>NC_077231.1:206083122-206405622 GCF_027887165.1 Monodelphis domestica | reverse complement strand
TGTCTTAATGAGCTATATTCCATTCCCAGCTGTTCAGAACACTAAATATATTGTGACTGAGAACCAACTTAAGCCAGAGTCAGGAGTTCAGGGGAAAAGCTAAATTACATATAGGTTGATCTGGGGCTATATAAATGGCAGGTGGTTAAAATTGTTTTTGAATATTCTTCCCCCCATAAAAGTATATGTTCTCTAGTTTCTTCTATCCTTTTTTAGCCAAAGAATTCTAGATCTCAGTACTTGGGCATCCTGATAAAATGTTTCCCTCAGGTTGAGGAGCAGTATTATTTTTCTTTTCTACAAGCTTTATTCATGCTCCTTTTAGCAAACAATATAGCAATCACCCAATATGTAATAAAATTTCATAAAATCTTAATTAGCAAGATAACAAATAATGAGTTAGGAAAGGAACCCTGTCCTTCCAAAAGTCTGAGCATGGAAACAATCTCCAAATTAACTGATAAAAGAATAAAATTTGAAATTCCACTTCCTGTCCAGGTTGGGGGAAACCATCTAATGATGAACCTAACAAATGATGAAGTGTAGGGACAGGTGCAGTGGCATATTTTGGCATCCAAACGTAGCATGCATGTGTTAAGACAGCAGTTACTGATTGTGTTTTTGGCCCAAAAGTCTTAAGTGAGAGGTTTGCCATTTGTGTTTCATTTGTTCGTTCAGAATCTGATTGGGCAACTAAGAAAATTTCATTGTCTTTCACCTCCAGGCTGGCTGAAATTATGGAAAAAGACAACCACAAGATGCGCCTATGAACTCTAACTCCTATCACTAGTCAGGACCTCCAACTGTACTGCTCTCTGGTTTCAGTCAGATCTCCCAAAAAACGGAATTGCTAGCCTGTAATTCTGAACTAAGAGAATGGCTGCTCTTTCAAGTTGCAAATATGATACTCAGATTAATCACATAGACATTATTTATCACTGAATTCAAAGATCATCAGCTGAATGAATCATCATTGGTACTTGAAAACAAATATATAGGAATATATACAGATATACATATATGGATATGTATATAATGAATTGTATGAGGAACTGTTTTATCAGCATGTTTGATATACCATTAAGACAATGAGGAACACATTTCTAATCCCACTCCCCTTTTTTTGTTCCTAAAACAAAGAAGAGATATCAATTATTTTTTAGAAAAGGGCTCAAAAACTACATTTTTCATGGAAATTCTAATGACTCTTATAATTCTTTATGGCTGTAAACCAGTATATGCAAGGAATAAGGTCATTTTTGAGCTCCATTTTTCTATAATAGGAGTTCATTCACTTTCATGTATCAAAGATAATTGTATTAAGGGACACTAAAACCTTTTGTTATACCTATATCCACCAGGGACAATTATAGTTTGTTGTGGGTTTTTCCCCCAACCAACATACATTTGTTAAGTACCTACAATGTGTTGGCACTATGATCAGTATCAAAATATACAGATACAGAAACTAAACAGTCCTATTTCAAAAAAATTACCCTGTTTTAGAGAAGTGACACATATACCAAATCACTGTTGTGATTTCACTTAGTAGAGAGTTATAAGCAGGTATTCCTCATTTTGAGGAAATCAAATGATCCTTCCAAAATTTGTAATTTAGAAGCCAACTCTGATATTTGTATGTTGCATTGGTACCATTTGTGTTAATCTTCCTTATTGAGTCTATATGTTCTACTATAACAACAACATTGTAAAGAAAAACAATTCTGAAAGTCTCAAGAACTCTAATTAATGCCATGAGCAACCACGATTCTAAAAGACTGACAATCAAACATGCTAGTCAAAGACTAATAAATATAAAGAATGAGACATATTTTTGGTCATAGCTAATTTAAATTTTTTTTTTTTAGCTTCATGAAGCACATATGTTACATGGCTTTTATTTCCTTTTTGTTTCTTTTTTTTCCAGTTGGGGTAGAGATGGGAGGCAGATTAAATATTTTTGTAAAGAGAAAAAAAATGAAATTAAAAAAATTTGTGTACTCTGCCACACCTCTCAGTGATGATGATGATGTTGATGATGATGAAGACAAGAATAAGGATAACATCATGACAATAATTACAACACAATTTGCCAAGAAAAAAAAAAACCTAAGGAAATAATTATTTGTAGTATTCTCTTCCTGCCCTCCCCTTCACCTACCTGCAAAAATAGATTTAGGGATCAGCAGATATACTATAGGAAGGAGAAGATATAGAAAGTGAAGCAACAAAAATCTGGAGAAAATGGAAAACTTGGGTGTTAAATCTATCTTATCATTAAAAATAAATCCCAATACTGGGATACAGTTGATTCTCAGCTGAGTGGCAAACAGAGCCAGTATGTACTTGGAAACTATGCATTTTTTTCTTAATAATTTTAACAACATTGGATTAAACAGAAAACATCTCAGGACTATGATGGTGGTGATAGTTAATTTCCCCTCTTTTTTTCTTTTGCAGAAAAATTTATTTCTAGCAATCTAGCAAGACTACACTTTTTGGTGGTCAAGGTAACCTAACTGCCTATTTCCCATAAATTCAATGAATTAGCATTTGAGTTTTTTACTATAGTCTTGCTTCCTAGGAACAGTACTCCAATAAAAGTAGATTAACTGTACTTCTGAAATGAAAGTTAAATCTAATAGCAAGTTAGACAAAGAGGGAATAGTCAACTCTTAAAATTGCAATTAACTCATTTGGGCAAATTAAAAAAAAAAAGTTTGGGATTTCAGTCAATCTGATTTCTGTTGTCTCTACCATCCCAATGAAACAAGAATTTCACAATAGCTTTGGTGAGAATATGACATTGGCTGCTCTGGTGAAGGACAAGGCAATTATTTAGGAAAGGAAGAAAAATTTACTAGCCATAAGTATCTTCTGGAATAAGAAGCTAATTAATAATATATAATATATATTTATTATTATATATATAATTATATTTTATATTATAATATATATTATAAATATATAATATATATTATGATAAGAAGAAGCTATTAAACTATTGGTTCAATCACATTATGGCCCTCAACTGCAAACTGTTTAAGGACCTCATTCTTTTAGGATCCAAAGGTAGGGAACAAAGTATATGAAATGCTAGCATAAGACTATAAATGACACTGTCAAGGTAGAGAGTGAGCAAAGGACTAGGGAAGAGAACGATACCATAATTCCAAGTAGATTCAGAATGCTCTAAGCAAAACTCCAGGCACCTCTGTCTTATGAAACATCTCCATGTTTTGTTTTTTCTCAGAGATATCAGAACAAACAAAGGAATCAAATAAGTCAATAAATCTCCACAAAGATCTAAGAATGGTTAACAATTTCCTCAAGCTGATTTGATTTATGGAAATTTTAACTTATGAAGAGTAGCTATTCTACAAAAGTAAGGGATGGATCTATGGTAGTCATAGTGTCTTCAGCCTAATATATTGGTTGATGTACTTGAAAAATACTTTTTAAAAATGGTCTGCAATCTTCGAGTAGAAAGGAGTAACTAAATAATCTGTCTTAGACAATCCTAGTGAGCTAATTCCCTTTCAGGGCAGCTAGGTGGCACAGTGGACAGAGTGCTGGGACTGGAGCCAGAAAGACCCAAGTTCAAATTTAGTCTCAGACATTTACTGGTCATATGACCTTGGACAAGTCAGTTAACCTTGCTTGTTTGGGTTTCCTCACTGTAAAATGAAATGCAGAAGGAAATGGCAAACCATTTTAGTATTTCTGCCAAGAAAACCCCAAATGAGGTCATGAAGAGTCAGACATAGATAAACAAAAAATTTCCTCTGTCTTTTAAGGTTCAATATATTAAAAAACAACAAAATCAACAAAACAGGCATATGCTTAATTTGAATATGGAATCTTTTAAGATTAGAGACAGTACAGTTTTGAGGTATATTTTTATTTCTAATTTACATATACAAAGGATATGTTCATGAAATAATGATTTAGAAGTTCTATTTTAATGTACTACTGAAATAAAAATAAAAAAACCCTCTTGCTAAGTGCTTTGAAACATTGTAGGGTAATTTTTGTAATTTTTTTTTAAACCCTTACCTTCCATCTTGGAGTCAATTCTGTGTACTGGCTCCAAGGCAGAAGAGTAGTAAGGGCTAGGCAATGGGGGTCAAGTGACTTGCCCAGGGTCACACAGCTGGGAAGTGTCTGAGGCCAAATTTGAATCTAGGACCTCCCGTCTCTAGGCCTGGCTCTCAATCCACTGAGCTACCCAGCTGCCCCCAATTTTTTGTCATTTTTAACATTGGAATTTTAAAATATTAAAGTACCTCAAATAATGGCATACCTACATTCTCTTAAAACTAAATTTATTAGCAAACAAAGTTATCAACATTCAGGGTCCATTCAGTCTAGCACTCTGTCTGATGGTAATGTCAATAAAAAATTCATGGGAGAACATGGAAGTTGACCAGCTTCAATTTCCTCATTTGTAAAAACAAGGATAATAATAAATTTCATATTTTGAGGAGTTATTGCAAAAAAAAATACTTTTTAAAGCATATAATTCAAATGGATGCATTTCTGTTCTTATTAGCTCAAAAACCTAAAGATGGCCCCTCAGTAGAAATCTGGACAGAAACAAAAATAAATGGACCCATGATTTCACAGGTCAGCATTTCAGCCTGATTACAGCTTGAAATATTAAGTGACTAGTCCAGAATCACAGAGCAGGTACTTGTCTATATCTAGATTTGAACCAAGGTCTTCCTGGCTTGTACAACCTCAAAATAGGCCCAGAATTCAATAGATTTTTAAAAAAATAAAAAGCTTCTTCAAAGAATCTAAACGCCTCTTGAATTTAGCTATATTTTCAATCTGTTTTGCCAGAGAAATAGACTTAATAAGTTAATCATTGTTCATCTTTTATGAATATTAGATTTTATGTCTGGGGCCTTTTGTTCTTTCAAACTTAATCCCTTCTCCTAAACTAACTCAGAATTGATTCTCAAGACATTACCACGGACTAAATTGTAGCATCTACACAGCATTACAGCTGCTAGACAGAGTTTTTGCTGAGGTTAAAGAATAACAGTGATGGTGGGGTTTTTGTTGTAACTCGAGGGCATCGTTTTACCTGCAAATGCAAATACAGAATTAAATATTAAACAACAATACTAAAAACAAAACAGATAATCTCAAATATGTGAAAATGAAAAGCTCCTACATGAACCAAACTAATGCAACTAGAATAGAAATTAAGTGGTGAACTGAAAAACTTTTATACTAAAAATCTACAAAAAGATCTGAACTGTAATCCAAGGTCCAGAGACCATTAACAGAAATAAAAGACCAAAAGCCATTCTCCAACTACTCAAAAGATATGAACAAATAGTTCTAGAAAAAAAGTATAATTATTAACAACCTCATAAAGGAATGTTCCAGATTATTAAGGGAAATACAAATCCCCCAAACTGAAGTTTTACCTCACACTTGGCAAATGGGCAAAGATGACAAAAGAAAGGACTAGTCATTGTTGGAGGAGTTGTGGGAAGATAGGCACATTAATGCATTTGGGAAAGCTGTGAATTGGTCTAACAATTCTGGAAAGCAATTTGAAATTATGTTTAGAAAATGACTTAAATGTTCAGACCTTTTGACCCAAAGATTCCGCTGCTAAACATATTTCTCAAGGAAGTCAGAGAAAAAGAAAGGTATCATATTCAACAAAACATTAGTAGCACTTTCCAAAGTGGTAAAGATGCAGAAATCAAGTACTTGGCTATCAATTCAGAATGCCTAAACCAGTTATGACAAGTCTTTTAGGGACTAAGTGCCCAAACTTCAACCCTTACACAGCCTGTGAGCTTCCCCCAGACAGGGGAGGGAGGAAGTGCTCCTACTGAGCTGCTGGGCAGAGAAGCAGGTGATGAGAGAAATATTCTCAGGCAAGTATAGAGAGGAAGCAGCCCTCTTTGGCACAGGAACCATAGATTTGCCAACATGGGTCTAAATTAAAAGTTAAGTGACTTGCCTAGTCATGAATCAGTAATATCCAAGTGGATCACAAATGTAACAGAATACTACTGTGCTGTACAAAACAATGTATATGATGAGCACAAAAATAGTTGGCAAGACATATGAAAGGATATAAAGTAAAATAAGCAGAACCTAGAAAACGATACACAGAAATGGGAAGAACAAAGATGCAATGAAAATTGAATACTAGGAAATGATAATGCTCAAGCTTGGTGCCAAAGAAGAGACCTGAGAAGGCACACTGTTCCTTTCCTCATCTCAGCTGCAGGTGGAAATTATGAATGTAGCTCCCTGAATAAAATGTTTAAACTGTAGTAGTACTTTATTCTCATTTGTTATGATGGTCAACTCTCTGGGATAAGAAAAGGAGAGGAAAATTTTGGGAAATGATTTTAAAAAGATATAAATAAAAATTTATTAATAGAAAATAAAAGAGATGTTGGCCTCAAAAATCAAACTCTATGGAGGTCTAAACAAAGAGTTTAATCCTAATTAATGTTGTAAATTAATGTTCAAAAAAGAATACTACTAGGGAAAGAGAAATAAGCATTTATATAGAATCAATTTCATGCCAAGTACTATGCCAAAAACTTTACAAATATTATCTCATTTAAGACTCAAAACAACCCTGGGAAGTAAGTGCTATTATTATTCAAATTTAATAGTCAGGAAACTAAGACAATCAAAAGTCAATGACTTACTGAGGTCACACAGTTAGTGTCTGAGGCTGGAATTGAACTCAAGTCTTTCTGATTACAGGACCAGGGCTCTCTCTACTATGCCACCAGTCATCTAGGAAAGAATTGAGTCTAGAATATTTTCATGGTAGCTTGTCTCCCCCAATTTTCTGGGCAGTCCTAGAACAGAATCCTTTCTAAATGTTACAGGTATATAGCTTTTGTAAAGAAGGTATTTCTAAGTCTTTGAATTCTGCATACTTGAAATATTCTAACCAGGTCAGTGTTTTAGGTCCATCAGATTTGTATCCCTGTTCTCAAAATAATTATTCCATTAGAAATAAATTCTACATCATCACTTGAATTGTGACTGTTGAATTCACAATGCTAAACTTTCATTTTTATGTATATAATATATTAAGTATACATTTAAGTATACATTTAAATGACATTTAAATATACAATATGCATTTAAATATAAGTATAGTTAAGTATAAGTAGATATATCCTCCCAACCCCCAAAATGCTGTATTATAATAATACCATATTTTTTTATTCACAGGAACAAGGCTTCCATTCAAAATAAATTACTTCAATTGCCTTATAAATAAAACATGGATAAATGTCTTGGTAAAATAAATAAATTAAAGAGACATTTGTATTTGATCACTCCATCATATTAATGTCCTTATCTGCAACCAGGAGAAGCTGTTTTTATGTATTTTCTGAAATTCATTATGTGTAAAGTCTGTAATGGAGAAAAATCACAACAAAGGTATGGTTGAAATTTAGACAAACAAATATGTATTATGAGCTGTGGAGAGATTCAAAACACATTAAAAGGCATAAGGTTCAGGAAGTTAAACTCTACTAGAAATGACTCCTACTGCTTTTTTCCTGGCAGGGTCATTGGGGTTTTAAAACTTTAAACTGTAGGGAATCTTATTTGGGGGTAATATTAAAACAATGCCTTAATCTCTCGAAAGTTAACTGGTAAATCTACTTATAGACTTCAAATATCAACAATCTTAGCTGAAAGCATTTCCTTTTGTCATTTCTCACTCCAAAAATATTCCCCAAGTTAGTTTTCTTAGTTATAGTACTAGAAAATGGGCCCTATTCAAGCTCACTTCAGTAAAAATGCAAAATCCATGAGAATAGTCTTGGATTAGTTACTATTAGTGAGAAAAAAGACAAAGCAATGTTCCACCTGTTAAACCTTTAAACTAATAATACCAGCTGGCATTTCCGGAGTATGTTACAAACTTGTCTCATTTGATCCTCACTACACTGATAATGTACTGTATTTGGTAGAAGGGAAACAGTTTCATTTGTTATAAGGAAATGAGCAGGAGCAGGAAGCTTCTGGAATTCTGGAGAAGTGGCAGGACTGTCTTCTTCTAACAGACAGTTAAGCTGGAGGTTGAGTTTTGTCTAGTCTCCTAAGGTGGACCTGGTGAACTAGTTGTTCTCTCTCCTGTGGCTTTCCTTGTGATCCATCTTACCAACTACCTGTACCTGTGTAGCGTGTTGACTGAGATATGCCTACAGAGCTGCTTGAGACACCTAAAATCATGTGTCAGTGAGACCTCTCCTCTGAGTCCTACTCCTGCTTGCCTTCTACCTTACCCCCTCTATCACCATCTAAGGGGGGGCTTGGGTTAGTGACGTGTATTGTATTATAGGAACTGGGACTTTTAGGTCAAGAGGTAACTGACAGGGAAGATACCATCTCTCTGAAGCTACCAGCTAGATTTTGGTGGAAGGTTTATTTATATTCTTTAGTTTAGGTATCCCAAACCCCTTTTCACCTTTCCCTTATTTATTAAACCCAAACTGATTTGTTTGTATACAGTTTCTGTGCTCATTAGCTCAGAGTCTGGCTCTGCCTGTGCCCTGGGCTGGTATACTCTTCCCAAACCAGATTACTGGCCCTATAATACCATCCCCTGAACCTTCAATTACTCCAAATAGTTATGTGTCAAAATAGTTATATCACAATAAATTTGTTCCCAATAATTTATAAAGGGACCCAAAGAACTTTATGTCACTCAGTTGCATCTACACCTCAAAATCTACACCAACAAATATCCCAAAGAGAATTCCTTATGGAAAAATAATTAATGAATAAAAATTAACACAAGGAAAAACTTCCTCACAATTAAAGGTATCCCAAAATGCCACAGGCTGCGTGGTGGGTAATAAGTTTTCTGTCACTGGATATTGTAGATGAGATCATCTATTTGAGAAGGGTTAAACTAAATGACCTCTGAGATCCTGTCTAACTCTTAGATACAAAAGTCTTGGGAAATAAGGGTGTGGCAGAATTATATGCATTACAGATACTATGATTGTAAGTATGTAAATACTTATTTAAAATGTCAAATAGAAATAAAATATTGTTTATATTATCAGCATGGACATTCAATTCTTTAAAATGGTATCTGGGGTATAAGAGAAGTATAGGTATGAGGGGTGATAGATGAGACTAATATCCTGTTTTTCCTTCTCTAAAGATAGTTCACCCAGTGGAATATAAGCTGCTTGAAGACATGTACAGCTTAATTCTTGGCAATTTAACTCAAGCTTTAGTACAGATACTTTCACTAAACAGATGTTTGAATTAAATTAATTGAGTTAAGGAGGACAATATCATTAACTCCTAGGGAAGAAATCATCACAAAGGAGAGGGAGGAAAATCAAAGGCAATCCTCCTACAAGCAAGGGCATTTCAAGTCCACTTTAAAGCAAGGATAAGGATTCAGTAGTCAGATTGTTAGGGAAAGGACAGAGGAAATATCTAGTCACCAGGGCTATAGCATCACTATAAAATAGCCAGGTACTACTTAAAGGGTTAATTTGATGCTTGGAAACAATTGAATAATCTGCACTGATGGTTCCAAATAATAACATTCTTGTACTGAGGGCCTGAATTAGGCATCTTTATTCTTCCAGGAATACATCCATGCTTCTCCCTCCTCCTATACTCCCTTCAGCCCAAATGCATCATTAACTCCGAATACATACAATCAAACCCTATAATTCCAACTGCAGAGACTTTCATCAAATACATTAGAATTTACTTATCAGCTTCTATTTGCATCTATTTTAAAAGGAGAAAGGTTCCCATCTTTTTTTCCCTGAGTTAATTTCATCAGGCTGTCTTATTTATAATGTTTCTTACTCATGCCTTCAGAAGAAACAAAATATATTTGGTCAAATTCAGGAGATAACCAAAGCAAAAAGGAGAAAATAATGGCATAGGTCTCTTCCCCATAACTCTCTTCCAACTTCTTTCAAAAAAGTGCATTTTGAAAACTGGTCACTATAGAACAATGTTGAGGTTAGTAATAATTTTTAACCTCAAATTTTATACAGCACTTTGTTTATGGAGCATCTCTAATGCATTTATCTTCTATTGTGTATTATAGGTAACTGTATTGGTTTCTTAACTTCCAAATGGACTATAAGATCATTGTAGACAGGGACCTGTCTCATCCAAATTCTGTATCCACTGCAGAGGCTAACTTGGAGTTCTATATATGGAAGGAGTTTCGGAAGTATATGACACATTGTTTGCAAATCAGTATAAATTTACAGTAGTGAGCAACATAAACAGGTTTCAGTTTATATAGGATCCACAACAATGATTACACTTTTGGAGGGAGTTTCTTAGTGAATCAGTTTATTTTTACCAGTGAAGAGGAATAGTTGTCTAGGGGAGTGAGAGATTAAATAATTTAATTAAACCAACAGGAGTTGAACCAGGGGTAGCTGAGGGAGGTCTCTTCTATACCATACCTTTCATGGACACTAGCATAACCCACAGAAATAGGCCTTGATCACATCATTTAACAAAATCATCAAAAATGCTTTAAAACAAACTCTGATGAAACACTCAAAAGCCTATCTGTAATATCACTTGGTCTATCAAACAAAAGAAAATCAGGTGGTCAGCAAGAACCCAGCTAGCAATTGAACTGCAGTGACATGAACTCCCTTAGGCTAATTTCCAAATATACAGTTTAAATATTATTGCCATGGAACTGACAACTGTTATAACGGTGTTTCACATATTAGTTGTCATGTACTACTACACAAAAGTAGGGTTTCCTGTCATTACCACTAGCTGAACTTGAAAATACACACAACAATCAAATAGCAAAAACAAAACAGACTCTGCACTGACATTTCTATGAATATAAGAAAAACCATAATGCAAAAAACTATCTAATGGAACAACCAGTATCCATCCTTCTCTGCCCAAATTCATCAGGAATCTAGGCAATGCCAACACTTCACTAATGGTCATGTCAGCTAGCTAGTCACATAACCAAGAATAAGAATTAAATGAGCTCTAAGGCCTCTTCCAACCATTAATAATTATTAATGATAATAATAATTAAGCATATATTTGCAACTACAACAAAAGTACTCTAAGTACATAACTAATATCACATTTTATCCTCACCACTACCCTGAGAGGTAGGTACTATTAGTCCCCATTTTATAGTGGGAGAAACTGAGGCAAACAGAAATTAAGGGATTTGTCCAAGATCACATAACTAGTAAGTGTATATGGATAGATTTGTATTGAGTTCTTCTTGACTAGCCTCAGGGCTCTATCCTCTGAACCACCATACTCCTTCCCAGCTCTAAGTCTTAAACTTACATGGTTTTCAACTGTATTTCTGGTTGGAAAGAGAAAAGGAAAAGGGGGGAAGAGGAGGGAAGGAAGGAAGAGAGAAGAGAAAGGAATATAAGAGGACAGAAAGGAAAAGAGGAAAATGGAGAAGGAAAATGAGTAGATTCAGTACTTCAGGTCTTAGCACTAAACTCCATGTTCTATAGAAGAAAATGAAACCTGCTGGATGCACAAAAATTTCTGCCATCTTAAGTTCTGTCATTTTCATAAAGCTATAGAATAACTTCACCAAGACAGTCTTAACAGAATACAGCATCTATTCTCCCAGCATTTACAGGTAACAACACATCAGAATATAGCAATATATTGCTCATAAAGTAAACTATGCACTGTCATCAGGTAATGCTTGCTTTATTTTTTGGATAAAGCAATAGACCAGAAATGAGTTTCTAATTTCTGGTTCTGCTGCCATATGACTGTCAGCAGATTATATCATATATGATATTTTTCAGTTCTATAAAATGCAGGTTATATCAACCCTCACTTCATTCTAAAGAAGTGTTACAAAGATCCATAGCTATAAACCAGGTTAATCTACGTGTGGCAGGAGAAGGGACTAGACAGAAAATGGAGGTTTGCTGCTGCTTATCTGCAGCTACTACAGATATGTATCTGCATTTATTAAATTAGTTATAAGGCATTTTATCAAATCTAGGGAAGTCAGAGTAGATATAATGGAAAAATTTTTAAGTTTGATATTATGGGGAAAACCATGGTCTTCTATTTAAATGTCATTAGGTAACAACATTACATGCAAAATAGTGAGCTGAATGGGCCACAGTGCTAAACCAGTAAGGGAAATTTGAGATGACTATGCAAAACAACTTCTCTGTGCATTATTAGATACCTTAAAAAATTACCCAATTGGGACTGCGGGACTAATGGAAAGGGATCATGTATTAGACCTGAAAGCCATCTAGTACAAACCACTCACTTGATAGAAGAGAAAAGTTTGGCCTAGGGAAGGTAAATTATTTTTGTGAGGTCCCAAAGGAAATAAGCATAAGAAGCAAGACTGAAACCTGGCCCTTTGAATTCAAAGCCAGGAAGCATTCTGCTACCCAGTAATGGGAAGAAGACACAATTCTTGAGTTCTCAAAGGTATGGGTTGCAAGTTAGTCACTAAACTTCTCTAAATCTTAGATGCTAAATATATAAAATTATAGTTCAAACTATTTCACAAGTCACCTGTGCCAATAAAACAAGATATTTCTAAAGTGTATCAAGTGCTAAAATTTGGCAAGCTGAAATGGATATCATCTCCTATGGATGAAAACATTTCTGCAAAAAGGCAAACTAAATAACCTTAAGGTACTTTCCAGTTCAGCCCTTGAAATGTAAGATAGGGCTAAATTTAAAAGTACATATACATACAAATCAAAAATTGTAGGAGACCTCCATTGAAACATCAACATCACTATGAGTACAGATAAAGTGATATTAGGAAACTATACTTTAACCTGTGTCTGGTCCTTTATCTATCTTAAGATATGAGCATTCCTAAATAAGTATTCTAAATCTTGACTTAAATTCTACAATCATCAAACTGGGTGTTATAAATCTATTTCTAGCATATTTCTCCTTACTAAAAAAAAAAACAAACCAACCTCCAGTCTAAGGAGAATCCATTTAAAAGTACTTGTATATTCATTAAATACACAAAGAAGGGAATGTTTGTCCACCCTTCCCTAAATGCCCTGGAAAGGCAAAGACTTTACAATGAATGAGCTGAGGACTTCAGCAGTAGTTAATGACAATTAAGTTAAACATAACCACAGAATCACAGCAATTAAAAATTCCCAGGGAGAAGCACGGGAAGTCATCCAAGCTTCTAATCACTTATAATATTTTTGATATTATTTAAGGGAATCCAGCTATAGAACATCAAGCTTTTGTTATTATACCATCAAGCAATTAGAGAGAAATTTGAAAACACTAATGAGATCTGCAAAAGTACTGAGCAGTAGTCGTTAGTTAGAGGAAACAGAATTAGAGTGGGCTTCTTTCAGTAACTTGGGAGGAATCGCAACCAGCTGGGCTAAAGAGAAGGTTCATGATGAGTAAACAGACACTCTTGGTGCTATAAAGGAAAGTTGACATGCTACCCTGATTTCTTTTGAGTCACTGCCACACGAACAAATCATTTCCATTATAAAGAAATGATATCATAAATTTTAAAGGGAAACTACTGATTAAAATGGCAGCATGAAAGGCCAAGGCCATAAATACCAGTTCTCCTGTATGCACTCTAGCAAAGATATAAAATGGACACCAAACCAAATAAGGATTTTAAAAACTTGAAAGTAAAGAAAATAAATTTTTTCACTTAGCCCAGAAAAAATCAGCATGAGTCTCTGGGCATCAGGAAGGGGTCTCCAGCAATAAAGCCAGCACTGTAAGTATTGAGGGCTCAGAGGAGTGATGCATTGGTGCCAGACTGCTGGGAAGAAAAATTCTGTATCGGGGTCAGGAACAGGATTTATATCTGGTCTGTGATACAAGAAGCAACTTTTTGAGGTGTTTTTAAGATTATGTCCTAACAATAAAAAAAAAAAAAGAATTCTGTTTTGCACCTGTTCCTTCACATTTTTCATTTATATTGTTCTGGAGAAAGATGAAGATGTACATGGGTTCTAAAGATGGGTCTTTGCATACATACATAAAGAACTCAGGAAAGAATGAGCCACACTTCAGAGGAAAACCAAGAGTGGTTATTCAAGAACTTGTATCATAGGAGCTGGAAACAGGAGTCTTTCTGCTATATTTCTTTTCAGGTTTTCCAACAATTTTTGTTGAATGGTGAATAAGAACTTACCCTAATAGCTGATTTTGAATTTATTCAATACCATACTCAAGGTTCATTTGTTTCTGGATCTTGTGTACCTAAGTTTTTATACAATCAATTTTTCTTTATCATTTTATATATTTATTGAATTATAATTTATTTTCCACATAAATACCCAATTTTAGCTTGTTGTATGTTACATAAGACTACAATGTTGGTGTATAAAGATTTATAAATACACAATTACAAGATTATATTTATCTTAGTCCTCTATCACAGTCTTTAATGATATCTCAGACATCACTCCATGAGAGACTATCATACCACCCTCTGAAGTTTTGTTATATTTTAAAAGAGGCCCATACATTTTGGTTGTGTCTAGATTACTATAAACGGGCTACTGGTTGTTTCTTCAGAATCATTCAAAATACTATCACTCCAACAAATCTCATTTAAAAAAGTATCTCAATGACTTGAGTACTCATCAGCCTATATAACATGGTATAACTGCTTCTGGCTGGCATGGGGGAAAACTTTTTCAGGGAAGGGATTTTTTTATTTTTATTTTTTACTATAAAGATATTTTATTTTACCAATTACATGTAATAACATTTCCATATGTTTTCCAAAGTTAAATGATCCAAATTTTCTCCTTCCTTTCTTTCCCTCCCCACCTCCTGTAGCTGGCAAGCAATTTGATCTGGGTTATACATATATTATCTTGAAAAACATATTTCCATTATTGATCGTTTTTGTAAGAGAATAACCACATAAAACCAAAACCCCAAAACCAAAACAAACTAAAGTGACAAATCATATGTTTTTATCTGCATTCTATCTCCAACAATTCTTTCTCTGAAGGTGGATAGCATTCTGTGTCTTAACTCACACAGAATTGTCCTGGATCTTTGTATTACTGAGAACAGCTAAATATTCCCGTATTGCTGTTACTGTGTACAATAGTCACCTGGTTCTGCTTATTTCACTCTGCATCAGTTCATGTAGGTCTTTACAGGTCTTTCTGAAATCACCTTGTTCATCATTTCTTATAGCACAATAGCATTCCATCACCAATATATACTATTTTGTTCTGCCATTTCCCAATTGATGGAGTTCCTTTTAGTTTTCAATTCTTTGCCACCACAAAAAGAGTAGTTATAAATATTTTTGTTCCAGAACACATCCCCTATCCTTTTTTTTTATCTATTTGGGATACAAACCTTGTATTTCAGGACCAAAAAGAATGCATTGTTTTATAGCCCTTTATACATAGTTCCAAATTGGCTTCCAGAATGTTTGGATCAGTCAACAACTCCACTAACAATGCATTAGTGTCCCAATTTTGCCACATTGGAAGGGGTATTTTTTGACTGGGTGGGTGCCTGGCAACTTCAATAACATTTAAATGCTACAATTAAATACTATTGCAAAAGTTCACATATATTAAACAGGGATATTAAGTGAATGATCTACAGACATATAATTAATTAAATTATTTGATTACATATGTTTAATAGGATAATACATCCAGTATTTGTGTGTGTGTTTATATATGTATATATATATATGGAGAGGGACCTAAAGTGGATAGAGTAGTTTCCACTTAGAGATCTCCCTGAATACACAGCCATTATCTCCACATATTCTAAACTCTGGTTAATAAGAGTGAAGCAGAATCACTTTCTCTCACTGGGCCAGTGGCTCAAATGTTTTGGAGACAATTGATGTATAAAATCAGTATCTCTTTTATTATAAGAGGGGATACAAACTGAGGATCAGAACAAGGGGTCCCTAACTCTAAGGGATCTAGCTCCACAACCCTCTACATCCCAAGCAAGAGGGAGCCTTTGAGTCTTCTAGCTAACTTACCAGCTCCCTATTTCTATCTAGGTACTTCCCAAAAGGTGACTAAGCTAGCTATCTATGTCCTTCAGTAGTTGGTTAGATTTAGTTCAAAAACTGTCTCCAAAACCCATTATGATTGCTCTCAAATGGCTGAGTCCACCCCAGGGGGTCTGATCCCCAAGGTAAAAATCTCAAAACTGATCTGACAGGATTTTTAGATAAAAACTTTATGGAAATCATAGCAGGTATGATCAGATCCTTTTCTAGACATTCCCCAGTCAAACAGAGAACCTCCAAAGATGATTTAGGGGTTTCTTCTTCTCCACACTCAGGGTGAGGTAGTTAAGCTCCGACAAGCTGCCTTTCCTTCTCCCTTCAACACAGGAAGAGCCTCCTCTCCTACAGGAAGTCACTCACTCTAGCAATTGTCACTTCCAAACTGTTCCTCCTCTGCCTTCTGCCTGCTAAAATCCTTTCCCTTAAGTTCCTAGCCTGTGCCTTAAAGACAGCCTTCCACTTCCCTTAATCTTATTCTATCTCTATCCTTTTCCCATTAGAGTGTATGTGTGTTTGTGTGTGCATGTGTATAAAATCTAAGTTTAAAGTTTAATAATGCCAGTTGTTGGTCTTAGACCATTACTTTTTACTATATCAATGAAAAACAATTCATTCCTATACTATTTGTGCTTTCTAACATAAAGCAATTCTATATTTTGTTAGTCATTTTCTGGGTCTATTGATATAATCATGTATTTGTTATTATTTTTTATTATTATAAAATGGGTAGTAACGTATAGATTCTATCTCTTGGAACATGCAACTATAATCCCTATCTTGTTTCAGTTCATAATGGAAACCTGGCGTGGGGGTAGGGGTTTTCTATTTCTACGTGACTGAGGGGCTAGGATTTTAAGATTATGAGAACACCTAATTGAGTATTGAGCTAGAGGGCTAATGATGTCCTGGTCATACAAAAGGAAGATATGGGATTCTTGAGCTCTTTCCTTTGTGGCTTCCAGTGAGATAAGATTGTTTTGAGCTACATGTTGAGAGTTATGTGGAGGAGGGTGAGATGGGTTGAGGAAGATTCCATTCTCTACCAATTTGGTTAGGAGCAAATGGCAACTATAGTCAAAATCCTGACTAGTAATGTATAGCTGCCATATGCTTTGTGCATAACCCAGGAGTCATTATTACTCTGGGGATAAAACCTATGATTAAGTAAACTAAATGCTAGATTGTTATATTCATTTGCTTCTGGGTCTTCCTTACCTAGTCTGTTCCAATAAGCTACTTTTTTTATTTCTTTAGTACCATGCAGTAGTGATGATTACTAATAATTCACTTCTTCTTTTGTTCATTATTTTCCTTAAGATGTCAGAAATTTTGTTACTTAAAATGAATTCTGTTATTATTTTATGTAGTTGTAAAATATAGTCTTTTGGCATTTGATTTGTATAGCACTTAATCTTGAAATTAATTTAACTACTATCATAATTATCATTGTTAGTATTTCCTTTCCATTTGTAGTGAATATCTCCCTTTGACTTATCTTCTTTTATTTCCATAAAGTTTTTTTAATTATATATAAATACAGAAGCTGTCTTGGTAGATTAACTCTTAGTTTTGTTATGTATTTTATAGGGTTTTTTTAAATGGAATTTCTCTTTTCATATTTTCCTTGTGGTTTTTGTAAAGAAATACTGATGATTTTAATGGATTTATTTTGACATTAATTTTAATTAATCCCCCTAATTAAGAGTGGTAGATTTTCTTGGGTTTTTTATATGATCCATCATGTCATCTGTAAATTGGCATAATTTTGCTGATGTTTACATAAACCACTAATTTTTCTCTCATTTTATGATTAGCATTTCTAAGACTAAACTTGTGTGGATTGGGGCAACCTTACTTTACCCCTGTATTTGTTTAGAAAGTGTCTAGGATTTTTCCAATTACAATAATATTTGCTTTTAAACCTATACTTTTATTTCAATTACATGTAGAAACAATTTCTGACAACTGTTTGTTTTCTGAGATTTTAGGATTCAGATTTTTCTCCCTTTCTCCTTTCCCTGAGGAAGCAAAGAGTTGGATATAGGTTATCCAGTATTTTGATGTAATACATATTCAAATTATTGAATATGTCATGATAGAAGACACATATAACATATAGAATAAAAATCTCATGAAGGAAATAATGTGGAAGATGGCATGCTTTGTCCTGCACTCAGACTCCAACAATTCCTTCTTTGGCTGTGGATAGTACTTTCATCATGAGTCCCTTGTGGTTATGTTGGAAACTTGCTTTGCTGATAATGGTTTAGTCCTCTATAGTTGGTCACTGTATAATATTTCTGTTACTCTTCAAACTGTTCTGGTTCTGCTCACTTCACCTTGCATTCATTCATATAAATTTGTCCAGGTTTTTCTGAACTCATCTTGTTCATCATTTCTTATGGCACCTGATCAGCTTCAAAAGTGGTTCCAAATAGTTCTTATGATTTCAAGCTTTCAATAAAGTTTGTGATCTTTTATTGCTGGACTCTGTTCTTTCTCACCTCTTTTGTTTTGTTTTGTTTTGTTTTGTTTTTCTCTTGAGATTCCTTGCTAATATCTTATATCTTATCTTTTGTTATTGTTTTCATTTGGTTTTATTTGTGATACTGCCTTTCTGGTTCTCATCTTACCCTGATCCTTCTCAGTCTCCTCTGCTGGACCTTCATCTTTGATAAACTCTGGAAGACAGAGTGAGGCTGATGACTGTGCATATCTGCCTTACTTAGTTCCAGTTCACAAGCAAGTCAAGGCATTCTCCTATGATGTCACTGGTAATCTATGAAAATGAAGGATGAATAACAACAAACAACTATGGGGAAAGTGAACTCCAAACAACTGATTAGAGCACAAACTTTTCAATCATAACTCATTTATAAATGGGAGACTGCCTAAACAAGTGTTTACACTTGGCATTGTTAAATATGTTTATTGTTCATCTTTCCTAATTTGAGGAAAACAGTACCTCAATCTTCATATCACTATGAAGTATCCAGAAAAATGGGACCTGAAGTATAATCTAAGCACAACGTATTAGGTAGAATGTTTCATTTATAAACAAGCAGACAATTCTCTTTGTATCCTGTATCTTAGAATTCTGATCATGTTTCCATTCAACTACATCTAGCATAATATGCAAGAAATGAAGGAAACATCAATTAACAAATATCTTTCTAGTATGAAATAAGTAGAAAAGAGAATGCCAAATAACAGAAGAGTCAACTTATTAGGGCACTCAACTGATTAGAAGAGGCAGCATCAATTGCTCTGATAGTTACAAAGACCACAGATGATGGAGGCCTCTAGCTCAAAGCAGCATAAGTGTTCTTTTGTCCCTCTGGATTAGTCACTTAGTCAATAAACATTAATTAAGTGGCTATTATGTGCCAGGAACTCCTAAGCAATGGGGAGACCCCTTTCCTTCCATGAGTTTGTAGAACACACAAGGAAACAGAAAAGAGGATGGGAGGAAAGAGAATGTTAAAATTCCCTGTGAGGAACCTGGAGAGAGATGGAGAAGTCCAAAAGGAGAGTAGTAGCTGGTGAAGAATGAGGACATAACTGTTCTGGACCTCCTCTTTCGATGAAGGTTTTGGAGCTCATGGTTCCATTTTCCAAAGAAAGGGGTAAAGGTCACTGATAATATGTGAGTTCCAAGGCTGATTCAATCTTGCAGACTGTGAGATTTCTCAAATGAGATTCTTGGAGCATGATGACATAATAGAGAAGTCCAAAAGTAGGGCAGCTGGTGAGAAATGAGGAAATAAGTGTCCTGGGCTCTCTATCCATCCCTGTGATGGACTAATACAAGGGCTTAAGTTCAATGATGATAACTAGGGCACCTTGTCTCTGCTTGGCAAAGGCAACACCAATCTCCCAATGTCATAGGATGACATGGATATGAGAAGTAGTCACTTTGAGCTCCAAAGGCTTTACCAAAGGGCTAAAGGCTGAAATATACTGATAGCACAGATGGAATAGCAGGTGAGCAGCACCACAATTTGGGCTCATTAGTGGTTTCTGAGCTGAATTCTCCCTGCCATGTTCAACAATGATCAGTGTTGGGCCATATCACCTTTCAAAAAAAAAACCAAACACCTGCTATTATGCTATCATGAAGCCATCAGTAACAAAAGAAATATCAAGTAGGTTGAATACAAAACAAAATAAAGAATAATGGTAAAGGAAAAAGAGCATATTCTAATGTAAGTGGGATCAGATACCTAAATTCAATCCAATCTTTTCTACTTGATGCCTGTGCAACCTCAAACAAGCCATAAGATCTTTCTGGGCATGTTTCTTTTCTTTCTTTTTTTTTTTTTAAACCCTTGGCTTCTACCTTCTGTCTTGGAGTCAATACTGTGTATTGTTTCCTAGGCAATGGGGGTTAACTGACTTGCCCAGGGTCACAAAGCTAGGAAGTATCTGAGGCCAGATATGAACCTAGGACTTCCTGTTTCTAAGCTTGGTTCTCCATCCACTGAGCCACCTCAGTTTCTTCATCTGTAAAACAGCGGTATTGAACTATATGATCTTTAAAGTATTCTCTAGCTCTAAATCTATGATTCTAAAATCTTAGGATAAATGTTAGGTCTACACCACTTATTGTGAACTGAAAGATAGTGACTTTTAAAGAATCAGACAATCGGGCCACTAGGGACACTCATCTCTTGAAAAAATATTTACTCACCCTACAACTGTCTCTATTTCTTTTTACATTTATTTTTGACATGCTGTCCTTTCTCTTCAAGCCTACCTTGACTAACTGACCTCTAGCTGTATTATTTATTCCTATTTTTGTCTCCCTTACAGCCTCAAGTATCCCTACTTTTGTCTTCACTTGACTCACTCATCTCATCAGATATGTCTCCTGCTTTCCTTCCATCTCAGATGAATCCTGGATATTTCATCTTCTAATTCTCATTAATTCTCTCCAACAAAGACAATAGATGGTTCTAAAAGAAGTCTCTGTTGTAACTCCACTGGCACCAAACCTTTTTTTTATCCCAGTTAGCTCATCTCAGATACTATTAACTTAGTTTTATGTCCTAAATGGATTAGGAGTCAAAAGAATTGGGTTCTAGTTCCAGCTCTACAACTTATGAGGCACATGTCATTTAACTAAAACTCCAATGCTAAGTATTTATGTCCCCCAAAGCATTACATACCTCCCAGGATGCAATCAAACCATCCATTCCACTCCATTAAAACATTCCCTGGACATCACTTAGAGTTCTACCACTCTGGATCCAAAGCCTAGTTCCTAATCGCTCCTGATCAAGATATATAAATCCTTTAAATATAAGAATTAAAATATATAATTATAATTCAATATGGTAATATTGATTACATAATTCAAAGATATAATTCCTAATAAAATTACATGTAGCCCTCAACAAGAGATAAAAATAATGCATTTCCATCATTTCCTTATAGAAATGGGGGCCAGGGGTGGGTGGAAAGAGAAAAATGAATATAAAACATTGAATTTACAATCAGACTCAGTTGTGGTATTAGTTTTGCTGAACTGCTTTTATTCCCTCACTTTAGATTTTTGTTGTAGTTGTTTGTTACAAGGGATGGCTTTCTGAATGGGGAAAGCAAGAGTTATGTTAAAAAAATAAGAAACACAAAAGACACTAAATAAAAATAACTACATCATTTGCCCTCATCTTGAGTCTACCATTTTTTTCCTCTTAATCCTTAATTATAGCCCAAAGTCAATAGTCAATAATCAACAGAACCCCTTCTGATATCTTTCTTGGAGAAATAGTTCAAAGAAACTGTTTTCCCTGATAATGTGTTAAAAAATAGCTTTGAAGTGAAACTTTCTTTTTTTCCTCGGAGTAGGATATAGTGAACAAAACTAATACTGCATATAATATAGAATTCTTTCCTAATCATTAAAGCTGTCCACATATGGAATGGGCACCCTCATGAGGGAGTAAGAATTCTGTCACTGGAGGTGTTCAAGTATAAGCTGTATTCCTTCCTGTCTGAGATGCTGCTATGAAGGCTTAGGTAATGACTGGACAGAATGGCCTTAACTCTTTAACTCTAAGATTCTATCATTCTAATTTCTAGATTTAGACATTAGGTAATTACCAGATATCTCCAAAGAGACAATGGAATAAGACAGAATTGCTAAACAAGTATGGCATATTTTAGTTCTGAGCTTTGTGAACGCCAATATTCTTCTCTTAGTCAAGGATTCCATAACTGTATAGTTATAATTAGGTAAAAATGTATGTCTAGAAAGGGCCTAAGATGGCTAAGTCTCCCCTCTATCCCATCTCAAAGTATTTCACACATAAAGATTTGTAAGGCTAAGAAAAAAAAAATCTTACAAGATATTACTAAAGCTGAGGAGATAGTATATAACTAAAATATTTTTACTTTCATTTTAATTGTCATTTTTTTAAACATAAGACAATTTTAGTGAGATTCACTTATTTTGATGATCATAGCTATCATTAAAATAGAATTGAATCCACAAGTCATTTCCCCTAAAGATTAATTCATTCTTCAGAGGTATGACTGTCTGTAATTCACAAGTCAACCATGATATTTTTGTTATAGATTAGAATATAAAAAGATAAATAACGACCCTGAATATCTTTTCTCACCAGAGATGAAAGTTTACTTATGATCATGTGACTTTCTCACAATCAACATTCCATTATTTGGGTGACTAAGTTTGTAATATAGGGAGCTCTTCTTTTCTTCCTATATTAAACACTTTCAGATTAACTTTTTTCTCTCTTCTTTGAATACTTTTAAATATAATTTGAACAAAAAAAGTTTACATACAGGATCTTTCTCACAAATGTAAATTTTTTTAATCAGTGAGTTATTTTTCTCTAAATTATATCACATTTTCTACATTCTAATAGTATGATTCAATTTCAAAGTGGACTCCATTTCATCTATAATTTAATTTTATAATGTAAATCAAGTGAAAAGAGAATTTATTAAACATTTTGCTTCATTAAAAGTAAAGGCATATTCCAACTGAGTTGATTATTGGGTTAAATATTGCTAGGGACACAATATCTGCCCTTTAACAGACAACAAGGGACCCTATAGACAGACAGAAGAAGTACTCTGATATAAGGGAAGGCCTATGAATTCATAATTTTAAGTTCATTCATTCAATAAATTTTTACTGGATACCAAAAAGCATATCATCATCACTATCCAAACACATGAAGATCCACGTGAAGGCTAAAGGTTACAAATTCAACAAGATCAACTGTACGAGCTCTGATTGACAGTTTCTTCTCTTTCCCCAAGATTAAACTGCAGCCAATTTTCATCCAGCCAGTGATAGATTCTCTTCAACAACAAAGGAAGGAGGATTAAGCAAGACTGACATACAAAGCTGAGATCCATAGTGGGATTATATGAACGAAAGGCTAGATCAATGCATCATGTTCCTAAATCAGAAATGTTTTAGAGGGAAAATGCAACAAACAAAGCCACTGGTGTTACGGAAGGCATACAATCGCTTTTATTCAGTGTGCTCACATTACATCTAAAGACCTCATGATGTAATTTCTATTCAAGCAGTTATTTTTAATGAAAATCCCTACTGTAAGATTCTTCATTCTTTACACATTGGACATACCAAGGCAGACAAAGGATTGCAATAGTCACATAAGCTTCAACAGAGACAAAAGCAAAAAATATTAGAAATTAAAAGAATATTTAAAATACAAGGAAATCTTTATAAACAAGGAAAACAAAAATGCATAGGGTCATCTTTAGAGCTAAAATAAACCTAACTTCATCGTTTCACAGATGAGAAAATTGAGGGTTATAGAAGTTAATTAACTGATTTGCCCAAGGTCACAAAAGTACTAAATAGCAGATCTAGAGTTTGAATCCAGCTCCCTTACCCCCAGATCCAGTGCTCTCTACACCTCTCATGTTGCCTCCTACATTTGTGGGCTCCCAAGACTTAGAAATTGAGGGCCATAAAAGCCCAATTCCATCTAATTGCAGGTAAACTTAATGGAACCCAGGGAGATAATAAATAATGTAATGTTATTTTTATATAGTTAGGAGACCTTAACAAAAGAATATACAAATTTTTGGATTGAAGAACACCATAGTGTAAGGGAAGAGAAGCAGATCCAAGCCTGATTATCAATTAATAAGAATATCTGATTTAATGGGTTAGTTTCTCTTCCTTCTTCCCAATCCAAAACATGAATTATGAACAGAAAGAGGAAGAGAAATATTTTCTATCACCAAATTGATTTCTTCATTGTATTTCACCTCCCTGAGGAGCACTAATTATGCTGATGATGAAACTGTTTTACAACAGTTCTGGGGATTCCCTGCTCCTTATCAGAGATACCTAAGCTTGACAAAGGGCATACTTTAATAAGCAGTAATCTATATCAAGAGATACCTCACTACCTAAACTCAGGCTTAAATTGGTTTCCAAGAGCTACATTAAAAAGAAAAAACTCACTCCTTAGCAAAATAGTACCATTAACATATAAATCTTTTGGGTGTTGTGTTTTTGTTTTGGGGGGAGGGTTGTTTTTTTCTTCTTCACAAAGGATATAAATATTTTGAATATTTCAATATTTCAAAACTGCCAAATACCCCCAAATGAGTTGCTAGGAATGGTAGAATAATAAATAATAATAATGTAGTAATAAAAAAATTATTACTCTGCTTTCAAATCATATTCAGTCAAACATGGAAGGCAGACACTTGGCATAGCAAGTAGGAGACTAATGAAGCAAATGTCTGTTTCCTGCATTTTCAGAATCATTTTTTCTTTCCCTCCTCTGAATTTACCAATCCCTTAATAGCAAACTCGGAAGCAAAATCAAGGGAGAACAACAAAAAAACTTTAACACATAATCTCCCCTTTTGCTGTCAAGTGCCTGACCCTGGTTTGATAATCTCATTTCCTGAGAATCAAAAAGCTGGAAATTTAAGCTTCCTAGAGTGTTAATTGCGGCCCTGCTCCATTGCTAATCAAAAAATTGGATGTTTTGCATGAAAATGCTTCTCTAATTAATTCTCAGTCATAAAGCGCCCTGGTTTTAATAACCCCTCCTTGATTGGATAGCCTTTGAAGAGACAGTACAGCTAATCCGCTAAACTAGAAAAAACACACGCAGAGGAAATAATAAGTGGGCTTACAAGGTATGAATTAGATGATTGCATTAATACTGTCAAGCCCAAAAAGTGATTCTTGTTCCCAGAACTACTATACCCTACTACACCCCAGGAAACTAAAGCATGAAATTAGGCATTATGAACAAAGATAACTGTCAGTGAGGTGAGGCACTATGCCTCATCTCTCACCTCACTTCCTGAAACATCAATTCCTATCATTTTCTTGAACTACTTTATCTTTCCTGTTCTACATACACAGACCCCTCCAACCTGATAATGAGGGATCTGGTAATGTCCACTTGTCACACTGTCTATTTTAATAAGACAAGGATTTTGCTTCCCTCTCCCCTTGCTTCAGACTGACAATATATTATCATATATATCTCCAAGAGGTGCTGAACTGAATTTTCATTATCCAAAATGTCAAGATTCGTTTTTGTCATCAGAGAACACAGCTGGTCTACACCAGAAGCCCTTTGATTAATTCAAATGGAACAAGGCACCTACACATAACTTCATTTCCCCCAGACCAGACCTGGCATTCTGCAGTTTTAAATTTACAGCTCATCAGTTTGGGATGCCATTTGCTGCCAAGGTGGCACTCACAAAGAAAAGGAAGTCTTAATTAGGAGAATACTGCATTATTCCTCTAATTATGATGTGGGCAATTTTCATTTATACAGTAATGCTCATCTAGGACCAACTGATGTTGAACCAATTTCAGAAAATGCTATAGTGACACAATAATACATAATATCAGGAGTGAGCATTTTTTCAGGTTGATTTATAAGACTAAATGGGCTATTCTTTTTTTTCTTCAATATTTGCATAAGAGTTGGAACACAAAAAATGAGAAAACTAAGAAAGACTTTCAGGATCATTTGGGTAAATTGAGACCCACCCCCATTTTACTGAGGTTTTGGGAAAAAAGGTTTATAGAAGCTTTTTCATTTCAATCATTCAGGTATGCCTTCCACATCACAGGGCCAAGCACCCTCATGATCTGGAAAATCAGCATAAAATTTTTTGGTTTTCATATTCTTTTGCATGTTTTCTTACTTTTTTTAATTAAAAAAGGAAATTGGGTATATTTATGATATTAAGAGGTAAAAATGTGTTTATGTTATAGAAAACTATGCATTTCTAAGTTTCTAAACTTTTTCTATGTCATCTGCAGGCCTGAGCCTGCAGCTTTTTTTTTTTTGCAGCTTTTGCAAAACTCCCAAAAGATTCCCATTTAATTTCTTGTGCTGACCCACAATATATTGAAGCCATGATGAGGAAAGTCACTATATGGAAGAGATACCTGTACTACAACATAGCTACCTATAGCTACTCTCTGTGAACACAGCCCTACAATGATCCCTCCCCTGTAACTGAATGTAAAATAGTACAGTCAATCAACAAGGCTGACTACCACGGAAAATTTAAATAATATTTGGTTCCTAATGTTCCTGCCCCTGTTCTACAGATAAAAAACATGTTACTCTTGCTCTTGGTCTACTTGCTGTTGTCTGTAACACTTTGTAATATCCCATCACTCTCCTCTGGATCAACAGCATTGTCTCTCCTTATCTTTAACCTCTAGTTCCTTGCAGGGAACAGCTCAAGCTCTACCCAAAGCCTAACCTGATATCCCCATCCCAGATATTAGGGCCCTTCCCCCAACAAATTACCTCATAGTGCCTTTGCATACATTTTGTAATGACTTCTATGTGTATCTGCTATTTCCTCCCACAAGACTATAAGATCCTTTGAAAGGATCTTTGTATGCCCAATGCCTGGTACAGAAAGATCTTAATAAATGCTTGCCTAGTTGAAAGATGTGCTGAAGGCATCAGGGTAAAATAGCCAGGAAAAGGCATAATAAAAACAATAAAAAGTTCTGGGCTAATAAAGCAAAGGAAGAGGAATTAGGAATTAATTCTAGAACTGAAGAAGGAATCCCAAATCTTGTGTTCCATTTAATGATGTATCAATAACTGCCCCCAAAAGTAAATAAATAAATCAACCTGTTCCTAAGGCATATTATATAGAGAAACTGATTAGTGTAAGCTATATTACAAGTCTATTGTTATGTATGTATGTATGTATGTATGTATACATCACAGATTAAATTACATCTCCCTAAACATAATAACCATATACACTTAGTCTTACATAACATAAAAAGCCTATAAGATTGGCATAACTTCCACACCCCACCCAAGAAGTTCTAGCAAATTGGCTGTGATAGCATTTTCTAATAATAGGAGTTGGAGAGAAGAATGGATTACTTATTTTTCTTGTTTACTTTCTTGAGAAGAATACAGGCTTTATGGAGCTTATAGATCCAAACTAGAAAGCATATCCCAACTAAGAAGCTGAGGAAATACTTGGCAGTTTTAGAAATTATTACAAAAATAAATACAAGTTACAGCTTCTTGATAAAAAAGGAAGGATGAGGAATGTGAGTGCAAGATGATTATTTCCCTAAGAGTGAATAGAAAAAGATCTTCTAAAGAAAAAAGAATATCTTCCACACCTTCAGAGTCCTTTTGATGACTTGTATCAATAAGTATTCTGTACATATGGGCAAGTCAAGGTAAGGTCCAGTCAAAGTGAAAAGGTGCACCTTACCAATCATGGCAGAAGTGTCCCATTCAGGAGACCTTAGAGGAGATTGGAACTAGATTAAAGCATAAGATCATGAAAGCATATAGGCATTTGGGAAAAGATATAGGAAAATGAGCTCAATATAGGAAACTTGACAGTCATAATCAGTATCTTACTGTTCACATATCTTTCCAGAACAATAATGACTGCACTCTATGTATTACTTATGTATTTATTTTCTTCTTATAAATATTCAGATTTAGTAAGGTGTAAATTGGTTAGAAATATATGAAACTGAAGACTGAAGGATTAACCTCAGGGTTAAACAAAACCATTGATCTGTGAGGCAACAGAACCATGGTCCTACCAGGATGGGTTTATATTAGCCTATGTTTGGAAGTCAGATCTAAAAATTTAAGGGGCATAGAAGCAAGAAGTAAAGAAGAAACAAGGTGGGTGAAGGGTGAGGGAGCAAGGGGAGTATCTTTAAAGACTTTCTGAGAGATAGCCCAAGAATTGTATTTTAAAATATAAATGCAGAAGATGAATGATTAATTAGAAAGATCAAAGATTTTGAGCCAAAGGATCAAAATGTTATCTGGGTTTGAAACTTGACTAATCTATTCATAGTCTGTGTAAGTATGGGCAAGTTCCAAATTCTTTCTGGGCTGCAGATGGAAGAAAAGCAGGCTCAGAAATGAAGAGGAAGACAGGAGAAACAATTGAATTTGGGAAACTGTATAGCATTTTTAATCATCCTAAACTTCTTCATTCTCTAGTCCTACCCCTAAAATATTCTTTGATATCAGTATCTTCTGGTCATGTTTTACAACCACAATCCATGAAATATTCACAGTATCCAAGAAATCAAAATTCCAGGTCATCTAAAGGGCAATGTTGAGACTCATGGTGGGCCAAAATAAGCTGAAAATTATTACCAATAACAAATTGCTCCTAAAAAGAGGACTGAAAACATCATCAAAAAGATGATGAAAATGAATGAAAGGAGAGACAGAGACAGAGACAGAGATAGTCATGAATTAAGATCAATGAAAACAATATGCAATCTACACTGATGTCCACATAATATCAGGATATTAAAGAGGATTGCCAGCACTGCTTGTAGGGCCTCCATAGAGAATTATAGAAGCAGGCAGGGAGAGGAGTCACATAAAACAAAAAGGAACAAACCAAATTTTGACCTGGATCATTGGAAGGATTATCTATATCAGTGAAAAAGAAGGACCAATATAACAAAACACTGTGATGAGTTAGATCTACTGTGATAACACTCAGAATGAAAAGGGTGTAGAGGGTGAGATGGAGAGTTAAAGGATGCCTTGAAATAAAACTGGGTAAATGGAAAAGGGACCCAAAAAAATTAAAAAGAGTATTCCAAATCAAAGATTCTAAGTATACTGAGGAAAATCTCCATTCGTAAATACTGACTGACAAATAAATGAATTTCATCAATAACCAAAAGAAGTTGAGAAAACAGACAAAAATTAACAATTTCAAAATAAAAATTAGGGATTCAAATTAGGAGAGATAACCAAAGAAGAAAATGGGAACTAGCAGTTGCCAGGTACTTTAGATGAGCTAATTACTAAATGTAGCTTCAAATTTCCTTAGCAGCTAAAGCAAAAAGAGAAACATGCTTGGTTATACAGTATTTACAATCTTACAAAAGAAAGTATACAAATTTATTTCTGGAAACAATTTTTTCCTATAATTAAACTCAAGGTAAAATAAATTATATGTATCTCTATATAAAGGTCCCTTAGAAACTACAAGATTTTTTAACTACAGTTATACAAAAGCAAGAAATGCTGCTCAAACAGAAAATTCTCCTATGACCGTCTAGAAATGCTGAAGGAATAGTATGCTGGCCTGACTCATGAAGACATTTATGGAAGATGAGAGAAATCAAGGCTTGTATTTTGCTTTCTGTTATTCTAAATTCATATAGGGGTAATACTTGGAAAACCTAAAAAGGCATTTAATGGGTCCATTAGACTCTCTCAAATATTAATTGTCTTAAGAGAGCTTTTGTCAGTGCTGGAATATAATCAATTTCTAGCTGAATTCTCTAATGACTGTTACCATAGCTGCCCTAATGTTGCTGGTTAAAGTAAGAGCTGAATATGTAGACAATATAAGTGAAAGGAACAAGACTGTTTTGTTAAGAAAATTTAAGGGCCTAAGATGATATATTCAACCAGTGTGGCCAATACTGTTAGGAGTATTGCTCTGCTCTGCTCATCCATCCTTGGAAACACATATCTAGCAGTTTGAAATAGGAGAAGGGGGGATTTCCTCTCCTATTTGCCTCCAATCAACAAAAAAGCATTCACTAATGGATCCCATGTTAAGTAGAGAGCTTTCTGTCTATGAATGAAAAAGGACTCTTGATTTTAAATTTCTGTAACACATTTAAGGCTATTTAGTTATGTGGACCAAATTGACAGGGCAGGTTTCTTTTATAAATGGGGCTGGATTGTCTTGATTAAAAACTGATTCCTAGGGGGCAACTGGGTAGTTCAGTGGATTGAGAGCTAGCCCTAGAGACTGAGGTCCTAGGTTCAAATCTGGCCTCAGACACTTCCCAGCTGTGTGACCCTGGGCAAGTCACTTGACCCCCATTGCCTAGCCCTTACCACTCTTCTGCCTTGGAGCCAATATGCAGTATTGAGTCAATACTGCGTATTGGCTCCAAGACTGAAGGTAAGGGTTTAAATTTAAAAAACAAAAACAAAAAAAACTGATTCCTTTACTGAAGTAGGTTAGCATATAGATAAGATCAAATTAATAAAAAGATCTGAGGAGCTTTCTTCAATCTTAACAAGAAGATACACATCTGAGAGAACATGATTTGACTATAAGCAGTAGGAGGGATTTTAAGAGGAATCTGCTGGGATCCTTTCCCTTGACCTTCCTTTCTCTTTCCTTCTGGTCAATAGCATCCTAATAACTCAAATTGTGTTCTCTGTTTTAGCATTTTCTTGTCCTTGAAAATAGAACAATGGGAAATACAAAGACTCCTTGATTTTTCCAGGAGAAAGTAGAAAGAAAATTCCCAGAACTTCTGTTGATCAGAGGGACAATTAGAGATTTTCTCCTTTTCTCTCTCTTCTTATTTTTAAGTATATGGAGTCCACATAATCATGCTTCTGCTATTGTTGTATAAACTAAAAATAAACATAATAAGCCATTATGAATTCAATAAGTCATTTAAAAGAATTTGGACTTTATTAAACACAATACTTTCTATACATTTGAAAATGTGACAAATTAATCAACAAGTGCTTATTAATTAAATTATCTAATTTGTGCCAAACACTATGATAGGTGCTTAGAATAAAAGTACCAGAAATGAAAAAATTCCTACTCACAATAAATTGACAGTTAAATATATATTTGTAGAAAATGTTCTGGCTTATTTATGGATTCACTTGTGGGGTCACACAACCCTCATTGCTCCAGGATCCCATAGACTACAGGTTAAGAACTGCTGCTATGTTAAAAATCTTTATAATATACCTCACTTGTACATAGTTTGAACTCTCAAATTCCAATGTATCTAGAACTGCGTTTGTGTGTCTAGGACTGCAGTAAAACCATAGTGTCACAGAACTATGGGTAGAATGTTCATTTCCAGGGAGCAAGACCTGCAGTCTCCAACCATGACACTCCCAAGTATGGTCCAAACCTGAGTAAATTTTAATTGGAAAATATTTAACAAAATAAGGAAAAATTCAATGAAACATGCTATTACATGGCTTTCTGAGTTAATATGTGGCCTGCAGGAATCTTTATGCATGGTTTAGAGGCCTTTGTTTCTATTTAAATTGGACACCACTGATCTAGACCAGACCAGAACATTTACAAAGGAGGAAACTGAGATCCAGAGAGGTAAATTAGCTTTACTGGGAATAAGGAGAAGATTCTGAACATGGACCCAGGTTTTCAAATGCAAAAGCCAAGTTTTCTTTCCTGGATCCGAGATATTCCTGGATACTTTTTTTAAAAAGCCAGCTAAGACTAAGAAAACTCTCTACCTTTCAGCCTCTGACAATGGAAGCTAAGGGTTAAAATAAGGACTAAAAACAACAGAGTTTTAATATCATACTCCAGGCCCGCACTGTGAAAGGTTTCACCAGATTTTATTAGTCTAGTCTGCAGTTGCATATTACTATCCAACCAAATAGGAATATGTAAATTAGTTGACTGATGTCAGAAGAAAGCTTTAATGTACAAACAAAATGGGACTTATGTGGGCTAATCATACATGGATATGCAAATGAACAGGCTGTAATTCAGGAAATGCCATCACAATTCTAGGAATGAACATTCTATATTATGACTATTACAATATTCATATATCATTCACATATACTACTATAAGCTTTTCAAGCCTAGAATTGTGGTGAAGCCAAAAGTCACTCTGCACATATTTGCAGCCATACTACAGCTCTAAAATCTTAAAATTACATATGCACAGAGAACTTTGCAATCTCCATACATAACCAAGCTGCCGCCACCACCTGCAGTTAAGCTGAATATTCTATTTTTAATCCAGGAACTTGAGGCTGGATTTCATCCTAAAGATCTTAAAATATGGCCTAAGCCCTAAACATGCCCCTCTTTGTCCAGAAATCTCAACATCTGGATCAGATTAGTATTGACAATAGTAGAGAGGGGAATTATGCACATAGCCACCAGCTTCCTGGTGCAGTTATCCTGATTTTTAAAACACCCCAAGGAGCCTGAGGTAAATAATCTCTGGTCTGGATGTATAGAATCATGCAATGGCAGCTCTCAATGATTGGACTATCCAAAGATGAGGTCATTCATTTTCTCTCCTACCATATCACAATGAGTGGCAGCTAGGGGAAGAAAGACTAGATTATCTCTAAAATGAAGCAAGTGCATAGCAGAGTGGACAGAGTCAGTAATTCCTGAGCCCAAAGGCTGATTAAAACACTCAAGAGTCATGTGAATCTGGGCAAGTCACAATCTCTCTGTGCCTCAGTTTCTGCAAATGTAAAACAAGATGCCTAGATTTGGCCTCTGAGGACATCTCTAGTTCTAGCTCCCCTTCCAAAGATCTCTTTTCTTCCCAAATCAGAGGGATAGTGTTTGGGAAGTATGACAGGGGGGAATGGAGGAGGAGACAGCTGGTTGAAGTTCTCTTATCTGAATAATCATCCAATATAAGAATCATCTATGAAACACCATCAGGCCAATTACAGCCATACCACAACTCTAAAAACTTAAAATTACATATGCACTTATAAAAATAAGTAAAAGCAACTTTTATTGATGCCTTCTGGCTTTTGGCTTTGCTTCAAAACATTTCCAGATACAAATCCTTACCTTACCAATGAATACTCACTTTATACCAGAAAACCCAACTTTTCCTGGGACCATATCTAACAAATGTCCAGCATTCTGTATTTTCAGTTCTCTATGCAAAGGAAGAGGAGAGTATTTTACCTCTATTCCCTAGTCAAGGTGGGCTTTCTCAGTTACCTAGGAGTTCTGCTTTGTTTTAGTGATATAATTTATGTCATGGTCATTTTTACACTGTTCTCTAAGTTCTGCACATTTCATTCTATATTAGTTCACAACATTTTTTCTGTGCTTCTCAAAATTCCTCATATTCATTTAAGTGCAATAATATTCCATTACCTTCATGCACACACAACAGCTTGTTTAATCATTCTGTTAATCAAACTACATCTAATTTGTATCTAGTTCTTTGGAAAGCCCATCTTTCCAATAACAGTATTCTCCCATAGATACTATGTGGCTATAAATTATGAACACCATGATTTCAGAAGTATCATGACTAGATGAGACACAAAAAAAACCCTGAAAACTCCAAGGTGAGGTCTATATACTGTACCAAGTGACCAATCATTACTTGCCTATAAGAACTAAAGGGGGGGGGGGGAAATAACCAAGGTCAAACCTGTTTATCCTTGGGCAAGTACACTAGTTTTCTGTTTCTTTATTTGTCAAATAAATGCTAAGGTTTCCTTTTAAATCTTAAATAGAGTTATAACCTGGGCTAATCTAGCTTTAACCTATGTTTTATCAACTTGTTTTATTTTAATATCCTTAAAACTGCATTTCCATATAATTGATTTCCTTGGGAATCCCTGTGATGTGTAAACTTTTGAATATGTGTTGAATAGTGTCCCCTATAGCTCATGTCAGGTATTATTTAACATTCTTTTCAATAACTAAACAAAAAGCTTGAAATTGTGAATGATCCTAATGATTGAGGATTGACAACGTTTTTGGAAACTAGAAATAGAAACCATACTGACTATTAACAACAAGGTCATATCTTGACATCAACAATTAATACTTGGAATTAAATTCATCGTTCTATGGGCAAATCATATTATCTCACTGAGTAGGTTCCAATTTCTTTATATGAAAAGGAAGGTATAAGACCAGTTGATATAAGGTTCCTTTCAGATCTTACTTTCTGATTTTATGACACTGGAAAGGAAATGGACCAGCCATATTATGAGAATGAGCCATACTGGATGGATAGCTTCAGTAAGTACTATAACATATTCAGGATATATTAAATGTCTCCAGAATACTGTATATATTTCCACAGAAAATTGATAGACAGAATGAGTAGAGGAGGGGCATAAGGAAAAGTAAGAGTAATATGTTAGAACTTGAAATTTCAAAAAAAGTTTTAAAAAAGAAAGAGAAAAAAAATTAAATTTGTAGAAAGAAATATCCATAATTTGTACCAGGAGAGGAAATTTGCAGGTGAAATTTTAGATCTCTCTAAGAATCTATGTAATATGTATGATTATGAAGTGAATATTATACTTATGTTGATTAAAATTAAATGGTATATTTAAAATCTCAAGAACCTAAATGTATACATTTAGCAGTTAGTTTTAATATGAGTTTCTAAGGCCTGAAACGGTGCAGACATATGGAAGACTTGAACCATTTTGTAGTAACTATGCACATTTTAGAAAAAAAATGTACTTCTTTATGGTTGCCTACATAGTGTTTACCCAGTCACTAGACAAACTATAAAAAAATCTTTAAGAATTTTCTCATCCAGCTTAAACAAATAAAACTATACATGATAGGGTTATATAGCACAGATAAAATTACTCTACCATAAGAAGGTACCTCATTTTAAGTAAAAGACATGTCACTGAAAAGTTGTATACAGATGAAGTGGCACTTTAAATATGCTTTTGGAGGGTTTGTTAATTAAAAGTATCTTTTAGCGAATTCTTCTACAAAGTAAATAATCACAAGCTAGCTAATCAATCATAAATCTAGGATTTTTACACACGAGACAAGGCGCAGCTAGTGATGAAAATTATACTGTTCAAAAATTTTAAGGCTTCATAACCAAACCAATAAACTATAGGAATAGGCTCAGGAAAGAAACTAAAAGGCAGCTCAAGTGAACTGTTAGATACATGTATTCTGGCTCCCAACTCTTATGATGATATTTTGGGGGATATCAATTATAAAGCTACAAGGTCAGATCATTCCAAAGCCTAGATCACTTGACAGCCTAAACTATATGTTACTAATACAAATCATGAGAGGAAAAATTATGAAGGCAGTATTGGTGAATAAAAAAAATAAGTTCAAAGTAGTCAGAGACTTAAGAGTAATCCATCATGGTATGCATTTCCAATTTAATCACAGCAGGTAAATGCACTTTAGCCATTCTTCATGCCACTTCCCCTCTCAAAAGGAGAAAATATAAAGGCCCTTACATCATTTATAAACTATCATTCATGACTACATAGTTTGCCAAAACAAATAAGTAAAATTCATACCAATTGTGATTAGTAGTATTATAGGTAAGATTCAGAAATAAAGAAGGCAAAATTTGTAAGTTTAAAAATAACCCCCCCTTTAATTTGTTTCACCAATACACTTTGAATTTTTCAAAGACTACTTACATTTTACATATCATTTAATTTTATCATCACAACACATAAGGCAAGCAAATCAAGTATTATTATTATTCCCACTTTCCACATGAGGAAACATAGGCACAGTTTAAGAAGTTTTGCCAAGTCACACAGGTTATTAGTGGCAGTGATGGAGCCAAGTTTCTAACTCACAGACCTATGCTTGTTCCCCAAAGGATTCTCTGTTGATCAATTACCTTCATTTCCCCCCAAAAAGGAACCCTAAATCTGAAGTAAACTATCACTTTAATTTTTAATTTAATTACATAATTTAATTAAATTATCTAGAATATATAAATTAATAATTAATGAGTCAATTTAATATTCAAGAAGCTATGACAATACTACATATTCATTAAAATAATTATCCATCTTGTTATCTACATGTAACACAAATATATAAACAGAATGAAATTCCTAGAGAGGTTGAGAGAAACCAGATGTCACTGACAAAAGCAGAGAATTTCACAGAAGTCTTACCTGTTATGCCACAAGACTTTGAAATTGAACTTACCCATCTCTAAAAGTAGAAAAGATAATGAACCATCTGTATCATAATGTTTAGACCGAATTGTGGAAAGAGTAGAAAGCTCATTTTAAAATTCTTTTACTTTTTGGTCATGTAACACTTTTAATTAAATGAAAAGTGGGGGTAAAAAGTTGGCAGGGATCTTTTTTTTAAATATGAGGTTTTTAATGTTACTTTGATCCTCTTCTTGGTGGGTTTCTTTATCATGCTTCCATGTAGTAGTGGTAACAGCCAACCCCTGTGGCCTGGCCTGCTGTGGAAAAAAGCATGCAACTGTGCTGCATTTATAGAAGAGACAGCCTTCCACCACTGTCTACCAATCTGACTCAACAATTCAATTAGACTTTTTCAAGGACAAAGCTAAATGTAGATATTGCTATGGTCCATGGATCAGGAAGATTAATGGAAAGGCTGAAAAAAGGCCAATCATTTATCATGGAAAGTAGGTATGACTTTTTCTCTTTTTTTTTTCCTGTTGTAATGTTAAAAGAATTCTACAGAGAAACTTTTTTTAAAGGAAACAAAAAAAAATCAGGGTAGCTGATAGGACAGTTTCCTGTCAGATGATTTAGCTAAAAAGCCAAAATTATTTTTCAACAGTTAACATAATCTATCTGCCCACTACTTCTTTACATTACCAAAAGAGACCCTGATACTTCAGTGAGCATTGGCTATTTTGTTAGAATATTTCTGCCAAGTTCCACATTTTAAGTAGGTTATTAAGAAACGGAGAATCTTCCTGTTATGTTCATATCCTTGCTCAGTTCCAATGTATTAAGGGATTCCCACTTGCCACTCATACAAAATGTTATGCCTCAATTGATAAATCTCCTGGGAATAAAGCTTCATTAGGAAAAAAATTTAGTCATCATCAGACATGCAAAGTAGGGTTAGTTAGTATCTATCACTCAGCTGAAAATCCTGTCTTTTGTAAGAGTAACTTTCTGTTCTTTCACCTGCAATAAAATGTGACCTTTCCTTCCCCTGAGATCTTATAATATGCATTTATTTTTGTAGCATTTATGAGATGCTAACTTATTAATTATTTATTATCAATTGTCCTGCATACAGCAGGTGCACAATGAGAATTTGTCAGTTAAACTTACTCCATTTTAAAGGAATTATGATTTAAAATTTTAATTTTCTCTGACTGAATCAGCAACCTAACAACCTTTATAACACTATCTTTTTCCAATCATTTTATTCATTTTTACTACTCTTCCCTGAAAACCCTTCAATTTCTACATATCTCATGTAAAATACAGGAACCAAAATAAGATGCAGTACTCTAATCAGTAACCAATCAATAATACAGTAGTGGAAAAAGATTATTTACCCACGGACTATCATGCTTCTGCTAATTTGCAGCAGTATCACATTAACAGTACTGCACTGAGGACTTGTACTCAGCTTGTGATCCAAAGGATGAACAGAAGCCAGTAATCAATGTGCATTCCCTACCTTTCAAAGCGTCTCATAACCTAAATAGCTATGTGGTACAGTGGATAGAGTACTGGGCCTGGAGTCTGGTCAAATCCAACCTCATACACTTTTACCCTGTGCCAGGTCCTTTAACCTTGTTGCCTTCAGTTTCCTCATCTGTAAAATGAGCTGGAAAAGGAAATAGCAAACCACTCCAGTATCTTTACCAAGAAAACCCTTAATAGGGTCAGAAAGAATTGGCAAGACTGAAATGATGAAACAACAAAAACCCAGTAAGTATATCTCCACTTCAACCATCCAAGTCCCTGGTGAAAATGTGAAATAAAATTGAACGGAAGGGGGCAGCTGGGTAGCTCAGTGGATTGAGAGCCAGGCCTAGAGATGGGAGGTCCTGGGTTCAAATCTGACCTCAGATACTTCCCAGCTGTGTGACGTTGGGCAAGTCACTTGACCCCCATTGCCTAGCCTTTACCAGTCCTCTGCCTTGGAGCCAATACACAGTATTGACTCCACGATGGAAGGTGAGGGTTTAAAAAAAAAATTGAACCCAAAGCTGACCTCATACATCACTAATTAACAAGCATCCCCCTGTACATGATGAAGTGCTATCCATCACTATCCTTTGGACACACCTGTCTGACCACTTCTTCACCCACAGAATTGATTTTTCCCACTCAGTTTCTTCCACAGTAGCAGTTTACTGAGAATATCAAGTGGCACAAAATCAAAAACCTTAACCAAACCCAACAGCGTATCATGGCTGCCTTTTTCTCTATATTGTAAAACCATCGCATTGTCATAGAAGTCAATGTCATTAGGATGATGATTTGCTTTTCATAAAAGCAGGTTATTTACTCTCCTGTAAGACTCCTTTTCCTTGTGCTCTTCTAGGTGCCTGCAAATCAATTGCTTGATAATTTGCTCTAGTATCTTTGCAGGCATCATAATTAAGCTGGCTGGCCTACAACCTCCAGTTAAGGAACGGGCTCTGAATTTTTCCATTTGTGATCCTCAGGCAGGCCTTCTATCCTCCACGAATCCTCAAAAATAACAGCTGGAATCAAGAGTGGCTGACAGAAGCAGACTACTGGAATTCTCCTGAGGTCTGACTGGGCCCGAGTCTGCCAGCTTTGAGCATGGTGTCTGATCCCATCTTTTGCCTTGAGCTCCTTCTTGAATAGCAACTAGTCTACATTCTGCAGTCATCCTGATGGTGTTAGCTGCCCTACAGCAGATGCTGGGAAGTGATAGAAGAAGCAGATTATCAAGTCTTTAAGTTTCCGTTATCTTGAACGTACCCTGTGAATAGAGGCTATGAACTCACAAGCTAGAAAAGCTTCAGACTTTACCCATAAAAATAACTGTGCCTGAGAAGTTCTGTTACCTACCTTGAAGTTCCCCACTCCGGCTATAGAGCTCTCGTCTCTGCTCACGTAAATAGGCGCTCATGCTAATGGCATGGGAGGACGACTCAAACCTACAGCAGAACACAGGAAAGGTTTGCATGCTAATAGCACAGACCACCTCCCCCTACCTAACCCAAAAGAAGATCCCAAACAGCCCAAAGAACTGCTCACACTGTCTCTGGTCCACCAGGAGGTAGACCTTTTGCTGTCACTTAGTCTACATTCAATACTTCAATAATCCCACAAATATTTATAAAGCAACAATTATATGCAGCCTAATATATAAGATCCTAGAGATAAAAAAAAAAAAGGTGAGAACCCAACAAGCAAGCAAAAAGTACAGGCCTGTCCTCAATACATCTACTATCTGTTGGGGGGGGGGGAGTGAGTAGTGTTATAACTAACATCACTATGGATATTCTAAGGTGCTTTTGGCAGAGGAGGAAACAGAAGGAAAGAAAATGTGTAGAGAATCCATTTATCAGCAAATAACTCGCAAGTTGTCAGAGATGAGATTTGCATATAGGTTTTCCTAACTCCAGGTTCAATACTGTCTCCAAGAATCCACATTTGCTCTAATATACACTGAGAAGTAAAGTCAAGGCAGTTAGAGGACAGAGAGAACCTCATAACTGGGGGACCATGAAAGCCTTCCCGTAGAAAGGGGTTTTTGAACAGAGCTTTGAAAGAAGCTAAGGATTCTAGCAAGAAGAAGAAAAAAAAAGGATAGGGGACAACCTGTGCAAAAGCACCCATTTTCAGGGAATGGGAAGGCAGAGTACAACAGAAAGAAATAAAAGGAGATACATTTGGAAAAGAAGGTTAGTGTCAAATTTTTAAAAACCCACGTCAAGCTGCGTAGGGGAGCAACTAGGTGGTACAGTAGATAGAGCCCAGGAGCTGGAGTCAAGAGGACTCATCTTCAACTCATAATCTGGTCCCATAAACTTGTATGACCCTAAGCAAGTCCCATAACCCTGTTTGCCTCAGTTTCCTTATTTGTGAATGGATCAGAGAAGGAAATGGAGAAACACTCTAGTACCTCTGCCAAGAAAATCCCAAATGGAGGCACAAAGAGCTGGACAATGACTGAAACAACTGAACCAACAATAAGTCAAGCTGTAACCCTAAGCTATAAGAAATTGGGAGTAACTGATGATTTTTGAGCAGGGGAGTGAGTGACATTATCAGAACTATGGGGCTATAAGGACTATTTAAGTGTCATTTGTGATCATATCACTGCTCAGTTCAGCCTCACCCGGGTAAGACTCCAGATCTCTATTATTAGACAAAACTCCTCTTTTAACTCCCAGAAGAGTTTTCCTTATCAGGGGTACTCTAGAAATACTGTTAACTACCCCAAAGAAGGAGACCAGGAAGACTGTAATTTAGTGCCTTCAAGACAATATATTTACTAAAATACTATTAGCTTTTTCCTCTACCAAGTACCAAATAAAACACTTTTACAGACTTGTAAAATGGATGTTGCTAGCCTCCACAAAAACAGTTTTTTAACAACAAAGTGAGGGAGTTATTGTCTGTCATATAAGGCCCTGTACAAGGGGTTAGAGAGAGAAAAAATTGATGTGATAACTGTAAAAATTAAATTAGTCTCTAGTAATAAAAATATTATATTTTGTGAGGTTTATTAAAGATTATTAGAAATCAAGGATACAAAATAATAAACCACCTGCCTAGTCACAATAAATCACAGCCTACTCACTAAATCTTACAATGTCCGAGTAGAGGAAGAGGCTCTTGGGAGGCAGAGAGCTCGTTAAATACTAAATTGTGATCTCACCCAGGTGGAGACTCAGGTGAGACTATAGGGAATACTGGGAAGTACCAAGGACTTCTGGGGATTGAAGTCTGGGGTTCAAATCTCCATTTTTACATAACTGAATGAATTCCTAAAATGTTAAATAATGGCTAGCATAAGAAAAATACCAAGGATCTTCATGAAAAGTAAAGATGCAAAACAAAACTGAACAGATTCCTAAAATCTGAAACAATGATTTAAAAACAAAAAAAGAAAGACAAAGATAGACAAAGTAAGGAGTAAAAGGAGCTATATGTGGTACAGTGGATAGAATGCTGGGTTTGGAATAAGGAAGACACGAATTCAAATCCAGCTTCAGAAACTTCCCAGCTATGTGACATTGGGCAAGTCTATGAACCCATTTACCAAGGGAGAAGGAAATGACAAACCACTCCATTACTTCAGCCAAAAAAATTCCATGGATAGAGTTCTATGGAGTCAAGAAGAATCAGACAGGACTGAAATGACTGAACAGCAACTCAACAATGAAATCCTTAATGGAATACATATCAACACTGAAATTTGACCAGATAAAAACAAAACCTTCCAGTAGACAGCAGACACAGGAAACCTATCACTGTCACTATAGGGTATTAATGAGCTACATTTTCATTATAGGTAGTCACATGATCATGATTTAATTTAACAACTAGAGGATGAAGAAAGGTCATTCATGGAATATATACAGACGTAGACATAAAGCTTAATAAAATAATCATTACATTTGATTTTTTTCTATTTATTAGGCAAAAACTAATTGGACACCGAAAGTCTGATGTAAGGTAGAGTGAGTGGGCTCCTTCTGCCATAACATCTACCTGCCAGGCAACTACAAAAGAGATAGGACTGACCTCCAAGAAGCATGATGAAAGCTGCTGGCCAGAGGACAAGAGAAAAACGGCATTGTGAAAAGGGAAGGGAAAGTCAAACATGCTAAGAGAGGAGAGCTGTTAAACACACACAATTAACCTTAGTTAGAGATAATTAATGACAGATAATAAAGCACATCTTGCACTTGAGAATAATGGGATTTTATCAAAATGTTAACCCTTCATAACCAGAAGATTTTTTGAAATCCTAAAATTCTTTCTACCTGCTAAATCAATGGCTTAGAATCTCAAGGGGATTACACAAATTTTAGAAGCATATGTAAAACCACAGGCTTTTTTGCCTAAAAATCCTTAAAACTGCTTAATATGTGCAGATAAAGACTGGAAGAAGACAGAGTACACTAACCATTCTATAATTATTTACTTCCTCTTTGTAACTGAATACTACCTATGGAAAAGAGAGAATACTCTCCAAAATAAATCAATTAAATTCATTAAAAAAAATGCAAAATGCATAGCAACTCCAAAATTAACTCAGTAAGTGGTATAGATGGCTAAACTATGTATAATAAATAGAAACTCAAATTTTTTTTAAAACAAAAACAAAATCTTAACTTAGTCCTGCCTTTTCTTCTGCTTCATATACTATATGGAGAAAATAGGGAGTGTATGTTCCACTTGTATCCCATAGAAGAGAGGAGAACTGGCAGTGTGAGTATAGGTTAGTAAATCAGTTACAACAAAAAATAGAGGAAATGGAATTTTTATTCAGTAATATTAAAGGAAAGAAGAGTAAAAGAATTAGACAGAGGAGGGGAAGATGGGGTCAATTAGCTCTTTCTGACTCTTCATGAGCCCATCAGGGGTTTTCTTGGCAAATATACTGGAGTACATTGTCATTTGCTTCTGCGGATCTTTTTTACAGATGAGGAAACTGAGGCCAATGGGGTAGAAGTTGTAAAAGAGTGAAAGAATTATCCTTTGACCAATTAATATGCTATCCAAGGATCAAGAGAGAATATAATGTGGAGTCTCATTAAAAACAATAAGTACTTAGGATTAGGGATTTTCTCAGAAGGTAGAATATTCATTCCTTTTCCATTAATTTCCCCAAGGTTCCATGGACTTTTTATTAAAAAGTAAAAATATTCCAGGAATCATTTTCTGATACTATAGCTTTAACTAATGATAAACAGAAGTACAGAGAATTGAAGAAAGCCTTTAGAAATCAACTTACTATGACATCATTTAAACCAAAGCTTCAAAATAATAATGAAATTTACTGACAAGCAACTTATAAGTCCCAGTGGGTTTGGGGACGTAACACTTGCTCCTCTGCAAACCTAATACTTACTTAAAGAGGGAGTTTTTTGGCCTTTGAGGTTTCTTTTTGGCAAAAAAAGCTGCAAATTCCCGACCCGTGCTGGCATAACTAAGTTGAGCTGATGGTTCTGAAGCTGTTCGAGTATTCTTCATATCCAAGTACTCAGTCAGCAGCATCTACGAAAGCAGACAAAACAGTTTAACATAAACAGTTCTAATAAGCTAACAAGACACAAATCAGCAAACATAACAATCTAATTATATCTCATTATAGGCATAGTTGTTTTCTAAATCCTCACTGTAAAACTACTCTAACAACTGGTCAATTTCTGTGCCCACCCCTCCCCCCCAGGTAAGGGGCTGCAAGATGGTGCAGTGGATAAAGTACTGGTCCTGGAGTTAGAGACCTGGGTTCAAATTTGGAATCAGACACTTCCTATCTGTGTGACCCTGGACAAGTCACTTAAACTTTGTTGGCTTCAATTTCTTCAACTGAACAACGAAGACAATAATAGTACCTACCTTGAAAGATTGTTGTGAGGATCAAAAAAAAAAAAAGCATTTATAAAGTGTTTAGTACAGTGCCTAGTACATGGGAGTTAAATAAATATTTATTTCTCTAGTACATAGGAGTTAAATACTTATTTCCTTCTCCTTCCCTGAAAATATATCGATGTGATAATACAATAATATGTAATGCATTCCTGAAATGCATTAATATATTCACTGTTTTTGAAATAAGTTTTCTATAATTTATTGTTAATGTCTTGCTTTAAAAAAATCTGTTCACCTTCAACTACCAAACTGCAGCAGTATCTAGAGCCAAGTCCTAAGGGCATCATGTTAAAGACTGTTAGCTAAGTCAGGCCAGAGATCTTGTGTAAATTTAATTTTCAAAGACAAGGGAGAAAGAAAAGGAAGAAGACTGTTCTATCTCCTGTCCATTTTAGTTATAAAGCCTTTGATCCTAAAATCTTTCCTAGACAATAAAGAAAGAAAATATCTCTTTTGGGCTGAAAAACCAAGATATTAGCTGAGAACTTTGGCATCTTCCCATTGAGACAAAGTAACAAGAATAAGAGAACTCACACAGAAGGAACCAGGGGCACTGTGGTTCTCCTCCACTCCCAACTCCTCTTAGCTTCCTTCTTAAGAAAGCTGAACCCTGGGCAGGGATGGCTTTTAGTAAAGAAAAGAGTTGGAGGGACCTAGCTAAAAAAATAGAAAGCCTAGAAAATTTAGAATCATTTACTGGACAAAACTTTTGGCATAGAATAGAAACAAAATTATCACTTTAAAATAGTGTTGAAGAATAAATGATGACAGGATAAGGAATAGTTAGAGCAAAAAGATATTCACCTGCCTTAGACATTTATTTTTAGAAAAAATAATTTAAAACAAAATTATAATTTCAAAAGAAAAATTTTACATGCTTTATAGCTTAGAGACTATATGACTCTGTACTGGATTTGGTCAAAGGAACATAAATTTGAATCCATAAATGAAAAGCATTCCTTAGGCACTTATCTTGGAATAGCATTCTGTTAACCCAAACAGATATAATAGCGAACTTTCCCTTCCCTCAAGAAACTCATATTCTTGTAAAGGGAAACAACATAGATAAAGGAATGGTAGTCAGGGCCTGAAGTTTTGGACCAGGAAGTCACAGTGATGGTGAGTAGTGTCACAGAGGAGGTAGTGAACATGGTTTTCTAGCAGCAATGACTGGACAGATTTGATTACTGTTTCCACAGCTAGAAATGGAAAACATTGGGAGCTACGTGAAAAGGGTATGAGTAGACATTGGCAGAGCAGATGGCAAGAAGATGTCTGGGGTGGGATATTGTGAAGGACCAATAACTATTGAGTTTCCGTATGAGTTGGCTAGCTTTTTCCCCCCTAAATGTGACCCTGGGACTTAAAATCCCAGGAGTGCAACGGGGATAGACAGGTGTGTGCTTCCCTTCATGCAAGGTCTCTGGCAACAGAGATGTGGCTCTTTGGTCAATCGCAAAATGCAAAATGCCCAATCAGCTAGAGCTGGAGCCCTGCAGACTTAGTAGATCTCCCCAGACCACATCTGTGCTGCAGACTAGATGAGTCTCATGCTAGAGTAGTCTTGTTGACTATCCTTTCCAGGCTATGGGGCAATTAAACTTCCTTTGGTTAACTGTTCAATTCTCTCTGGTTGTCTTATGTGTGCCCCCATGGAACCTTGGCTACCCTAGAGCTGGCCTGAGTACTAGCTCTACCACTAACCAAGAGGAAGCTCATAATGCAAGGTGGAGGGCCAGCAGCCTACTGCAGAGAAACTGAGATGGAAGTGCTGTTGGTAGTCACCTTGTCCAATTTCCTCATTTTATGGGGGAGAAAAATGAAACCGAGTTAAATGATTTGTGTAAAATCACAAAGGTTAATAAAGGGCAGAATTAAGATTTGAACCCCCATTCTCTAACTCCAATATAATTCTTTACTCTTCTTCGCACTGGGGTCAGTGCACTTATTCTAAGTGGAAGGGCACTAGGACTTCATCCACCTTTTTCTTTAGCATGAACAAAATATTTTTTATTTAATATTTTTTTAAATGTTTACCAGTTAGTTACATGTAATAAATTTCCACATAAGTTTTCCAATGTTATATGACCCAAAATGTCTCCTTCTCAGAGCTTGCAAGCAATTTGATCTGTGTTATACATATATTAACATGCAAAACATATTTCCATATTGTTCATTTTTGTAAGTAAATAATCCTAGAAAAACAGAAGCGAAAAATAGTATGTTTTGATCTGCATCTGACTCCAACCATTCTTTCTCTGGAGGGGGATAGCATTCTTTGTCATAAGTCCCTCAGAACTGTAGGACCCAAGATCACAGTGGCCAAGCTGGTTTCAAATGCAGCAGAAGCTGCTGCTTCCCACTCTAAGTGCCCACTGTATTCTGATTTCATCCCTTCCTCACCACCATTCTCCTCTGGCTTAAGTAGGGCAGGGATGATTTTCATTTCCTATATGAGGTATCTCAGCTGAAGTCTATTCTATAGCTTGAAGTAGAATGAAGGTGACCAAGGTTGCGCCAGCAAAGCAGCCCACGCCCTTGGGCTTCCGCCCTTACAAATGAGGGACTCACCAAAAGGCCAGACTAATGTACCTCCTTCACTGCCCTCATCATTTGTTGTTCTCCTCCTAACCCTTCAATAACACCTATTTTTAGGCCGATTATTCAAGACAGTTTACACTCTGATTCTAACCTACCTTCCTATGTTCACTCCCCTGAACACCCAAACACAAGTCTAGAAGTCTGAGCTACTCCGAGTTCTCAGAACAGGCCCCGCATCCTTGTCCTTCATCAAAGCATTTCCCTGGTTGCAATTCTCTCCTCACCTTTCCCTCTGCTTATAGGAATGTTACTCATCTTTCAAAGACTAACGGCTTGATTTCCCCACAACCATCTTTCCCGATTGCTCCATTCCATAGTGACCTCTCTCCCAAACGGAATTTAAACTGCTTTATTATCTATAACATGGCTAGGAAGTGCCTAAGGTCACATTTGGACCCAATAGCATTCATCTCTCCTCTTAGCTCACTATCTACTCTATCTACCGAGCTAACGAGGGATGGGGCTGCTGATAATGAAAAAGAGTGCCGAGTTATGTGGCATTGCATGCATGCCTGCAAAGTGCTTTACAAACATCCCATTTTATCCTTACAAACCCAGGAGATAGGTACTATTATTCCCATATCACAGAGAAGAAAACTGATGCAGACAGTGATTATTTGACTTGCCCTGGGTCATACAGACATTAAATGCCAGGCAAGATTTACACTTTGGTCTCAGTCTCTGGGCTTTGGGCTGTATGTGCTGTGCCACACCTAACTGCCTTATTATTAGGATCTTTTGTATCCTCAGGCCTAAGTGCAGCTGGTAAGTACTCAATAAATGGACTATTTGATTAAATGAATAATAAGACCTATGTGACAAGATGTTGCTGCTAATTCAAAGCTATATGTCAACTGAAAATCATAGGTTAAATAATAGAGGTACATGCACCATATATTACCTATAGCATGAACGGTGTTCCTGGTTAGCTATCAATCTCCTTAAATCTTGGGATTCTTTCTTTATCTCTTGGTTTCAAGTATAAAGAATTCTCTGGTAGGCAAGCACTCAACATAATAAAGTCAAATTTTATGTTGGATTTTAAAATAACCTAAAAAGCATTATTAGCTGAAGTGACAAAGCCACACCAAAGGATTCACAGCTGAAAAGTACTTGAAAATAGAGATATATAACATTATTGTTCTTGTTAATGTCGGTTGTAACATTTTACTAGCACTTGCTAGCTATCAGTCAAAAAGCTCATGATGTATAAATCAGAGACAAGATTGAGAGATTTATAACTCAATATAAAGTCTACAATATCACCATGTTGAGCAAGTATTCCCTACTTAGCATTTAAAATGTTAGAACTCACCCACCCCTGTTTTGACTCACTGAACATGTTGATAAAATACCAATGTTCAAAGCACAGCACTAGACAAACTGATAGATAAAATTTTTGTGGTTGTTGTTCAGTCATCTTAGTTGTCTTTGATTCTATATGACTTCTTGTGGGGATTCCTTGGTCAGGATACTTCAGAGGTTTGCCATTTCCTTCTCCAGTTCATTTTACAAATGAGGAAACAGATACCAAGAGAACTAAATGACTTGCCCAAGGTTACACAGCTATTAAGTGTCAGAGGCTGAATCTGAACTCAGGTCCTCCTGACTCGGGGTCTGGTGCTCTATCTACTTCACCATTTAGCTGCCCCTAAACAATATTTAGCAAAGGGCAATATTGGAGACCAAAAATATATGACAAATCTACTCTGTAAAGAAGAATCAGATAAGTGGAGGAGAGGTACAAAGAAAATTCCTAGAAAGGAAAGTTTATTTCTGACCAGAAGTATTGGAGATCATTACACAGAAGTGACTTACAAAGGGGGCACCTGGATAGCTCAGTGGATTGAGAGTCAGGCCTAGAGATGGGAGGTCCTGGGTTCTAATATGGCCTCAGACACTTCCCAGTTGTGTGACCCTGGGCAAGTCACTTGACTCCCATTGCCTAGCCCTTACCACTCTTCTGCCTTGGAGCCAATACACAGTATTGACTCCAAGACAAAAGGTAAGGGTTTTTAACATTAAAAAAAAAAAAAAGTGACTTACAAGCTCAGTTCTCAATCATTCAAACAAGCACTTATTTCTGTAAATAAATTTTTATTAATAGCCCTCTCTCCATTGTTGTCCCTAAATTTCCTCGTATATCCATTTCCATTCTCCCTCCTCGAGAGTCATCTCTTATAACAAAGAATTGTTTACTAAAAGGAAAAGAAGGAACTATAACATTAAAACAAAAATCTGCAAAATCAATCATAAATCAAAAACATATGACAATATATACAATGTTCCATATTCAGTGACTTAGTATCTCTGCAAGAGATATGGATGAAGGAATTTTCTCATATACTTTTGGGGGGGTATAAGTTTGTCCACTATCATTTTCATAATTCATTTTCATTTATTTTGTAGTTGTTATTCTCTTTATAGAGCTGTAGTCATCTGTCTTCTCAACTTTGCATATTTCCCATTGTATCCACTCTTCTAAGCCTTTCCATACTTCTGTCTGTTCATCATATCCGGACTTCCGGTTAAGATGGCGGCTTAGAGAAAGCTAAAGTTCAGATCTCCGGAAAACCCTTCCCGACCGATCTCAAACTATAAGCTCCTAAGGCGCCGAAATTCAAAACGATCAACAGCACAGACCCTGGGAACCCTCCTCCTGGACCTGGACCCGGTTCAAAAGGTACGGCTCCCCTTAAAAGCCAGAACCCGAGATCCCTCGGACCTCAGGGGTAGGAGCGCAAAGTCCAAGGCTCCCGGAAGCCGCAGCCCGGCCTGGCTCAGAGAGCAGGGTCCTCGGAACAACAACCCTCAGGGCCTTCTATCCGAGTCCCAGTGAAAGTCACTGCCTGGAGCAAGACAGCCTCATGGGCTGGATCCTGCTATCCAAGTCTCAGTGAAAGTCCCTGCCCTCAGAGCTTGGGGAAGCTGCAGACCATCCCCCCGCAGGCCGACGAAACAGCCTCACGGCCAGCGATTCTGAAGGCAACTTCCGGAAAGCAACGTGGTCCGACCCTTCCATTCCAGTTCCAGTGAGGCATATTCAGTTTAACCCAGGGAAAGCTCATAGAACCCACAATCTGCCCAGGACTAAAGCCTCTGATCACCAGACAGAGATAAGAAAAGCTAATCCTCCACATTCAGAGATGGCAAACTCCACAGAAGCACAGAAGCCCCAAAATACCAAGAAAAATAAGAAGAAAGGGGCGACTTTGGACACATTCTATGGAGCCAAAATACAAAATACAGAGCAGATAGAAGAAGATATACAAGAAAATGTTCCAAAATCTTCCAAAGGAAATGGAAACTCTCCACAAACCCATGAAGAATTTGAATCAGAAATGACCAAAAAGATGGAAGCCTTCTGGGAGGAAAAGTGGGAAATAATGCAAAAGAAATTCACGCATCTACAAAACCAGTTTGACCAAACTGTAAAAGAAAACCAGGCTTTAAAGCAAGAACTAATAAAGCAAAGCCAAAACACCAAGAAATTAGAAGAGAACATAAAATATCTCACCGACAAGGTGATAGATCTGGAAAATAGAGGGAGAAGGGATAATTTAAGAATAATTGGACTCCCAGAAAAGCCAGAAATAAACACCAAACTGGACATGGTGATACAAGATATAATCAAAGAAAATTGCCCAGAGATTCTAGAACAAGGGGGCAATACAGCCACTGACAGAGCTCACAGAACACCCTCTACACTAAACCCCCAAAAGACAACTCCCAGGAATGTAATTGCCAAATTCCAAAGCTATCAAACAAAAGAAAAAATCCTACAGGAAGCCAGAAAAAGACAATTTAGATATAAAGGAATGCCAATCAGGGTCACACAAGACCTTGCAAGTTCTACTCTGAATGATCGTAAGGCATGGAACATGATCTTCAGAAAAGCAAGAGAGCTGGGTCTCCAACCAAGAATCAGCTACCCAGCAAAACTGACTATATACTTCCAAGGGAAAGTATGGGTATTCAACAAAATAGAAGACTTCCAACTCTTTGCAAAGAAAAGACCAGAGCTCTGTGGAAAGTTTGATACCGAAAATCAAAGAGCAAGGAATACCTGAAAAGGTAAATATTAAGGAAAGGGGAAAAATGTTATCTTCTTCTTTTACTGTTCATCATATCCATCATGTATATATAGCACAGTAACACTCCATTATATCCACAGACTGTCATTTATTTGTTTAGTCATTCCTCAATTTATGAGTAGGTACTTCTAGTACTTTACTACCACAAAAAGTGTGTTCTATTTATTTTTATGTATTTAGAGTATTTATTTTTATCGATGACTACTTTGGGGTATATGCCTAAAAGTAGAATCAGTGGACCAAAGAATTAAAACTATAGCAATCATTTCATTGGCACTTAAAAAGTGATTTCCAAAATAGTTGTACTAATTCAAAGAACTACCAACAATGCATCAGTGTGTCTATTTTTACAACACTCCCAACAAATTTGCTGACTACAGGGTAAATCCTCATGATTGTTTTGATTTTTTTTTCCTTATAATTACTTTGGAGCATTCTTTTACATGGTAATTAATAATTTGGATTCTTCTTTGGAGAATCCTTTGACCAATTCTGAAAATGGTTTTTGGTCTTATATATTTTCTGCTAATTTTATACCCATTTTGGATCCAAATAACTTTTTTAAGAAATGGGATCTGCAGATTTATTCCCTAGTCAACTATTTGTTCTCTTACCCTAGTTGCATTCATTATTTTGTACAAATGCTTTTAGATTTCATGTTATTAAAATTAAGTATTTTTTTTTGTAATTATTTCTATCCATTGCTTGGTTAAGAATTCATCTCCTATATAGGCTGTGAAAAGAATGTGATCAGCAACTCTTTTAATTTTTCATAATATGAATTTTAGTATTCAGAGTACATCAATATTTTGAATTTATTATTATGGAATATAGAGTATGTTGTTGGTATAAACCTAACTTCTTCCAGAATGCTTTCTAGTTTTCCTTAGGAGTTCTTGTCATATCAAACATGGAGTTAATTCCTAAAATAACTTATGTCTTTGAGTTTATTTAATACTGTGAATTTTAAAACTATCCCACCCCAATCAGACCATTCTTTGGAAGATTTGATTTAGCTATTTCCTGATCAATAACAATTAACAATAGAGATACTTGGAATAGCAGAAGCAGGTCTTGGAAACTCTACATTTCTCCTCCCTTCTTAGTTTAACAAGATTTTGAAGGTCTGCATCAAACTCAAGATTTAATTATCTAGGGAATGGCCTTCAACAGACATGTGCAGAAAAAAGGACAGACCTCTGGGCTGTCCTAAGTCAAGCTAAGTCCTCACTGGTACAGATGAGACACAGAAAAGTGATGTAAAAACATCTATATAAGGCACGTCACTTCCTGTCTCTTCCTCTTTCCCTGGAGAGGTGACTGGCTGGCAGCATGCTAGGTGTTTCGACATCTTGGGAGTGGTGGCAGTTATTTGTCTGGGTTTTGACGGTGAGTTTTGTCCTTGACCTGATTCAGTTTCGGGCATCTTAGCTAAGCCCCTTTGGAGGTCAGGCTGACTCTTCCCTCCTTCTCACTCAAAACCTTACTTTCTAGATCTCCTAATCTTCCCGCCAGTTACTAGCCCCTTCCTTCTTCTTTCTTCCACTATATCAATTAAATCACCATAAAATTTCCAGCTGAGTTTGGGTGTTTCACTAGGATTTTATAAGTAAAATCCTTGGCGACCAAATATAATTATTAAATTCAGTCTCAACCATTAATTTTAATCCTCAGTAATTGAGTTTCATTTCTGATTCGTCTGTCTAGTCTTCTCCAATTAACTACTTTTTAAAAAATTTTGACCAATACCAAACTGGTCCAATGAAAGCAGCTTTATAATAGTTATAGGATCTATCAGCCTTAGCAAAAGCAGCTTTTTAATGCTTTCCTTGATATTGAGGATCTTTTGTCTTTTACATCTGGAGTTGGCCACTTGTTTTTGTTAAGGCCCAAAGGTTAAAAATTCATGGGTTATAAAAAAAAAAAAAGAAAAGCAAACAAACCAACCTAGTGGCCAGACTTGGCCAATTGTTTGCTGACCTCTAGTCTATATGAATTCACTATTTCATTAAGTTTTTTAAGTATTCCTTTGGTACTTTGATTAGTATAACATTAACACTCTAAAATAACTTTGAGAGTATTATCATGTTTATGTTAGTATGGCCCAATAATGATCACCAAATGTTCCACCAGTTACTTAAATTGTTCTTTAGTTCTTTAAGAGGGAAGAGAAGCTTCAGGAGTAAAGAAAGGCATGAGCAAAGACAATGGGGTGGGAAATCAAGAGAAGCTTTTGTGAAACAGGCAATAACTTAAAATTCATGAAGGAAAGGAGTACTGATGGTAGGGGCTGAAAAGGAAGGCTGGTAAAGGAATGGAGAAGAACTGAATACCTGAGAAAGAAGTTTGAACTTAATATACTGCAAGTACCATTTTATATTTATAAATGTCTAAGTAAGTTTTTTTCAAAAACCAAGTGATAGGCTTGGAACTGATTCTCAAGCCCACTCTCCAGACAGCCATTCTCCCATATACTTCTTCTCAGTTCCCATGACCACATTTATGTGGTACCTTCTATTCTGGTGCAGAACCTCCTCATGTGGTCATTATACAAACAACCAAGTCCCAGTCCATATACTCAGAAATCCGATGTTCCTACTTATTATTTCTATACATTCAAACCTTGATAAATGAGTCCGCACTACCCATCAGCTCATCACTAAGTTTAAGGAGTAGTTGACAAACCATGATGAAATGAAATAGCTCCCTATGAAGTTTCAACAGATTTGAGAGCAATCTGTCAGCATACCCCAGACATCACATAATGACCTTGGAAACATTTATTTCAGAGAAGAAAATGAACACATTATTGGCTCCAAATAGACACCAAAGAATAATATCAGGTTTTTCCTTTGTGCTCTGGATTAATGAAATTTTAATGGCAAAAAAACTACCCAAAATGTTAAATAAGAGAAGAATAAATGCAGGGGAAAGCATAAGAAGAGCAGAGAAAGAGTTAAGAATTAATTTTTTGGAATTAGAAGCTCAGTTTCCCTATGCCATGGAAATTAAGAAGTATTTTTATGAGGAAAGAAAATAAACATAGTCATTTCAGTAATGGAATAGCTCTGAACTCAATTACATTCATTATGAAAGTCAATTGTTCAATTAGAACAGCCATTAGTGTGGACTTGTGAATAGTCTCTTACTTCAGTGTGCAGGACAAAATGGGCAGCCCCAAGACAACGTAGGTCATATCAAAAATGGCCCCATATCAGAATTCTAATTGGTAAAAAGTATAACACAAAGTTCATCTTTACAACAAGAAAATGCACTTTACTTGAAGTAAAAAAACAGGATTCAGGTTCCGACCCAGATATTTACTGGCTGAATGCCTAAAGGAAAATCAATTATCCTCCCTAAGCATTTCTTCATTTAAAAAATGGAGGTGAAAACACTTATATTACCTACTCCACAGGGCAGTACTAAGATCCAAATGAGATAGTGCATATGAAAGAATTATGAAGATTAAAAAGTGCTATTTAAATGAAAGGAATTATTATTATTATTAATAATAAAAAACAAAAGCAATACATATAGGGTCACTTTTACCTCAAGATACACACTAAGCCCAAATATGTTTACCTCTTCAAAAGAAAATAGTATTGTTGAGATCTATATGGGAAAACATTATAACATGATCTAAAAGCTAAAGAATTTAGTCTAGGGCAAGTTGAGTTCAAAGAAAAACCATCTGCATTAGGTAAGATGTATAGTCTATATTAGGAAGCTACTTTTAAAAATGAAATATTGGCCTAATAATAAAAAGCATCCATAAAATTTTGACATCATGATATTTTTGAAGTATTCTTAATAAGAACAAAGGAGAAAGCAAAAAAGAATCTATTCCCCAAGAGTGGTTTTGAGGATTAAGAACTAGAATAATGTTTCAATAATCTAATTTCCTTTGTTCACCATCTCCCTTAATAGAAAATTTTCATTGTACTCCTACCATCTCCTTTGACCAATAAGAATGGAACTCATCAGGATGGCGGGGAGAGCCAAGTAGACAGAAAGTCCCAGGGTCAAAACTGTTCAAATTACTTCCTAGCTGTGTGACTCCGGACTAGTCACTTAACCCTAATTGCCTAGCTCTTACTGCTTTGCTTCCTTGGACTCATCCTAAGATGGAAGGTAAAAGTTAAAAAAAAAGTTAAAAAGAAAGAATGGAACTCATCCTTCAGAGTACAACTCAAGATCACATAATCTATGAAATTTTTTCTAACCAACTTGATGAATTCTCCCACTCCATATTGTCATCATATTGTCTCCTAATTCCAAAATGGTTTTGCTATTCAATAGTAAATTTGATACGCAAGCATCTCTTGTATTTGACTTAAAATATGTTAATCCTTCATTTATGTATGTCTTTTGTGGACAGCTAAGTGGTGCAGTGAATAGACTGTCAGGTCTAAAGTCCACAAGACTCATCTTCCTAAGTTCCAGTATGGCCTCAGACACTTGCTAGTAGCAGAAGTCATTTAACCCTGTTGGCCTCAGTTTTTCATCTGGAAAATGAGGTGAAAAAGGAAAGGGAAAACCATTCTAGTACCTTTGCCAACAAATGGGGTCATGAAGAGTCAGATACTACCAAACAGCAACATGTATGTCTCATCTTCCTAATGAGACCACCGACACCTTAAGGGTGGGGGATTTTATCTGACACAAGAATTCTGTATGACCTTGGGGAACTCATTTCAACTTACTATTCCTGGGCTTTCTCATTTTTAAAATAAGAGAGTTTGACTAGATATTCAAAATCTCTTATAAATATTATTATCCTAAAATGCTGTTCTATATAAGTAGGGCATTAAATCACATAGATTTAAGGGTTGCTGAGGTCTCATCATGTGCTCTAATACCTCAATTTAGAAATTAAAAAACTGAGACTCATGGAAGCCAAGTAACTTGCTGAAAGGAACTCAAGTAACTAGGCAAGGGCTTTGGGTTCAATCGGGTCTACTGACTCTCAGTCCTGTGCTTCCCACTGAAAAATGACAATGTCTCTTAATAGCCTAAATAAAAAGAAAAAAAAAGATTTTCATGATCTCTACTTATTAAGGTCATGGACCTGAAATATTTGGCCATAGCACAAAATCTACTACTAGAACATCAGAAAATGATAAACCATAGTTAGACTCTAGGCTAGATACCAAACTGGTAAAAGCTAGTTAGGAGCACATATGTCAAAAAAAAAATTCTGATTCTACAAGAAGTCAGTCTCACTTTTATTGGCAGATGTAAAATGGGGCGATGACTAACCTACATTGATTTCCCAATAATGTCAATTGTCAAAGCAAAAGATCACATCATTTCTTGCTCTTGCCCCATCTCTAACAAGGTTAAATGAATTGTCTGGCTGTCTGGCTAACTCAAATATACTGTTTAAATATAGAAATACAAAAGTCCTTAAACTGGGATATCTCTTGAATCAATATTTCTTGAAGCAAACTCCTCCTCTAATCCATTTCAATTCAAACAACATTTATTAAATGCCTACTATGTGCAGAGTACTGGGTAGAGTTGCTGAGTATATAAAAGACAAGAACAAAATAATCCCTACCCTTAAGTAATTTACATCCCATTCCAGGGTTACAACCCACAGACAAATAAGTAAATGCTAATTCACTGCAGAAGGAAGACAAGAACAAAAGGATTCAGAAAAATCATTCCATAAGAAGGAAGAATCTGATCTGAGCTATGAAGGAAGCTAAGATAATCCAGAAAGGATATATGAGTGAAGAGAAAGGAATAGATAGGAGAGATGTTATGGGGGGAAATTTAACAACTGATTTGATATGGTAAGTAAGAGAGACGAGAGAACCTAGGATGATTTCCAGTTTACAGATTAAGGAGACTGAAAGAATGGTTGTGCCATCCACAGAAATAGTTAAGTTTAGAAGAAAGATATATAAGGACAGACATATGAGGTTCTGTTTTGCAAATGGTGACTTTGAAATGAAGTGCCAAGGTGGAGGTAAATGCCCATCAGTAAATTGGAAACATGATACTGGATAGAGTACAAGGGACAAGTAAGAGCTGAAAATGCTCATCTGGAGTCATATGCCTAGAAATGGTCACTGTACCCATGGAAGTTGACTTAATATAAAGAAAGGAAGCAGGGATTTAGATGTGCATGTTTAATGTAAGAAATGGATGATAATAAAACTAGAAATTGATGAGAAAACTGAAGAGTGAGTAGGACACAACAGTATCAAAGAAGTCAAGGAATAAAGGAAAGCTTTATTGTTAACTAGCATCCCAAGTTAGAGAGAACAAAAATAGCATGCAGATTGAGAAAGGGCATTAGAGGCTTAATAATCAAGATAAAGAAGTTTCAATAAAGAGAACATCAGAAGTCAAATCAGAAGAAACTGAGAAGTGAGCCAGAGAGAGAAAATGAAGGCAATCAGTGTACATAAGCCCAAGAGTTTTAATGTCAAAGGAAAGGAATAAGGACAGGACCTTAAGGAGATCACAGGGTCACATAAAGGACAGGGTGGAGAGGAGAATATTAGATGAGATCCTGTGGCTCATGTAATAGAAGACTTTTGAAGAAGCCTAAAATGATTACAAGATAGCTGTGAGGTCCAAGGTGAAATGAGAAAACCTGTATTTTTAATAAGAGGCCTTAATCTACATTTCTCAGCACTTCCCATACTTAATATTTACTTGTTGGATCTCTGCTTCATACTTTTTTGCAAGCCATCTTTTTCTTCTCACACTAGAAGCCGTTGAGGGGAAAGAATCATGCCTGTTACTCAACCTATCTTTCCAGATCAATCTCAAATTATTTCCCAACATGTGCTCTATGTTCCAAACAAACTAGATTACTAGTTATTCTCCATACATGACATTCTATCTACCACCCTCTGCCTTTACATAGATTATCCTCAAATCCTATATTACTTCAAAACACAGCTGTTACCATTACCTATAGAAGGCCTTTTCTGATTTGTTCAGGTGCTCTCCTGGTGGAAAGTAAGCTCCTTGAGGATAATCTATTTCATTTTTTTTTGTCATTGTCTTCTTAGTGTTACATAGTAGGTTAGTGTTTAATGAAAAGAAATTTAGAAATAGTGTTCCATAGGCAAATATTATGCACAAAGTAGGTACTTAAAAGATGCTAGTTCATTATCCTCAAACATTCACAAAAGAATTGAATCAGTCACCATCTAATGAACTGGAATAAGATGGTTTTCTTTTTGTTTTTAAGCTAGATTATATTTAGTTTAAGGGAATGAAGCCCAACTGACTTGAGTTAAAACTTCTCTCAACGTGCCTTGCCCTTAGGAAGAAACTTCTTTAATATCAGATTATGTGAGGTAATTATTTAGGAGCCTTGGATACCACACACTCTCCTGGCAGGACTTAGGACTCACAGTCACATGGTGAGTCTGACAGGCTGATGCCCCAGCATCAACGTGCCAGAATCAGAGCAACCTCACCACAGAGGAAGGAGCTAGAGGTTTTGAAAAGCTAGTGTGGAAAGCTGAGTGGCTCTTTGCTTCCAGACATGTCTTGGGTCTGGTGTTTTTCTCTGAGCTCTTATTTTATCTCTACATCTCTGGCAAGTGGAGAGCAAGCTGTAATGGAGGATTGGATCTTTCCCTAATGTCAGAAAGGCTGGATCCTTTTTATCTCTCTCTTCACTAATAAATGCTTATAAGTCTAGTAACAAGCTTCCAGATTGGTGTTATTTATAACAAAAGAAAATGCTTTTATACTTCTTCACTTGCTATAGTTTCTAAAATATTCCCAGAAATTGTTAGGTTCTAGTCAAGGTTTAACCTAGATTAGATGTGGCATTCATGACAAATTTCCAACCCTTCTCTCTGGTTAGGTCAAAGTAGGATATTTGAATTACATTTCTCTCTGATCTTCAAATGGCAATTCTTGAAAAGCCCCCAGTCTATCTGCCCACCAGTACTAGCAGTACAAAGGACATGCATGTTTAACTTGATTCCACTGAAGGAATGAGGGCATGTTTGTAAACAGAACTTTAGCACATCCTAAGTGCTGAGCACGTGTGGCCCTTTCAGTTAAGAAAAGCAGTGAGAAGTGCCAGACTCCACCTAATTATCCCAAGTCTTATTCTATCATTGAACAACAAGCACATACAATAAAGTGAACTGGAGAAAGAGACAGCATGCTATTTAAATACCAACCATGTTAACTCATAGATAGTACAGTACAATTCATGTATTTCATGTTGTCTGCTAATTGTTTGAGACAACCTGCCCTAGTGGAGACAGAAATGGTAGCTTAGCCCCAGTCTTCATTAAATGCCAGTTCTTAATAACAGACTCCAAAAAGGTCTTAATTGCATTTACCAGGAGCTCCTGAACTTTAAAGTTATTAATCAGATTTCTATGTAAATGGAATGACGATTAAAGGTTAAGTACAGGTTTCTGAAATTCCAGAAGTTGAGAATATATTGCCCTTCACAGAGGAAAGGGGGGAAAAAAAACTATCAGCCTTGACAGGAACTAAACATCTTAATTAGACATGCAGAAGTACCATACTTATTTCCACGTGAAGTTCTATTTTCAAATGTCAAATTTAATCACATACTTGACTAAAAATGTGCACTATTCACTCCACCAGGGTAAAAGTAGCTTGGTATTCTTTTTTGAGAAGGTATCTACAAGTCTTTTTAAAAGTTTGTTGCTTTCCCCTCAAGACTTGATCCCTACCTAGGCTCCAGGAAAGCCTAACAATCACAGTAAAATGTGTTATGGAGAGAGATCCTTAATTGTTTTGTCTTTAGAAATAATATTAAAGACAAGATTTCAATCAGGAGAAACACAAGTTACTTCTCTCCATGAATGTGCTGCACCTGTTTCCTGCAATGACATGTTGACAAATGAACAAGACACAGCTTCAGACTCCAAGAAGAATTTATGATTCTCTGAAAGAATATGTTTGAGTTGACAATAGTGTCAACCCCAGTAGAAAGCATAATTTTGTCCCTGCTGTGCATTACAGAAAATAGCCTGCGAGAGGCAGCATGAGCAAGAAGAGGAAGTGAGAGATCTCAAACTCAGATAGAATTCTTATCCAAGCTAGAACCCTCCATTTCCAGATTGTCCAGCTAAGGATTGAAGAGATACAGCAATTTCTGTGATGAAGAATATTTTTTTTTAAATGAAGAGCACTTTAAATGAAGGAAGAGTGAAATCTCACAAGTTACATTAAATTATAAAATTTTAATGAAATGTAGATATATATATATGAAATTTCAATTTTCCACTTTTCCCCTTTTGTAGTCCTTCTGTAAATTATATATATTATCAAATTTTATTCTCACAACAACCTTATGAGCTTGGTTATACAATAATTAATATTACTGGCTTCTCTCTTATTTTTCTGATTCCCTTTTCTAATACTGGATATAGAGGTTTCAGAAATGTTCACTACTTAAGAAAGTCAATGAAAATAGCAATGGGGACTCTGGAAGAAAAGTAAAAATTCTTACTATTACTGATGCTTTTCACAAGCCAGTGATAGACTCTTAATAGTAAAAAGGTCAAAGGAGCTCTTCCTCTTAAAGAACTTCTTAAGTAAAAAGACAAAGTCAATGGATCCAGTTGATATCATAAAGATGATGAGAACACTAATAAAAATTAATTTTATAGTATAAAACTTTACATACATTATATATTACTTGATCTATTTGGGAAGAAAAATAAAGAAGGAAGCAGGTAGTTGCTTTATAATTCTCTGTGGTAGATGGGGTTAATTGTGGCTTGCTTCTAACTTTCAGGGTTTCTATTTCTTTTTCGAAGACCATTTGAGAACAGCACAATCTGATGGCCCAGGACATATGGATCATGAGTTTAGATATAATGGTGCTTGTGCCACGCATGTGTGTGTGTGTGTAGTTTTGCATTTAGTTATAGCTTTGCTTTAACAGTTTGAAAGTTTTGTGTTCAATTCAAATTAATATGTTTGAATCCTATCTACTGAGTGATATGAGATGACAACAGTAAAAGTGAAATTCAAGCTTAGACAGGGAACAGGTCTGTACTTCTTATGCATTTCTTGCTTTACACATTAATTGTGACTCCTGGCATAGGGCTCTGAAAGAGCCAGCTAGGTATTTGGTGAACCATTTATAAAATAAAACACCTAAAGGTAAAGGCTTTTATGAGGAATCTCAAAAAAGGAACCCATGATTTTGCCCTCACTTTACTCTTGTTAATGACAATAAATATCCCAAATGAATTGGAGGAAGACATAAGAATGGTAAAGAAAGAAAACAAGCTTCCAAACTATGGCTTCTTCCAACCATATAACATAGTATGACCAACATGTACCCTTTGCTCTAGCCAGACCTCATTGACTTAACCACACAACAATTTCCAATACAGTGTGCTTTTATGTATACAGAATCCTTCACAGCTCCTTATTTATCTAATGATAGCCTAATCATCTTCCCATCAAACAACAAGAATTGAATAAGCACTTAAAATGTGGCATATGTTAAGGATAAAAAAGTAAAATAAAAATTCCTGCCTTCAAAGAGCCTACATTCTGTAATAGCTGATAACTTATGGATAGATTTAAGGCTTCGACTTGATATTTCAATGGCAGAGAAAACTCTCACATGAGGAAATTCCCTCTGAGGATTAAGATCAGCACCTTCTCTATAACTTAGAAGTCTTAGGGAGTTGCCCCAAACACTGAGAGCTTCAGCAATTTCCCCAGAGAACTACAGTTTATATGTGAAAAAAAGGATTTAGACTTTACTTTCTGTTAGTTCAAAACCAACTCCCTATCCGTTATGGCATGCTGCTCCATATGATAAAATATATATTAAAGAAGTACAAGTGAATTTTGGGAAGAAAAACATCCAACAGCAAAAGGGGGTAGTGGCAGAGGGGCAGGTCAGCAAATACTTCCTGTAGAAAGTGGTACTTCAGTACTTAATCTTTTTTCTAACTGAGCAGTTAAAACATGGCTTTAATTATCTTCCTAATACATATGAGCAGCCTAAAGTCATGGAGCATATATTCTATTTCTTCCATACTCTCCAAGTAGCCTAGCACAGTTTAAAACATATCATTACATGTTGACTAACAGATGCTATACAGCTATACACAATGTACATTTTATATTTAAAAAATGGAAAGAAAGCTCCCACATTAAAGTTCTTTTCAACTTAGAAGATCATCTAAAAGTTACTTACTTTAACAACATTTATTCCCTAAGAATCATGCAATATTCTAAAGAACATGCAATGGCCACTAACAAATGGGATGAAAACTTTTTTGAAAAGCTACCACAGGTAGATGTTATAAAAGATATAACTCTGAAAGCATTAATAAAAGGTAGTATCCATCAAACAAAAGGTTGACTACCTTCATGTTATGTTTCTGAGATTAATTTTCCTTTGAAAATCTCATTTAAGGAAATGCAACAGAAAAATGATTAATAAAATGGGTTCACTAGACATATCACAAAACAAGCAGCCCAAAGTACTCCTAGTCAATCATTCATCTCAAAGAAATGACCCGTGCCTCAATCATTGCCTCTTAATAAAATGAGAACATAAAACAAGTACTGAAACCTACAGGCAAATTTTTATTATGAAAAAGATTACATTTTCTATAATAAAACTTGATTTCTTTACCTAACTACTGCTACCAATAAATGAAGGTTTCTCCAAATGATACAAAACAAAGCATCTGAAACCAATAGGAGGCAAATGTGTTGCCAGCAGTGAACATCAATGTTCCATGCTTTCAACCATTTACCTATATAAGCTACTGAACAGTTTTTTTACCCTGTTCTGCTGAAAATCTAGACAACCAGTCATATTTAAATTACTGAGTCCAAATGTGAAAAATACCAAAGCATTCCTGGCTACAAATAAATTATTTAGCATTACTATACTGTATTATCTATCACTTATAGAGCATTTTATATTCTCAGAAAATATTGCAGAATCATTTTTCTTAGTGATTTATGATTAGCCTTTTTATAAATTTAGCTCATATTTATGGCTTTTTCAGTTCCAACAAAGGATAAAAGCATACTGTAAGCATGCCACAAAGTCAAACACATTATTTATCTAGGTATACACATAATCTACCTGACAGGGGGCAGATACACATGACTCAAACATATAATGGAAATGTGATGGGTGAACTACCACTGATGCCATAAGGTACCTTGCACATAGAAAAAGCTATTTTTAAATAAAATAAGGAACTATACAAATGGAGACTGCCCTACAACACCTAAAGGTAGGATGAATATTTCAAGTATTTAAGGAACAAACATTTACTGAAATTAAACACAAGTTCTCATACATAGGACATTCATTGTTTATTATACTTTTTAAAAAGACAATCAGTACTATAAGGCACATTTGTGAGGCCAACTGCTTCTAGAAGGTAATCTATGATGGCAAAGATTCAAAAACTCATGGTCAGAAACAACTATTTTGCTGAAGGACTTTAGACACTAAAGAATGAGAGAATTCAGGTATTTTGCTGATTTGAAAATTTCATAAACATCTTTTGTATTTATTTTCCTTTTTTAACCTTTAACTTCTTAGTATCAGCTCCTGGGACAGAAGGGTAAGAGCGAGGCAAACAGGATTCAATGATTTGCCCAGGTTCACAGGCAACTAGGAAGTGTCTGAGGCTGCATTTGAACCCAGGTCCTCCCAACTCCAGGCCTGGCACACTATCTACCTAATTGCCCCCATCCTTTGTGTTTAGAAGAATCATCTTGCAAAGGATCATTCTGGATAGGCAATAATTACCCAAATAACTGCATATTTAAGCCTTTAGATCTGGAAACTTTTAACATATTTTTAAAGATTACTATTTCTAATATTTAAATATTTCTAAAATGTTTTATATGTATACACATATAACTCCCTTTCTAAAGTCCAGTATACTGAAATACAATGGCAGGAAATAGTAAAGATTAATAGATTTGGACCTAAAACTGGGATTCAATTAAGAGTTCTACTATTTAATTAAAAATGACAGTGGTTGGACTACATGGTCATTGGAGGTTTCTTCTGATTCTAAATGTTATGATTCAATGAACCCTGTCCTAAAGATTCTGGGCTGTTATTATGATCATTAATGGACTGAGTCAAAGGTATATTTTAGATATTAACTAAGATAACATAGATTTGAGTAACTTAGATCATGTTATTCCTAGACATGGAAACAGATTTCATTCCCTTTTAAATGTGTCAGTAGTAGTTCTTTAGTATGGCACACCAGTGGTAATAAGATAAAGAAAGCTGTTTAACCTTCTCTCCTAAAACATCCAAGATGATGTACACCTACATGGGAAGATGATTCTTCTCATTCCTAAAAATGTTATTATTATTAGGGCAGTCTAGTCTACATAGACAGCAGAAAAAGTTGGATTGAATATGATGGAATGATACCTTAAAAAAATAAAATTAAGAGGTGAAAAAGAGAAATGGATTGGGAGAAGGGGAAAAGGAGAAATAGAATTGGGCAAATTATCTCACAGAAAAGAGATTTTACAGTGCAGGGGAAAATGGAAGAGGTGGGGAGAGGAGCACTTGAACCCTACTCTTATCAGAATTGGCTCAAAGACAGAGAAACATGAAAAATTAATAGGTAATAGGAATTTATCATACCCCTTGGGAAAGTAGGAAGGGAGGGGTATAAAAGAAAGGCTAATATAAAAGAAGGCAAATTGGGAGATGTGGTGTTCAGAAACGAAATACTTTTGAGGATGGACAGAATGAAAGCAGAGAGAAAAGGGTAAACAAGAGGAAATACGATGGAGAAAAGACAGTAAGCATAATGGTGAAAAAAATTTTACAGGTCTCTCTAATAAAGGCTTCATTTCTCAAACAAATAGAGAAATGATTTGAATATATAAAAATACAAGTCATTCCCCAATTGATAAGCGATCAAAGAATGTGAACAGGTAGTTTTCTAAGTATCTACAGCTCTCTCTAGTAATGTGAAAAAATACTTTAACTCACTATTAAGTACAGATATACAAATCAAAACAACCTATCAGATTGCTTATTATTACACAAAAGGAAAATGACAAAACTTGGAGGGGACTTTGAAAAATTGAGATGCCAATGCGCTGCTGGGGGAGTTGTGAACTGATTCAAGCATTCTGGAGAACAATTTGGACCTATTCCCAAAGGGCTATGAAATACTACACACCCATTGACCTAGAATTACTATGTTTTCATCCTAAAGTGATAAAACAAGAGAGATAAGGGACTGAATTTACAAAAATATTTAAAGTAAATCTTTTTGTGAGAGCAAAGAATTGGAAAATGAGGGGATGCCAATCAACTGTAGAATGGCTGAGTAAATTATAGCACAAGATTGCTATTGGAATGGAATATTATTGTGCTGTAAGAAAAGACAAGCATGAGGAGCTCAGAAAAACCTAGAAAGACTTATATGAACTGAAACAGTGAAATAAACAAAACCAGGAGAAAAAGATACACAGTGACAGTAATACTGTGAACATGATAAACAACTAAGAATAACTTAATTATTCTCAGCAATATAATAATCCAAAACAATCCCAAAGGATTCATAATAAAAAATGCCATCTGTTTCACCAAAGCAGGCTTTTTTTCACTTTCTTTCTTAATTTTTTTTGTTCTAACTTCCTTCTACAAAAGGATTAATATGGGAAAATGTTTTACATGATTCCATATATAAAGTCTATATCATATTGCCTTCCATCTCAGTCAGGCATTGTAGGGGGAGGGAGAAAGTGACAGAATTTGAGAATCAAAATTCTTTTTTAAATGTTGGAACCTCTTTTTACATGTAATTGAGGGGAAACAAATTAAATTAAAATAAAATTTTAAAAGGTGAAATTGAAAGACAATAAACAGATGATGAGGATATATAAATGGTCCAAAAAAGGCCAGTATCAGAAGAGTAGTTGAATCAGAACCATTAAAGAGAAATGCAAACTCTTGTAAAAGTAACACCATATTGGAGACATGAAAAGAATGATTCTCAGAATATCTTAAAGTGGGAGAAACACTGAAAAATTTAAATAAAATCATGAATATTATTACAAACAGAAAGAGTAATGCAGAAGGCATCAATTACTACAAACCCATGCAAAGTTAATTTTCATCTCTATAAAATCTTTGTGAAAATTATTTAAAGACTTATCAAGGGATTCCTTTTTTTAATTGTTCTACTGACACCTTTTGTCTTTTTATCAGTTAATTTCTATGGCCACTTCCTAAATTGAACCTTCCTTATGACAAAGACTAACGAAATTATATTCTATAAAGACCTTGCCAATAATATATATAATATTCCACCAAGACAGTCTTCCACTTATAGGTATGAGGAGGAGGTAGGTTTCATGATTTCTTCTTTGAGAATTGGATTTTTCAACTTCCCAAGGATATCTTTGGTGAAAGTATAAAAGGAGGGGGGAAAAAGAAGGTTTTTGCAAGATGATATTATAAAGTAGACTACCTCTTCATAGTAACAGAGTTTATATAAAAAGTATTAAGAAACAATCAGTCCATTATTGAGCATGTATTAAATAACTATTATGTGCTGTGAGGTTCTGTAGGTGAGTAATACAAGGAATCCAACAATCTCTTCATGTAAGTAAGGAGTTTATGCTCTCTCAGAGGCAACAAGGACAAATATTAGCTTATTCTAAATAAATAGAAAGAGAAGAATATAAAGAAACATAGAAGAGCTAAATACAAGGCCATTAGAGAGACAGGGTATGACACTTGGAGAGATCAGGGAAAGCTTTATGGAAATGATGAAGGACTCTGTAGTGGAGATAAGGAAGGAGCATATTCTAGGCATGGTGGCCTGCCAGGACAAAGAGGAAAGATGCCAGTATGTGTGCTTGGTGATTCATAACCATTCCAAAGAGTAGCCTGACAATCAACCTGAGAAAGATTAAATGGCTAAAGAATGAAAAATGTCTATTACACTATTAAGAGTATTTAAATTAAATTTAAAAGCTGCTCAATGAGTTGATCCATTTATACGTGTATATACATACACTTAAATATGTGCATATATAGAAATATATATGTTTAGCATGCCCATATATGTGCATATATGTGTTCATGTGTGTGTACAAAATGTCCCCAAAGTCTTAGTGTGGTTTCAAGGTATTATTTTAGCCTTAAACTATAAAAGGTCAAAACTGCTCTAAGACTTTGAGGACACTAGATATAGGTGCAAAAGAGAGTGGGATATGGAAGAGGGAAGTCAGACAGGCATTTCAAGTAGACAATAAGCCTGACCTAGAATTGAATAAAAGGAAAAGTTTGCATCTGGGAAATTGGATAATGCTTTCAATAATCCAAAGTTGCTACCTGAAACAAAAACACATCTTTTTAACACCAATAATCTCCCAGTGATGCTTTGAGAATCATTAATCATCTTCAAAGCAAAAAAATTACAAATAATTCAAAGTGAAATAAAAGAGACAATGGACAAAAATAGACCATAACTTATAGCCAAACTGACTTCCATATAAAAGATAATATCTGGTAGATGAATGCATAGAAAAGGAAGTGAGCTGATCATGGTGAAGGAGAGAGACCAAAGACAGCTATAGTGCTCCAAGGACATTCTCCCTTTTGTTAAGACTTGGAGGGCGGCTGCATCATGGAAGACTCCTGAGAAGACAAGGACAAGAACTGCTCTCACTAAGGATATGGGATCAAGTAGAAAAGAGCACTGAATTCAGGGAGAGGCAAACTCCAACTGTCTCACTTCCCACCTGAATGACTCTGGGGGTTATCACTTTATCTTTCTGGGCCCTCAGATTCTGCTTAATAAAATTAGATGTTAGGGTAAGATTACCTTCAGAGCCCCCTTGAGCCCTAAAACTGAAATCTTATGATTATAGCTTTCACTGTTTATAGAGAGTGAATTCAGAGCAGTGAGGTCATGGATCAATTGTTGAAGCATAGGTTGGTTGGTTTTTGTTTTTTTTCAGAGGGGGGGTTGTTTGTTTGTTTTTTTACTTATTAGATGATAGGCAAATTTTGGCAAGAGTCATTTCTGCTTGTCTTTTTACCCTCTCCCACCACAGCAGCTCATATAAGGTCTTGCCTTCAGGTAGTACATAACAAACATTTGTTGAATTGAATTGAATAGAAAACATGGAAAGGCACTGTCACCATCAAGGACATGGAAATAGTAATTTACTACAGAATGTACACATGAGAAGAGAAATCATAACAAAACACAAGAACATAGTGATATAAACTGTTTTGCAAACTTAAGAAAAAAGAATTTGGATACAATTGAAGTCTCTTAGCACCCAGATACAATCTTGCAGGTAAAGCACTGAAAAATTTTAGAAAGGGAAGGTTGTTTTTTTGTTTTTTGTTTTTTTTTTTACTGATTCTAGTCGATATGGAAATAAATTATTTCAGAGAAGGGAAGATTCAGCACCCACAAAACACATTTGTAATCCCAGAAAGGGTAACAAAGTCTGGAAAGGCAATGTAATGTTTAACCCATTAAACCAAAGCTTCAGTCATACATACTAATAAAGGATAAAGAAGACATTTAATTAATGTTTTGTTCAAAGAACACAGTGAAAGATTAAGGTATAATTATGATATTCAAATAACCATTTAAGCACTGTCATATAAATACGACAAACTTATCTGGGTATAATAAATAGAAATATTTTCTAGATCCAGTTTATATTCTAAATCCATTCAAATAAGAAATTTATGGGCAGGGGATTCATAATTAGAGAATCCTCAAAGCATTCTGAAGAGGCATCAAAATGTCAGTTGACTGTTAATTTCCTAGTTTTCCAATTTAGGAAGGAATAAAATGACTGAAAATAACTTCAATAAAAATGAACTGGCAGGCATTTCTAACACAATCTGCAACAATAGTGGGCTCGACAATCATGAGGTTCACCAAAAAAGAGACTCTAGAATTAAAAAATAATAAACCTTGAAAACAACTTTGGTCTTAAAAGTACCAAAGTCTTAAAATGACAATGAATAAAGTATCAAAATAAACACCTTGCCATATCCATTTTTAGAGGCTATTATCACATTAGTATAACCAAAAAAAAAAAAAACACACACACAAAAACCCCAAAGAAATAAAAACCTAGCTTGAGGACAGACTGTAATACCTAGGAAAGAAGCTACAAGTTTTCAGTATTTTGATAATAATGAGGAAACCCTATAACTGTCATTATGCTTTACAAATGAGAATTTTTACATAAAGGACAATTCCCAAGAGATTAAATATGGGAATATTTATCTTTTAATTTAATTTCTTATATAAAATATAGTATTAATTATTAATAATTATTGTTAACTTATTAATAATAAGTAATTGATTCACACAACATTTGTTAAGGAATCACACTGTATAGATGTTGCTCACTATCCTAGTTTCAAATGCAGCACATTCCTTGTTCTTCTGGAGGAAACAACCCATGTTGGAAGAAGAAAAGACTGATATTGACAACTAGAATACGTACTACTGTATATCAGCTGCATTAGAGTTGGCAAAATAACATTATTACCTCTTTATAAATGAAAAAATGGAGGCAATGCCCCCATAAGGTCACTGAGTTACCCAGAATCACAGTTGTGAATTTGCATATGAGCCTGGAAACCAAGATACCTATGTTTAAGTCTAGTATCTTTCTATTATACCTTACTAGCAATCTGTATACTTCCTCACCTAAACAAACTCAACTGAAATGACAATGGTTAGCTATGGAAAGGCACTTAAAATTCCAAAAAAGGGAGGGACCCAATGAAAGTGGCATTTTAGAATGATTAACAAAGCAGCTGTTTTCATAAGAAAGTGAATGGAGACCACAGAAAGATTGCTGGCATGAGGTGATAAAGCCTCAATTTAGGAAAATGACAGTCCAAATAAGAAGAAATAATTAGATGTTGACAATATTATAAAGGAAGTAGTTGGAGAATTTCAAGATTGATTTCACATAGGCACAAAGAAAAGAGATAAATCAAAACTATACATGTATAATCTCATTCCTTCCTGTTTTCTCGAGCAGATCCTTCTCTCTTAAAATCTTCAATGTCTCTCCATTTACTAGTTGCTTCTCTGTTCACTTCAAATAAGCCTAAGATGGTAGGGTAGACTCTACCATCCTTTCAAATTAGCATCTTTTCTCTCCTCCCTTTATAGGATTATATGTTTAGAGTTTGAGGGGTCTTTATTTTACAGTTGAGAATCTTTTTGTCAGTCAAAATCCTTGAAAAGCCATCTAAGTGTGCCACCTCTACTGACTCACTCTTATCCCTTTGCAAGCTGTCTTGTGACATCAACATTAAATTGACACTACTCAGAAAGTACAAATGCTCTCTTCATTCCTAGCTCAGAAGATGGAAACTCATCCTTCTTAATTTGTTTGCATCATTTGACACTGCTAACCAGAGGCTCTTCCTAGAACTTTCTCTTCTCTAGGTTTTCATAAAACTGTTATCCCTTTCTTTTTCTGCTTTTTGTCCTTTTAGTTAGTCTACACTTTATTGTTTCATATCCATATCATGCCTCCTTTCCATGGGGGTATCCTAAAGCTCTGCCTAGAGCTTCATAACCTCATCACATTTGGTGGATTCAATTATTATCTCTATGTTAGTGATTCTCACCTCTTTATCAAAGCCCTGGCCTCTGCAGAAAAAGTCAGATATCTCAAGTAGCCAACTGAATAACTCAAATTAGATGGTTTTATAGGGGTCACAAATTAAAAGCATTAAAAAACAATCTCATTGCCTTTCTCCAAAAAAACTCCTCTTTTATACTTCCCTATTTCGATTTAGGATTTCTAGTTACTAGTTTGTTTGTTTTGTGTGTGTGTGTGTGTGTGTGTGTGTGTGTGTATCTGAATTAAGACTCTATAGATTAGTTGCCAAATTCTGTCAGTTCTACCTCCAAAACGTTGCTTGCATCCATCAGTCCCCTTCAACCTACTCAATTGTGGGTCATAAAAGCATCACCTGCATCACTGCCTCTCACTTAGCTAAGTTATTTCAATAGCCTCCTCTTTGGTTTTCCTGACTTTTAAATACAATACATCTTCCACACAAATATTGATGTGATTTTTCTATGGTAAAGGATGACCACATCACTGTTCTACTCAATGAACCCCAAATGTCTCAAAGATAAAATATAAAGTTCTATCTTTTGTTTTCAAATTTTACTTAATTGGCCCAAAGGCAGTGGGTGGCAGTGGATAAACCTCCGTTTTCAATCCAGGACTCCAACACATCATTGTACTATCTATAACGTGTACATATTTATTATCATCACCTATTACATATTTACTATCATCACCTATTATGAAACATAAAATATATTATACATTGATCCATCCAAACTGAATCTTCTTATTGTCCCTCATAAAACATCCCATTTACCATCTCTGCACCTTTGAAATGGATGTCCCTCATGGCTGAAAGAAAGCATTGTTACCTCTATCCCATAGAAAATTCTCTACCTCCAAAACTCAGCTAATGTTTCACATTTTGCATTACCTTTCATGATCCCTATACTTTTAGTGCCCCCATTATGTTCTTTTTATTTTGCACATACTTGTATACACACACACACACACACACACACACACACCAACCATACTCCCTCCACCAATAGATTCTCCTTGAAGATTCTTAATCTGCTCCTTGAAGGCAGACACAGTTTCATTTTTGTCTCCTTATTTCCACTAACTGGAACATAGTAAGTGCTTAACACTTGTTGGTAGATTGGTCCACTGAAAGGTGACTCTGAAGTGCTTAAGTATCAAAGGGGGAAAGACACAGTTAATCAATTCAGGCTATCAGATTTGAAATGAGCAAAATTTAAAAAATTAAGAATTATGGGATGCGCTAGAGTGATGGATTAAAATCCATCAATGCACAAGATGCCAAGAGTGTCTTGAGAACATCATTAGGATAATGAAATAATTAACACAGAGAGAATAATAATTCCTCTGGGGAAGTAAAGAAATGATAACAAACAAGAAACACCTAATGCAGTTTTCACAAATTGCTATTCAAGCATCTAAAGCCAAGGAAAGAGTTAAACTAAATACAGAGACAAGTTCAAAAGGCAAAAGACACAGTAAATCCTTGTTATAGTCAAAGCTTACCAGTCAAATGTACAGGTAGAAGGTGGATTAATGCTACACAAATGATTGAGGCACAAGAAGAGCTTTTATGAATTATCTAGGGAAGAAAGCCTGGGGTGGAGGAAAAATGTTGCTTATAAATGTGGTAAGGCATAGAATTAATGAAGATGCTAAACTAGCTCCCCAACTGAACTAATTCCTTTTAATTTGTCTCTGACAAGAGAAATGAAGACATTTGTACAATTAGGAGAGAATGAAGACTTTGCAAAAATAATGACTGACAAAAAGCAGATGGGGAACACTTGATAAAGCTGAACATACAGCCATCAGGAAGCTTGGATGATGGGAAGCTGAAGCTCCTAAGGGAATGGGTTCACACACTTGCTGAGTCATTTACAATCATAGTAGAAATACCATTTAAAGGTGGGGAAACAAAAAGATATGAAGACTGGTGATAGGGGTGAATGGAATAGGAAAATTCACTATCAATCTTAAAGTAGTTAAAAAGAACAATTATGGAAATTTCCTTTCTGACAAGATTATGGCAACACAAGTGAAATCTCATTACAGTGAACTTTTAAAAGGTGCCTCTTCCTCCTGTGTGTCTATCTTAACCGCCTCAGTTCTTACATAATGTAAAATCCACAAGGGGATTAAAGTATAATATTCCTATATTCTCCAATACAGCCTAATATATGGTGCAGAAAAGGTACTCAACAATGATAATTAATTAGAGAAGAATCTTGAAGAGATTATGAAGATTATAAACAGATTTCCATTTTTTAAATTTTTATATTATTGATGCACTTTATATTTAACACACTATTATCCCCACAACTACCACAGAACTCTCTCCTTCAAATAAGACCAAAATTTAAAATAAACCAACAGAGTGAGCAACTGAAAAGGACAGCTGTATGTGACATTATAGACCAAGTAGTCTCTATCATCTATACTGACAGGTGTGAAGATTGGATTTAGCTATCTCCTGATTGTAACAATGAAGATACCTTGCTCTTTCTTTATTGTGAAGATAAAATTGTAATCTCCTGATTGTAACAATGAAGGCACTTAGCTTTTCTTTATAGTGAAGCTAGAATTATAAGCTACAATCTATTGTTAGATTTTAACTACAAAAAGGTATTAAGTAACTAAAAAAGGTGAATTAACCACAAAAAGGTGTTAAGTAACTACAAAAGGTGAACTTAACAAAAGAGGCATTAAGTAACCCCAAAAGATATAATCTAACCAGAGAAGGTGAGAACTAAAGAATGGGCAGTCCTGGAGAAAAGTGTCTGCTGTGATTGGTAGATATGAAAATTTAGGGGAGGTGATACAAGAGAAAAAGGTCTTTAAATAGAGGAAACAAAGACTGAAGAAGGACAGTCAGTCACTTGGGCTTGGAGTAAAGGATCAGCCACTCGGAGCTGGAGGGAAGACAGATATTCGGACATTGGGGTATTCAGACAGTTGGGCACTGACTCAGAGGAGCAACTGGAAGACAGACACCCAGACTTCTTTTGGACTATCATCATTGGTGAGTGAAAAGCTGACTTAGTGACCCTGCCTTTCTGGAGGTATAAAGCCTCCAGGAAAGGTCCATCATCTTGAGACTCTCTTCCCCTGGCTGGGGCTTAGAAATTCTAACTGGTATCAGAAGAAGTCAGAGTTTTCCCTCTCTCTCTCATTCCTTAATATCTTCCTTCCATTGTAAATATTGTAAATAAACTACCATAAATTCCATTTACTTTAGTAATTCATTTTGGGAGTTTGAATTTAAATCCCGGGTAACTACCTATATAAATATATATTAAGAGTCCAACCACAAATAAATTTAACACAGGAAATATTTTATCTTCAATCATTGAATTTAATTTGAAGTTTACTGATTTTTAATGTTATCCTCATTTATATTTTAGTCAGATATTGTTTTCCTGGTTCTTGTTTCTTTTTTCTGAATTATTTCATGTCTTTCTGTTTTTCTCGGAATTTCTCACATTTTACATTCCTTGTGTCATAAAAATATCTCATTAAATTCAAGTACAGCAATTTGTTCAGTCATTCTCTACAATGGGCAGCCGCTTCAAATACAGATTTTTTACTATTATGAAACTATAAATAATAACTGTTGTATATAAACTTAGAAATAGGCTCACTGAGCCAAATTGTAGGAAAAATTCAAACAAAAAAAAGCATTTATTATATGCAAGGCACAGGAGATACAAGTACAAAAAATGAAACAATTCCTATTAACAAGTATTTTACATTCTAATGCCAAGACCCCATACTATAGAGCATAAAAGTAAAGATTAGTAAAGGTAAATGTATAAAAATGAATTAAATACAAGGACGTTTAGACAGGAGATCATTCACAGCTTAGGGAATGAGAAGAAATCTTGAGATTGGATTGATTCTGCATCCTTTTTTATTGAGCCTATTTACAGTTAATTCATCTTGTTCATTAACTGCCAACATCATAGTTCTTTGTCTCTGAACTTAATGCATAAATTCAGCAGGCCTATAATGAGTTAAGTTTAGAAATCCAGTTTTCCTGTTAACTGCTCAAGGAAATCTTCTGTTTAGGAGAATGCAGGTGGACATCAGGTAGTCAAATTGAGTGACTTCATACCATTGAGGCATTTTTCAAGGCTGTCTAGATTGTTATCCAAAGAAGTCTGGCCCACTATCTTGAACTCTGAAGGGGGACTCAATGAATAAACCTTTTGCAGTCACAGGAAAGGAGGGGGTATGAATGAGATAGCCCTTCATTCCCAACTTCCACCCAATCACATTGTTCCCCATGCATCTGCAATGTAACCAATCACGTAGCCCCCAACCTCATGATGTAACCAATACTATATCAAACTGTATTATTTACTCACCTACTCTGCTCTGTTCTTGGTTGTGATTTTATAAAAAGGAGTTTTGTCTCCATCACAAAGCCTAGGACTTAAATTGAGCCAGCCACTGACCTATTGTATTAGAAAGTAGCACCTATGTTTATAAAATGTAATCTCATTTGCCTCAATTTACCTTGGTTGAATTTCGCTCAAAATTTTATGCTGAATATGATACACTGAAGGGAGATTAAAGAGGGAAATGAACTCAGAGTCTTGAGTTAGGAAAATAGAATATTAAAAGCATGTGTGATAGCCAATGAAAAGCAAAAAATTATAAGATGGAATGTCAAGTGTGAGGAACAGAGAAAAAGCCAGTGTAGCTAGACCTCAGTATAGAGGACCATAAGGCTAGAGAAGCAGAAGAGGGTCAGGTTGTTCAGGACTTCCAAAATTAAACAATGAAGTTTGTATTCATCCTAGAAGCAATAAGAAGCCAGAGCTGACTAAGTAAGGGTTTTGCATGGTCAGATTTTCACATAAGGAGCAATATGTAGGAAGTAGGTAGAAATTCAAAGCTGGGAGACTAATTGTATATAATAATCTAGGCATGAGGCAATGAGAGCCTGTACTAAGGTGGAAGCTGAACTTGGAAGCAAGATATTTCATAAGATTTGAAGAAAAAAGTAGCAAAATTTCACAACAGAATCATTATGTGTGGTGAGGGCAAGTGAAAAGTATAGAAGATAAACCAAGATTACAAATTCTGTAACTTTTCTAATTTCAAATAAAGCATGATAGCCTCAGAAAATATGGATGGTTTTCCTTCCTTTTTTCTTACATTTATTACTATAATTTCTTCTTCTCTTATGGTTATAGCTTCCATTTCCAATATAAAGCTAAATAATAATGGGGGAAAAAAGCTTGCTTGAAAGCTGAAAAGAAAGTTTCTGATATTTCCTGAAAATAATATTAGAATCCTTTGGTTTCAGAAATATCATTTCATTATACTAAGAAAGGGCCTTTCTTTGCCTATGTTTTTCAAAGTCGTTCACATAGATGACTGCATTTTGTTAAAAGCTAATTCAGCCACTTTTAACACATTTGTGTGTTTTGGTTTGTTTGTGCAGTTAATTAAACAAACTTTGCTTCCTAATATTGAACTGTCCTTATATTCCTGACATAAGCAATCAATCAACACTACTAAGTATTAAGCACTACAGACATAAAAGTGAAACAGTATCTACCTTCAAGCAACTTACATTCTAATGGCGTCAGAAGGTGAGTCTTAGGCTGAGTCTTGAAAACAACATATTTCAAGAGGCAAAGGTGCAGAGGGAGTAGATCACAAATATGGGGTGAGGGGAGTGTAAACCTCAAAATTCCTTAGATTTATAAATGTTGGAAATTTCACCATTGGGATATTTCATACTTGGAAAATTTCTTACTGATAGTCTATTGGAATGGGAACCCCATTGGCATGGGAGGTTCCTTCTCTTCCCTTCTTAAGATTACTTTAGGACAGAAACCCTTTGCTGAACAATGGAAAGGACTTTGACCTATGCTTAAGCATAGAACAGGAATTTCTTTGAGTCTTGATTGATTTTAGAATTGATACAATGGAGATACTTGGAATAAATCTCCACCCTATTCAGTCCTAATAGGATTGAGTAAGGGCTGCAGCCTAGATCAAAATTTAATTATTCCAATCTCTACCCTACTCAAGTTAACAGGATTTAGAAAGGGCTGTAGCAAAGGAGTAAAGATTTAATCATTTGAAAATATGACCTTCAACAGACATGTGCAAAAGCCAGAAACCTCTGGACGGTCCTGGGTTAAGCTAGAGCCTCCATTGGCACAGGGAAATTGATGAACAGTGATTGGTAGATGGGAGAACAGAAGGAGTTGGGGAGAGTTGGTCGGTGTGGTTCCTGTGGCTCTGAGAAGGTTTGCTCTGAAGGAAGCTGAAGGTGGGGGCCTCTGAAACTGTTTCTCCATTTTGGACACGTGAGTAATAGGGACTGATCTCTTTTCTTTGCCCCAGCTATCTAAGGGCTTGGGCCTTTTGGCCCAGCCTAAACAGAAGGGGTATTTAAGCCCTATTCCCTTCTCTCCCCTTTTCTCTCTCTCTATCTCTAATTCCTTTCTTACTCCTATTGTAATTAAACTCCAAAAAAGGCTGACGGCTGACTTGAGTTTTTCATTTAGGAATTACATAGCTGATTCCTTGGCGACCTTAAATTAATATATATCAGTCTTTTAAAGTGATTCCCTTGTTACAGGAGAGAGGAGCCAAGTCAGTGCATTAGGCATGAAAACAGGATGAATGTGTGAGAAAAGCAAGGAGTTCAGTAGAGCTGAAGCACAGGGTGCAGCAACATGTGAGAATACAGAAAAATGTAGGAAAAGGGCAGGTTGTGAAAAGCTGTTTATGCTAAACGTAGTCTATATTTGATCCAATGGAGCCACTGAAATTTCTTAGGTGGTTGGGTGGCATGATGAAATTTGAATTTTAGGGAAATCACTTTGACAGCCACACAGAAGAAATAGAAGAGAAGAAAACTTTAAAATAGAACAAATATGAGACTTCAATAGTTCAGGGAAAAAGTCTGACCTAGGGTGCTGGCTACAAGAGTAGGCAAAAGGACAGATGCTGTGGTACTTATGACATTAATATCTAAGTTGAGAAAAGGGTATATTTTGGGGAAAAGATAATGAGTCTTATTTAGGACACATTGAGCTTGAGATCAAAATGAAACGTCTAGTTCAAAATGTCTAACAGGCAATTGATGATACAGGGCTGCAGCTCCAGAAAGGAAATAAAACAGGATTATGGATCTTGGTATCATTCATGAAAAGATAAGTGAGCCCAGGGAAGCTGATGAGATCACCAAGTGAGAAAAGGCATAAAAAGAGAGAAAAGCAAAGAGTCTTGCGTTGTGCTCACAGGTGACATATGAAGAGATGAAAATCTAGCAAGAGGGTCTGAGCAGGAGTAATAATAGAGATAAAAAGTGAAGCAAGATAAAGCACCATCCCCTTCCCCCAACCTCTAAACAAAGCCTCAGAGAAGATAAAGTTTTCAAGAAAAAAAAGTGATTACAATGTCAAATGCAAAATTACAATGTCAAAATAGAGGGCACAATCAGAATGCGTATAAGTTTAGTAATTCTATGTCTACTGCCTAAATAATTCCATTATTTCAAATTTTTGTTTCAATATGTATTATATATTCTGGTCTATACTTTTTTCTTGCTTGATCCTTCCATGGTTTACATATAAGAAGCATATTTGTTCTCAAGAATTTGGTAAGATGTCTCCTTTCCATATTTTTTATGGCATTAAGTATAAACCTTTTTGAAACACAAGATAGTATTAACTGGTAAATCCATTTGGATGAAGTTTTTCCCCCTACAAACTTTGGTTATTCATTTAAGGCTTGCTTGATTTTTCTTACTATGAATGAATTATTGGGGCAGTTAGGTGGCTCAGCAGACAGAGAGCTGCAGGACCATGGTTCAAGTCTAGCCTTAGACACTTCCTAGCTGTGTGACTCTGGGCAAGTCACTTAACCCCAATTGCTTAGCCCTTACCATTCTGCCTTGGAACCATACTTGTATCAATTCTAAGACAGAAAGAAGGGTTTTTAAAATAAAATTAAAAATACTTTTTTCAAATTAACTACTGAAAATCTCTATTGTTCTTTTAAGTACTTTATACTTTTTTGCATGAAAATATCTATTTAATTTAAATTTCAAGTCTCATTGACATATAATTTTATTTATTCTACACTGTGAAAGCAACTTGTTCTTTTTTTTTATTCTGGCAATCTGACTTCCTCTTCATTTTAAAATCTAGTTAAAGAATGGTTTTAAAACTTTTAGTGTTCTTTCAGTGTTTTTTGTTTATCAGTTCAATAGTCTTTCAAGTTTCATTTTTTAATTTATTTCCCTGATTCTTGAAGAATTTTTATACTTAATTGGGTACAATTAATTTATTCATTTCCTATTTTAATAAGCTGCCTACTCAATTCATTGTCTTAATTTTATTAATTTTCTTTAAGAAATTTTGCCTATAAGGACCATTAGTTGCCTTATTGGTCTATCTTCTCTCACTGTTAAGACTTCCATCATTTGTTCTTTGATCCTCTCACTTTATGTTTGTATCTTTTGTTCAAGTTTTCCTTAATTATTCTTTTATTGTGCCATATTGTGAAAGAAATATATTTAAAATGTTTGACTTTTTACATTCACTCATGTCTTCTCATACATTTTTTTAAAAATAAGGAATGCTGTCAAATACATTGACTCTTTAAAATTATTATTCACATTTGCTAAATGAATTTGAAATCTAATGTAGCCATCTGTACAACTTTACATCCCCTCCTAGAGCACTGCCTTGTCATGGTAGAGGGGCTTGCATAGCTCAGTGAAACTATGAGCTATGCCATTCAGGTTTACACAGGACAGAAAGGTCACAGTAGAGAGTTCTGACAAAAGGTGATCCACTGGAGAAGAAAACAACAAACTGCTCCACCATCTTTGGCAAGACAACCCCATGGGCAGTATTAAAATGATAAAAGGTATAACATAAGAAGATGAGCTACTCAGGTCAGAAGGTATCAAATACACTACTTGGGGAAGAGTGGAATGCATCTCCTGCATCTCCACATTGGAGAGATCACAATTGGTATTTAACTGGCAGTAATGCCTCCAACGCTCTCTCTTCTTGCATGATGTAGCATCAGCAGTGATAGTGATAAGGCAGGGAAAATTTGAAAATGGCTAACCAGCCATGGGTACATGGTTTTTATTTTGTTTTATTTATCCTCTTTATTTTTCCTCTTTATTTATTATTTATCCTCTTTATTCCTTGCTTTATTCCTTGATTTCTAATGATCCTTAATAAACCTCTAAAATATAATATTTTATTATTAGAGGTATAAATTTAATTTTTACAAGAATAAAGACAGGACTCTTGTTCTCCCCAATGAGAAACCATTTGTCCTCAAACAAGGTAGTCCTGACCACAAAAGATAAAGATTTGTCCTGGAATCTGAGAATGGAGAAAAAAAGGAGAATACAAGTTCTGAAACAGTAACAAACAGCAATATCATTTGACTATAGCCTTGGACTAAAAAATGGGCCCCATATAAGACTACTCCTTTGGAAATTACAGTTTGAATTCAGGGGCAATATACACTCAACTCATTTCAGACTAATAAAAGCTGAAGAACTCTGGCTGAAGAGTAAGGCCATGGAAAATCCAATTTATCTTTCAAGATTTTATTTATCCTATATAATTTTCCTGTTAAAAGAGGACAGAAGAATTTTTTGTTTTTAATTACAGGATGGCAAGACAAGATCACTCTACTGTTATGGTTATGAAGAAAAATTCTTCTACTTTCAGGACTATAATACTTTAAGAAATCTCAATCATCAAACTGGGGAGAGAAAAGGGCAATCAAAATAATAAAAAAAATAATTTGACAAAATAATAAAAAATATAAAAAAAATAAAAGAATCAGTATAAAACTTAATGTCAAAAACATAAAAAATACAAATATATTAATTTAGTCTAGGAACCATAGAAGTATGATAGAGAAAATTACATATAGATCAAATGCTGCCAGAAATATTAAAACCTACAAGATTACAGAATACCTGAGAAGGATGAAGTATGTACTATTCTTGTGACATTTAAAACTAGATACATCTAGGAAAAAAATATATAGTGTATGTTACCTTTTTACTGATAAAACATAAACATTTGACTTCTCTAGAGGCTCAACTATTTGATGCATAGCTAACAAGCAAATAAGAAAAAAATATTTAGTCTTTTCAAATAACTGCCACAATGTCCATTCACTGTTATCATGTATTCTGTCCTTAGAAGAAAATCTCAAGCTCTCATTCAGAGCCTGTTTACTCTTACTTTATATACAGTTTTATCAAAATTATCTTATTTTCTACCAACCAGAAATTGGAAGTATCAAATTGGGGCAGCACAGTTTCCATTAACAATATTAAAAAAAATCAATAAGCACATGAAAAAGTATACCACATCCCCCCCCCCCATTAGAGAAATGGAAATTAAAACAACTCTTGAGGTACCACTTATACTTAGTAGACTGGAGAATATGGCAGCAAAGGAAAGTGATAAATGTTGGAGGGGATGTGGCAAAATTGGGACACTAATACACTGTTGGTGGAGTTGTGGATTGGTCCAACTATTCTGGAGGGCAATTTGGAACTATGCCCAAAGATTTTAAAAGACTGCCTGACCTTTGACCTAGCCATACACCACTGTTGGGTTTGTACCCCAAAGAGATAATAGAGAAAAAGACTTGTACAAAAATATTTATAGCCGTGCTCTTTGTGATGGCAAAAAGTTGGAAAATGACGGGGTGTCCATCGATTGAGGAATGGCTGAACAAATTGTGGTTTCTGTGGATGATCGAATATGACTGAGCTGAAAGGAATAATGAACTGGAGGAATTCAGTGTAAACTGGAACAACCTCCAGGAATTGATACAGAGTGAGAGGAGAAGAACCAGGAGAACAATGTACACAGAGACTGACACACTGTGGCACAATCAAATGTAATGGACTTCTCTACAAGCAGCAATGCAAAGATCTAGAACAATTCTGAGGGACTAATGAGAAAGAACATTATCCACATCCAGAGAAAGAACCGTGGGAGTAGAAACACAGAAGAAAAACATATAATTGATCACATGGTTTGATGGAGATATAATTGAAGATGTTGACTTCAAATGATCACTCTATTGCAAATATTAATAATATGGAAATGGATTTTGAACATATATAACCCAATGGAATTGCTCATTGGCTCCAGGAAGGAGAAGGGTGGAGGGGAGGGAAAGAACATAAATCATGTAACCATAGAAAAATCTTCTAAATTAATTAATAAAATAAAAGATTAAAATTAAATAATTAAATCTGAAAGTAATAAAATAAAATAAAGTGAGGGGGAAGAAAAGCAACTATCAGGTTTCATCTCACTCTTATCAAATTGGGAAGAATGATTAAAAAATGCAAATATATTATGTAACAGGAATTATAACATGGGCAAACAGAAGCACCAATATAATACTTGTGGACTTGAGCATTGGTGAGACCATTTTTGAAAACAATTTTTGAATAATTTGAGAAAAGTCTTTTATTCAGTGATGTAAGTGCTGGGTACCTACTCCTAAAGAGATAAATTGGAATATATATGGGGAGGGGAGGAGTGGGGAGGGGAGGGAAGGGAAAGGAAGGGAAGACAGGAAAAAAACAAAAAGGGTGTATGTCAATTAGAAAACTACAGAACATACCAAAGTATATGAATAATATAAGATGTTACTGTGACATTAAAAAATTACAAATAGGAGAATTTCAGAGAAACATGAAAATTGTAAGATGCAGAAAAATTGTAAGATACAATTAATTAATAGAGTAATTTCTATCACAATGTGTTTGAAAGCAACAATACATGACAACTGAATTAGATTAGTTATAATGATTATTCTACATAAAATATCTGTAGAAAGATAAAGAGAAACACAGAGAGAATATTGTATATCTTGACAGTTAAATTGTCAGATAGTTTGGCTGAACTACTGGACTGAGGTGAGTCATAAAGGAGGATTCAGTGTGGGAATATATTAGGAATTGACATGCAAAATAAAACAAAAGGCATCAGTAAAGCATTTGTAAAGGAATATTAAAATAAAATTTAAAAGGCAAAGTAGTCTGAGGGCATTGAGTATAAGACAAATAGACTACACATCAGAGTCACTTGAGAGCCATTATGTATAATATGATCATTATCACTTGTCATGATAATCCTATGGGATAAAGAAAAAGTTAAATTTTGTTTAGTTTATTTTTTATTTAAATGCATATGATCACTTTAATGAGAATTTCCATTGAAACAATAGTGTTGATGGGAAAGTTACTAAAAATATCAATAATAATTAAATATATGGCATATAATAATAATATAATAATCTAGGTTCTTAGCTCTGTTCCAAAACCTAGAAGCTCCTAAAAATTTAACCTCACATTAGGAAAGTGTTATTGTCTTGGGCAATGGAAAAGAGAGGGTAAAGGACTTGCCCATGCTCACAGAACTAATACATAGTCTTGAGACAGAGAGTGAATCCAATTTGTTTAAATCCATCACAAACAGCTTCTCTGAGACTGCATATGTGAAATATGATTGTATCTATCCCACATCTAGGATAACCTGGTCATATTTCTTTTTTCAGAAAGGGTACCACATGTGGTCAGCAGTTTGTTTCCAATCTGATTTAGAGAAGGAAAAGTAGAGCTATAGAGTCTAATCTCCTTGTTTAAGGACAAAAGTGACCTGAGTCAGGAAAAGACTTTCCTAGAAGCCACACCTACTAAATGAGAAGTTGGAATTGGAATCTAGATCTTCTAAATCAAAATCAAAATCCAATAAAATTTTTTTCATTCCCTATATTCTTTTGGTTGACCTACAATAATAAGATGGTCTGTTGTCCATTTCAGAGCTCACACTGAGGTTTCAGAATACACTTTCAGAAGAGCTCAGCAAGCCTTGCTTAGAGATACATTGGGGTTGTACTGAATTTTCCAATTTTTCTACTCCGGAAAAGTCTGCTGTTTTCCCCCATGTGTTCTTTTCTTCTCTTTCTATTTACCAGGAGAAAAGCAGCCATCCCCCAAGGCAAAGGCAAGAAGACAGGCACAGGGGAGAGGGAAGTTTTAGTCTGGAAGATTCAAACAGAAATAAATGCAGCCCAAGTGCCAGAGGGGGGAGCTCAGCATCAAGGGAACTCTCCTGTGTACACTGGGTGGCAATGAGATCTGAAATCCTTGTAAGCTTTTATACATTAACCCTTTTCTTGTTCCAAATGATTTCTTTTCAAGGGGAAAGAGGGGTGAAGAAAGAACCCATGGTCTGTTTATCTGCTTTGGTCACAGCATCCCTGAGGTCCAGCAAAAACAAAATCAAATAGACAACTGGTAGAAGTCTGGTATCTCTGCTTGAATAGTCTGTCCAGTCTCCTTTCGGCAATTTTCTTCACAAATGAAGCTCCTAAAAAGAATTGTCACCTACAAATTCTGAAGCACTCAGACACAATTAGTCCAACATAATCATGGCCTTAAAGAGAGGTGTGTCTATAATTCTTCCATTTTCCTTCACTTCAGAAGACAAATTAATTGATTTTTAATGGGATCTTCCCATAACCGAGATTAGAATATTTCAAAGGACCAAAGATACATATTTTCATAGTAAATGAGGAATGAGGTTGATGGGTTTGCTGTTGCATATTCCCTTAACTTTTACCTCTTCATGCAACAAAAAAAAACCCCAAAAATATAGAAAACTGAACATGCATATCCAAATGCACAGGGAGCTAGGGATGGAGGCAGGCAATAACAACTGGAATCCCCATCCTATCACTCTGAGCAGTGTTTTAACTACAATGTCACAGAGGTCTGTCCAGCATTCAGCATTTTCTTCTAAGTCTTCACCTCTGAAATGACTGTCAAGCCAAAATAGAGTTGACTTTACCAGGAAATCCAGAGACATTTGCCCGGTGCCCATTTATCTAGAACAAAGGAAACCACAGATGCACACATCCTTAGAACTAAAAGGAATAATCAATTAACAAGCATTTATAAAAGTCTTACTATATGAAAAGTTTTGTGTTATGTGATGGGATCCCCCCAAGAAAATCCAGTGCCTACATACAAGGAGTTTATACAGGGTGTCCCCAAAGTCTTAGTGTTATTTTAAGTTTGTATATGCTTATCAAAGCTTAAAACTGCAAACTAAGGCTTTGAGAATATACTGTATTCTGATGAGTGGAAGGGGAGAGAAAGAGAGAGAGAGAGACAACATATGCATAAATCAGCAAATACAAGATAACTGTGCCTCAGTGTGACACAGGAAATAAACAATTTGCCCACTATTCCAGGAATAATAATAACTTGAACTAGAACCACAACTTTAGCCTCCTGAGTCCTACTTCTGTGATCTTCCCAACAAGCTATATATTATCACTTAAAAATAGGATATCATGGGGAGGCTGGGTGTCTCAATGGATAGTCAGACCTGGAGTTGAAAGATCCTGGGTTCAAATCTAGACTTAGATGCTTCCTGGTTGTGTGACTCTGAGCAAATCACTTAAATAGGATATCATGAGTTTTCTTAAGCACCTAGCATAATTACTGGCTAGCCAGATATATGTAAGAATCCATAATACTAAAATAGCTATGTGAAAAACAGATACATGCCTGACCCATAGTAGGCATTTATTAAATAAGGTTACCAGCCCCACACACTCACACAATATAATTCTACAATGTGAGAAGATCATACTGTTTCATAACAAAACCAGTATAAAGTCAGAAAACCTCATTTAACATGGTTCCAACACTAACCCACACAGACAAAATCCATCAATCCTATGGTAGAAACGGCTTCCTGCAACATTGCGTCAACTAACGCTATATTTTCATGGAACCAAAAGACAACTTTCAGCAGCCTGACAGGCTGTCACTTACCTGCCTCATAGGAATGCCAAAGGAAAATAAGATTTCATTAGGGATAGAAGTGGAAGATGGGGAACAGATTGTGTTTTGCAATGTAAGTATAGCACCACTGGGAGCTATACCAGCTTCAGCAAATGACTAATGAGGAGTACTAAACTACTGCTGCAGAGTGCTGATTAGGGCACCCTAATTTAGTGGTCTGAGATTATTAGTTTCAAAGAGACAGGGTACTTCTCATATTGTCTAACTTCACACCAGCATTAGCATCACCCATGTTTGCCCAGAGTCTACTCTCTGAAAGGCACATTATACAAAATACTTCCCACTACTGAATGCCCACTCTACTGGGGGCCAGAGATAAATGGACATAACATGTCTATTAATAGAGAATACAGGATCTAATGCCAAAATTCCATCATCAGCTTTATAATGAAATGTAGAAAAATTATAAAGTACATAAGGATTCAGGATGTGAAATAAGGGAGGAAAGGATAAGAAAAATTATTAAATATTAATTAAAATAATTAAAATGTGCCACAAAACATAAAATATATGGAAATTTTCAAAGAGGGCAGGGCTTGGGTTACAATTACAAGAGAAGCAGAAGAGAGCCTACTCAGTCTGTTTACATATAGGGAAAAGTATGAATCAAAGAAGGTCCAGAACCAGTTGACTTCCTTTAATCCACATATAGTTATTAATGGGAATAGGGAAAAACTTACTCAACCAGCAAAATACGATCAAAATAGTATAGTGTCTGGAAATAACTGAGTTTAATTGAAAAAATTCACTAAACTACATACTAGAGTATTTGAAAGCAGATTTTCTAAAACTTTTATTTATTCAATTATTTATTGAGCATTTCATATGTACATAATAGAACTTTTAAGAAATGCTGAAAGGAAGAAATGCAAGATATAGTCCCTCGGGGAGACAAGATATATAAACATGAAACAGGGAAGTGACAAAAGAAAGCAATATATGACTGTGTTACAAACAGTAGTAGAGAAATTCAAATAAGCAGATCAGTGTAAGCTAGAGGGGTCAGGGAGGTTTTGTACAAGAGGGAGGCAAGCTGGGCTTTTAAGATAGGGAAAGGTCTGGCCTAGGGAAGGAGAAAGGACAACGACATTTCACTTTGAGGGGAGAAGAAGGACCCCAAGAACAAAGGTCTGGAGCCCACAATAATTATGACATCTTTAGGGGGGGGAAGTAAGGGAATTAGCCTGGGTGAATTAGAGGATTGTGAAAGGTAGCAAATAAAGTTTAACTGTTGGGGTAAGACCATACTGCCAAAGAGTCTTTAATTCTCAACTCAGAAATTGGGGTTGGATACTAAAGCCAAGGATGGGATTTCAAAGGATTCTGAACAAGAAAATGATAGGATGAAATCGTGTAGGGATTAGAGAATGAACAGAAGCAGATATCCTAGCAAAGCAAACATTTTTGTCAACTGTGCAGATTGAATACAGTGCAGTGAATAGACAACCTCAAGACTGATGAGTTGGAAATGATGAACCTCAAGGTCTCTTCTGTCTTCTGAGATTATTATTCTATGAAGAATCAATAAATGTTGGTGCATATTTGGATATGGGATGAAGAGTTACAGATAATTGATAATTATAGCCTATGGTGCTTGAGGAATGGCAAGATCCCTAATAGAAACTGAGAAAAGCTGGGAAGTGTTTCAAACATATGTCTCACTATAGGGAAACCAGCATTAATCTTTAACAATGAATACTCTTCCAAGACTCCTGAAAACAAGGAGTCACAAAGTACTGCCATGTGAGTGATGATGTAAAAAAGATAAATGGAGTATGATCCTTGTCTTTGAGTCTAAGAGGAAGGTAAAGTCTTGAAAACGTAATCATAAAACAAAATACCAACAGTGCCTTTGTGGAACAAAATGCTCTCAGAAAAGAACATTCAGACTGGAGATATAAGGGAACATAACAAATATTTATTAAATACCTGGAATGAGCAAGACACTAGACTAGATGTTAGAGGATACAAAATAAGTGAGTTGTGTACCTTAAAGTTGTAATTCTCCAGGCAAAACTTTTCAAGAGCTCACTTCTCCTAGACACTGGCCACCTGCCCATTCAGGATGGATCCTCCTTTTGTGACTTCCCTAAATTCTAAAAGGACTAATGTTCTTAACCCAGTGCCCTTTGGAAAGGCACAAGCCACAGAGCTTTCATGTTAACATATGAAATGGGAGTACTGTCTTTTCATCATAGAACAGCAGGAAGCCAATTAACCTTTTTAACTGGATTACCTTGGGCACTTCTTCTGGTTTGAACCAAAGGCTACAAGTGAAGAGGCAAGTATCATCCACCAAAGTCTTAATGTCTCTCTCCCTTCAGTGAGTTTTAACTACAGTAATTGAAGCAACTGCTGCCCATAAAACCACATAAAATAAAGGCTTTGTCAAAAGAAAGTGAAATGTATGCTCTTTGTATTCAGAGGTCTTAGATTTCTACCTACCATCCACAGCTTCCACAAGTGACTTCATTACAGGTCCAGTCTATAAACCTATCCTTCATGGCACATAACTCCACTTAACATGCAAATGTGGCCTCCAAGAATGCTGTTGCAGATACTGAGTAATCTATGCTTACTTAGGCCATGCTACATTTAATTTATACATATATTACTTGGGGGGAGGAAGGGAGGTGAGGGAAGAAAGCCTGATACAGGCTGGTTTCCTACCATACCCAAGGGTGATTAGGAGAAAAAAAGGAAAAGTAGTAGATAGCAAACCTGCATTAACTTGTCTCACTTTAAGATAATTAGTTGTGAATTTTTTAAGACACTGTGACTCACAAGGGAGCATGCAAATTTATTGTCTTCTACTATCTAATAATCTTGGCAGCTATGAAAGTTATCTATTTATTGATGGGCAACAGCAATTTATCTTCACTGGATAAAATGCAGTTATTTAAACTGTTTTTCTTGTTTTGTGAATGCTGGCCTCAGCAGTAAACATGTAAATTACTTCAGAAGAACAAAAACACTCTTTAAAAGTCAGTAAAACCCCCTTGACACAGTGATAAAAACTGGCAGTAAACAATGTACTAGGTGGTTTTGTGTCATCTCTAAACCACTTGGCTCAAAAAGAATACTAGGTATAATATGACTGCTTTTTTCAATGCAACAAAATATAGATCATTGATCTCAAGAGAAGAGTCGAAAGTTATGTAAAGCAGAGATGTCAAACGTGCACTGTAGGCCCAAGAAACTCCTGAATCAAAATAAAATGTAATTGGGAAATTTTTAAAGGAATAAATAAAAATAAAATAAAACATAGATAATGTTGCTATGTGGATTTCCAAGTCATTATGCAGCCTCAGGGATGATTGCCTACATTTAGTGGACCTGTTTCTATTTTAATCTGATACCACTTATCATTAAACCTAAGTGAATTTAAACCATTCCCAGGTTTCTGAATATAGTAGTAGAAGGGGGAGATGCAGCTAGAACACCAGCCTGGGGAGTCTTCTTCCATGGCCAGCTGCTTTGTTCTTTGTGCCTCAGGGTACTCTAATGAAGGATCACATCTAGAGCTGAGAGAAACCTTAGAAGCCACCTCTCTCTCCTGCCTTTGACAGAAGAAACCAAGGCCAGGAGAGGCTGAGACTTACTCTTGGTTACTCAGATACGAAGTGGCAGCTGCAGAATTGTAACCGGGGTCCTCTGACTGTTGGATAGCATGGATTCTCTCAAGGTGCTTGAACTAGACGATTCTATGAGAATTTTCACCTCTGAAAACTCTTGCACTTAGACTCCAGGCCGAGATTACTAAGGGCCTTCTAGATATTTTAGACTAGACTCTGTGTAAATATACCTAAGTCTATGTGCCCAAACCAAAACTCTATTTCTTCCCCAAAACGTTTCTCTTTCAAATGTCCCTTCAGTCACCTAGGTCTGGAACCTCAGGATCATCCTTAGCTCCCTCCCTCACCATAAATGTCCAGAAAATCACCAAATCATGTCTTTTCTTTCTCCACAATGCTTGTATAAATCCTTTCTCTACCACCCCATCAGTTAAAGTCTTTTTCAGCTCTTATCTGGACTACCATAGTCGCCTCAAAACTCTTGATCTCTCAGCCTTAATTTTCTCTACTCTAATCCATTGTCCACCCAACTGCCACGCTGATTTTCTATACTGAAAGGGACTGTGTTGTCTTCCCTCACCATGACCTACCCGTTTTACTCTGTTATCCATTAAGATCAAATATAAAGTCCTCTGGTTGGCATTTAAAATTTGTTAAAATCTGAACCCTTTCAAACTTTCTAGCCTTCTTATACAGTACTACCCTCCATGAACTCTCTGGTCTAGTCATAGATTTGGAGGATCATAAATTTCGAGATGAAAGGGTCCTCAGACACCACCTGGTCTAACTTCCCTTGATTTTATAGAGACAGAGCAGGCAAATGGCTTGCCTAGGGTCCATAGCTAGTGTCTGGGGTGAGATCTGAAAGTAAGTCTTCCTTGACCCCAAGGAGAATAACCCATGCTTCCACTCTGTTCTACTAGCCTTTCCTCACATACAACACTCCACTTCCCAAGACTAGCTATTGCCCCCCTTGTCTGAAATACTGTCTCCTCAACTCCATTTCCTGAAATCCCTTGCTTCTTCCAAGACTCAGCATAAGCACCATCTTTTGCATGATGCCTTCCCTAGTCCCCTCCAAAGCCTCTGTTCTGAACGAGCTTTGTATCTATCCACATTAGTACAGGTTAACTCTCCTATAAGAATATAAGCTCCCCAAGGGAAGGGATCATTTCATTTTTGCTGATATATACCCAGAATCTAGTGTATACTTGGTGGTCAGTGAGGTTTGATTGATTAAAATTATGTTTCAAGTTTTCTTAAAAAGATCCAGGAGTGGAGTTTCCAAAGTCACCTACAATAATTCAAAATAGTGGCTAATGTCCTCCACAGTGAGGAAGTTCTTCCAGTTTCTCATTATCTAAATTTCTCTTTTTGTAACCAAGATAAACTTCATTTTACACAATAACTAAATTACAGAAACGGTTGGCTTACAAGAGGTCTATTATTAAATCCTACTTTTCCACTGACTTTCAAAATAACATTGAGGCAATCTAGCCTAGTACACGTACTAACTTTAAGAATGTGGGCAGCATGATGCTGTGCAGAGTGTTAAGCTTGAAGAAATACAACTTCAATTTAATTCCTGACATTTAAGAAGACATAAATTTAAATCCCAATTCAGTACCTAATATCAGTGTGATTCTGACCAAGTCACTTAACTTCTTTATGTCATTTGTAAAATAAGGCAATTTTACTCAATACCTTCTAAGGTTTTTTCTAGCCCCAAATCTACAATCCCATGAATATTTAAATTAGAGTAAGGAAGATCTGAGATCAGATCTCACCTAAAATAATTGGCATCTGTGTGAGTATAGCCTAGTTACAATCTCACTAAGCCTACCTTTGATCATATGTAAAATGTGATTAATAGTAATTATAAAATAATAATTGTATACAACCTACTTTATAGCTCATGGGTTTCATATGAAATAATATATACAAAATACTTTGGAAATTTTAAAGTTTTATATATGTATGCTAATTAAATGAGGCCATGCTCCATTTGAAAAAAAAAGTCAATTGATTTAAATAATTTTGTCAAATACGTAACAAAAGTGATACTGTAAAGGAAAACTAATATTTTCATAAGTATTAAAATAACATTAAAAGGAAATTAAAACAAAGGGCAGCCAAGTGACTCAGTGGATAGAAAGCTAGGCCTAGCGGCTGGAGATCTGACTTCAGCACTTCCCAGCTGTGTAACTCTGGGCAAGTCGTTATTTAACCCCCCTTGCCTAGCCCTCACCACTCTTCTGCCTTGGAACCAATACAGAGTATTGATTCTAAGACAGAACGTAAGGGTTTTCAAAAAAAAGTAAATTAAACATGAAAACCAAGTTAAGAATTTTTAGATTTGGCAGAACAGCATAGGATCTAAAATTAAAACAACACAGGGGGCTGAACAGAACAACAAGTGCTGAGCCCAGTGCAGGATGCCTTAGCACTTACTAAGTTTTGACCGACTGACTGACTGAGGTCCATGAGTGTCCAGGAAGGACTTGCACCTTCGGGAAGAGGGCTTGCAGAGCCTTTTCAGGGGTATCCATCCACCTTTGAGCCCCACCTGAGACCGAAGCATGCCTAGCGTCTGCATGGTGGTCAACCATTTCAGCAGATGGGCAAACCCAGGATGAGAGTACTGAAGGGCCACCGAGCATGTTCTAGGGCCGAGAAGACAGCTGAAGCAGGCCCTGTGAAGCGCTTAGAGCTTGGTGGGACATCAGGCACCAAGGCCGTCCCCAGGCCTCCTGACCTTGGATGATTCTGAAGGAGAGAGTGTGGCTGAGGCCCTCATGTGGCCCTGCCTCGCGTCAATCCAATTCAGACACAAGTTGGGACGTGACCCATGATGTCAGTGGTCCTCTTCAAAAATGAAGGGCAACAATTCAATGCTAATTCAAGTCACTTTATGCAGAAAAACATCATAGTCTGTCCCAAAATCCCAGAGCCAGAAGAGAATCTAAAATCCTCAAGAATGTCACAATGGGGAAGAGCATCTGTGGAGCACCTATTGTATGCAGGGCACAGTTCTAAGCACTTTTACAAATATGATTTCACTTGTTCCGCACAACAATACTGTAAGATATTATTATCCCCATTTTACAGTTGACGAAAGTGAAACAAACAGGGTTGAGTGTGACCTGTCCAGGATCAAACATGGAATGATTATCTGAAGCCAGAGTTGAAATCAGGTCAGCCTGAATCCAGGCCCAAAGCTCTGCAAACTATACTGCCACCAGTTGATTCTATAATGGATCAGAAATACACAAAAGTAGAACTTTAAGTCAAGTTTCTCTATTGCCTTCCTAGTTCCTTTTCACCCAACCATAGCTGACTGAAGAATTCCTAACAAGCGGCCAGCATGCAACCTCGGGTTTGTCTCTATGTGCTCTAGAGGACTTCTTTTCCAGTGTACCATGAGCCCATCACACGGTAAAACCATTTGAAAATCAAAAGCTATTTCACTACAATGTGAAGGAATTCAAGACATGGATGAGATGCTGGTAGTCAAACTCTATTCAGTCAAGCTTACCTGGCTTAATATTTAAATTGGCTATGTGTTCTGAAGTCCCAAGTATTTGGACTCCAAGTCAAATGGGTTCATTCAACTACAGTCTTTGAAAACAAGATTCTTTCTAGCTAGTAAAGTAAGGGAGAAACTGTCCCCACAAGGATTACACACACTTCACTGAAGTTTCCTCTTCTACCCAATATGTCATTGCTTGAATTCTCTCACTTTGATTAATCAATAGGCTTCCAGTTTCCACCTTTTAATTTATTTCCTTCAGAACACCTTACTAGAAACCTTAATCCCTTTCATCCCCATCTGTCTGTCTAAGTCTTCCTATCCTTGCCCTTTCTAGACTCAAGATGTAAAATTTTTGCTTTTCTATATTTCATTTGATAGACAAGTATCCAAATTTGCTTAAAGTATTCATAAAATTATTTTTCTACAGAAAAGGAGAAAAATTAAAAGAGTATTTGAGGGATGGAAGAATCGTTCTACTCAGTTGCTTTTCAGTCATGTCTGATTCTTCATGACTTCATTTGGAGTTTACATGGCAAAGATACTGGAGTGGCCTATCATTTCATTCTCCAGTTCATTTTACAAACGAGAAAACTGGAGCAAAAAGCATTAAGGGATTTGTCTGGGGTTCCACAGCTAGTTAAGATTTGAATTCAGAGATGAGTCTTCCTGACTCCAGGCCTCACAATCTATCCCCGTCACTGAGCTGCCCTCTTTGTCAAATGCTCCAAAAAGGAATCTAGTTCTTTTTAATAGATTTGGGTTCTACATACAAAGGAGTCATATTAAGCACTGAGAATACAGACATGAAAAATAGTCTTTCCCTTACAATCCAGTAAAGTAAATAAAACATATATGAAAACAAGCATGATAAGCTATAACAAAAATTGTAGGAAGGATCACTTTCAACTGAGAAGGATCAAAGAAGACTGGTACTTAAAAAGGATGAAAAAGATTCTAATGGGCAGTTATGGACTGAGATTGTTAAAGACATGAACTTCTGTGAATATATGGAGGGAGGTAAAAATCAGAAATTGTAGTCCAGCTGGTTGGTATATAGAGGTACATTAAATAAAAGTATACTGTGATAAGATTGGAAAGCTAAATAGGAACCACTTATGGAGAGACTCAAATGCTATTTCAAGGAGTTTAAATTTTATTCTATAGTCACTGAGAAAACACTGATGGTTTTATGAGCAAAAGAGAACTTTAGTGTGATGGGAACAGAGGGAATATATATATATAATATCATGGAAATTGGATCAGTAGGAGTTGGCCAGTGATCGAATCATGAAAGGGAACCATTAAAGATGCCATGAAAGTTTCAAATCTAGTTGACTTATGAAGATAGTATTGCCATCAAAAAAAAAAACAGAGAAAAGTGAAGGGAGAGTAACTTGGGTAAAAGACAAGCAGTTCAGTTTGGGGCATGTTAAGTATCCCTGTTACATGTTTAAAAATATTTCTCAAATAAAGGATAATATGCTTCCTCTGTTACTCAATTTACTTCTTAATTTAAAAAAAAACTCCATAATTTGTTTAAAAAGTCTTGAAATAATATACTAAGTAATATTGCACATATTTGTATATGACATTTCTGCAGCCATTTCAGTAAATGGGGAATATATCAAAAAGAAATGATAACCATTTGCCAGAAAATGGCTTCTTTATAATCATTTCCGCTGATTTCAGTATATGTATGTTTTCATGTACGTCTCTGTGTGCACATATGTACTTATGCATTATTTCACAGAATAATAACATTTGAGTTCCTGGTAGCACCAATTCAAGAAGACAGGGATAGCGAGTGACTATGGCTAAGTGGTTAGAGACAGTCTCAAAATTTCTCTTTACTAGGCATTAATCAAAGACTTATGGCCATAATGGAAAATATGGGTTCTAGCATTGAGGACAATGGATAAGAGTTTCTGCTACCCATATAAAACAAAGTAAAGCAAACTGGACATTTTAAAATTAGGTCATTCTCCATGCTGAAATTTTAATAATCCAAGGACATACAAATCACTGTCAAGTGTGATCCAGCAATTCTGAAAGCCATATTATAAATTTCCATTAGACTGAGGCACTTTTAGCCTCATCCTATCAGTCATAAGTTGAGAAGCTAAATGTCATATTTCAAACCCCTGAAAGCAAATAATTTGCAAACAAAAGACAGTTATATCTCTCACTTTTTTTGAACACCCTGAATATTTCCCAGATATCAGCTAATTGATTTTTCATATTTCAAACACAGCCATTAAAGTATGATCTAGATCGGCATATCTTAAATCAAGGCCCAAGAGCTACTTAAGATCTCTTTGCATCTCCAATACAAGCACAATACTATTCGCAGGCAGTACTTAATCAATATTTATTAAACTGGAAAGAAGGATGAAGGACAATGCCAGGGGCTTGGATTCTTAAACTCCTAGCCTCCTCAAATTGTCTCTAAAGTGGCAATCACTGGGGAGAAAAGGAATAGAAACAAAAGCAGCAGTGACAATCATCCTACAGAGATACACAGGGACGGATGAGGGCTTTACGTGATTATATGGAGTGCTGGAGCTCCCAAGCCCTGTCACTAGCCTGTACCAATATTGCCGCACTGTCAAGTCGTGGCATGGAAGTTGGAGAACCACTGTTAAGGGCGTTTTAGTTCTCCATCTTCAGTGTTCTTTTAGATTAAATACAGATTACTGCTCTACACCCAATCAAAGCACAAGGTCTATTCCAGGTCTTGAAACAAATGCTACTTTTCAGCCCACAATTCGTGAGCAATTAGAGTGGCTAGTTTATCACAATCCATGAGGTAAGATTTTTAAAATTTCATGCTGAAAGGTCATGGCCATCTATGAAAATTCATTAAAAGTCTAATTTTCCAATGAACATGCATATACTGAATATAAAATATATGATTTAAAATGTAATTCTAGTCAAAGGGAGGCAAAGCAAAAAGGGCTCAAGATGTATTCAAATCAACAGAAGACTCTGCTTTAGGAGACTCAGCTGTAGGCCTGGCTTTGCCAGTTCCTGGTCATCTGACCAAAGTTCCATATGGACAGGAACTTTCTCATCTCACTGGGCTGGACTAGATGTATTCCTGAAGTGATTTCTATTTAAAACTCCTAATTTAATCTAAATATTGGTCAAAATACCTCACGTTTCATAATTTCCTGACTTAAGAACAAACTGTTCCTAGGACAATAGGGGATGAAGCTCCAAACAATTTTCATTTCCAGTCTAGGCACCACTGAGGCAAAGAGATGGGCCTGAGGTCACAGAGGCAGCATGTAGCAGTCAGGCTTTGAAACCCAAACCCTCTGACTTAATATCTAGTGCTCTTTTGAGTCGTATCAAGTGAACAGCATTCAATGCCTAAAGCAATTGTAGGAAGGAAGGTAACACACACAACTGTTAGTCATTTCAGCCTTGGAGTTGAAAAGACATAGACAACACAACAGGGAATCACAGTGTCAACATACACTATTCAATTATATGTCTTTCCCTAATCCAGCGACATCAAAAAAGCATCCCAAGTTCCCCAAGAAATTCATATCGGATGTCCAAGAAAAAGATTATTAGAAAACCAATTTCAGGTAAGCCAACAGAAAAGTTAATTTAACATAACAAGGATCTTTTTTACACGTCCTTTGAAAGTATGTCCTTGATGACAGTACTGATGGTGCTCATCTCTTCTTGCCTGCAAAAAACATGTGAATAACAATCCTTAATTCAATACACATAAATATTATCCTTAGGTTTGTCCTTGGCAAGAGAATATCAAAACTGCTTAATTTTTTAATGTTTCTGAAAAACAGAGGCAAGAGAATGTAAACAAGTATTTATAATTTTCTGCAAGAAAAAAAGCTAGAAAATCAAACCATACTGTAAATAAATTTGCCCATAAACATTCAAACAGATACTATCATTATCCAACTCTTTCTAAGCAAGTTATTTGCATGTAATTAATTTGTTTATTTCTGGTGTCTCAAACAATATAATATGCCTATCAGCTTAGTGACTAAATAATAAGTGTTTTATTCCTCTTTCATATTTGTGAGAAAATATTTATCTTACTTTTCTTTGACAGACTCAAAGCCATCTGTAGGAATATAGGAAGTTAGGTTCAGTAGTCTAATTACTAGGATAATTCAGTAGATTTTATATCACGTTCCATCCTGAATGAGGGTATGATATCTCCATTTTTAAGGAGTCCACCTGGAAGAGTCAAAGCTTGAAAAAAGTCAACACTAATGGCAGGAAAGTGGGGCCAGAACAATGGTAAAAGACTAGGAGAAAAGAGAGAGTTGAAGAAATTGAAGGTCATGAATATAATGAATAGGTATAAGAAGAATCCAATCAGAAAGGAAAGCTTTGGAGTTTAGGATCAAGGGAATGGTAGTAATAGATGATGTAAAAATGATCTCAAACATTTTCATTTGTAGGTTGGAGGGAGAGGAAAACTATGAGACAGGTACTGAACTCGTTGAGAAAAAAGGAGATGAGAGCAGTCAGGTAGAAATCCAGGCCTGGAGATAGGAGGGCCTGGGTTCAAATACAGTTTCACTATCCTATCTGTGTGATCCTGGGAAAGTTATTTAGCCCCAACTGCCTAGTCCTTATCGCTCTTCTGCTTTGGAACCAGTACTTAGTATTGATTCTAATGCAGAAGGAAAGGGTTAAAAAAAAGCATAAGTATAAGTTTCTTACAAAATAATAATTTAATCTTGAAGAAATTCCATCAATTTCCCTAATTAAGAATTAAAATTAGGCCCAATTGTATTCCTCTTCTCTTTAAAAAAGAAGCACATACCTTCTCCAAAATTTCCATGTTAAGAAGTAGCTTCCATCTATTTCTTTAGTCTTTCCTTACTAAGGTGCTCTTTATGTCTCTCCCTGTCTCTCTGTCTCTGTCTCTCTGTCTGTCTCTGTCTCTGTCCTCTGTCTGTCTCTGTCTCTCTGTCTGTCTCTGTCTCTGTCCTCTGTCTGTCTCTGTCTCTCTGTCTCTGTCTCTGTCTCTCTCTCTCTCTGTCTCTGTCTCTCTCTCTCTCTCTCTCTTTCTCACCATTAAAAAGAATGAGATTCCTGACTTATTTAACTGCTCCATAAATCCCCAAGGGATTTTCTGACAAATGCCCATTTCAATCAGCTTTCTCTAAGTTGAATGTCATTCTGAACTGGGTCATTTTGAAATGCTGTAGGAGCCAGTAAAACATGTAACCTAGATAACCTCTGTGTTAAGAAACTATGGTTTTAAAATTAGGTCTATATACAATATGATTATAATTTCACTGGTTTCTGACCTCTGTCCCAATGTCTATGAAATAAAGTATAAAGATTTAGCTTCACCCTATTTGTTTGTCTCAGTCACTAAATCTCATTCAGCCTCACTTTCCTCATCTGTAAAATGGAGATAATAATAGCACCCATGTCTTAAGGTTGTTATGAGGATCAAATGAGATAATAGACATGAAGCAGTTTGCAAAGCTTAAAAGTGCTATGTAAATATTATCTGTTATTGCTGTTGCTGTCATATGTTCCAGCCAAACGGTATTACTTACATTAATCTATTCTTATCCAGCTTATTTTCATTATCAACTCTGGGCTTTAACAATAGGGGATAAAGTGGTATGCAAATAAATGTTATAAGGCTGCCTGTGAGAGATTTAGACAGTGTTGTGAATAACTGGAGGAAGGAGAGATCTTTTTAAGCGGAGGAGAGAGAGAACCTCTTATGGGAGATAGCACCTCAGTTCTATCATGAAGGTAGAGGGATGGATTACAATAGGTAGGTGATTAGGGAGAGTCGCATTCTAAAGCATGGAAGACATTGTGAGCTCCCTGAAAAAAAGTAGGAAGTATGTTATTTTCTCTTTGTATTCCTTGTCTCTTTATAAAGGCTGGGAAGTACAAAGTCTGAGAGATCACCTTTGGCTTGTCAGTTATCAAAGGTGACTGAATAATTTGATTTAGCAACTAAAATTCTGAGTTGAGGTGCTTTGCTTTTCTCTTGTAACTATTTTCTTAATAAAAACAAGCATACACAGCATTCTTCTTGCCTTCTTGTTAGGAAAAGATATATGATTGGTTGGATGACAATGCCTGACTAGGATTGGTGAAGATTAAAATCAACTTCAGTCACAAGGAGTGAAAACGTTGAAATAAAGGCATGAAACTGAAAGCAACTTTTTTTTTTAAACCCTTACCTTCAGTCTTGTCAACACTGTGTATTGGCTCCAAGGCAGAAGAGTGGTAAGGGTTAGGCAATGGGGGTCAAGTGACTTGTCCAGGGTCACACAGCTGGGAAGTGTCTGAGGCCAGATTTGAACCTAGGACTCCCGTCTCTAGGCCTGGCTCTCAATCCACTGAGCTACCCAGCTGCCCCCTTGAAAGCAACTTTTGAAGGACAATCAAAAATAGTATTGCTAGAGGTTAATATAATCAAAGGTCATCGGATTAGATCATAAATTTAGACATTCAAGAGAACTTTGAGGTCATCTAGTCAAACACTCTCATGTTACAATTGAGAATCTGACATTCAAAGTCACAGTAAAGGGGCAAAGGATTTAACACAAGTTCTCATACTATTAGAAGTAATGTAAACTCAAGGGAATTAATGGCTGGGTAAAACAATTTAGATTATCTAATCTTTCTAACTTTTAACAATTTTCAGAACCCATAAAAGACATCCTTTCCAAAACATTACATAGGTAAAAACTAAAGCATCCAAAGGGTATTAAATAATAAACCGATTTCTATATACTATAATATCTTAGACACACTCCCATATTCCAAAAGATCTCTTATATCATGCAGAGTATAAATGCTATGTGGTACCATTCCAATGCCAAAAATCAAAACCTGTTGGCACTTTAACCTGTGTAATTTTTGTCCAGGTTTTCAGTAAATTCTCTAGAGAATATATCCAACTTGCTATGAGGAAGGGAAGAAGGACTACCTCCTAGAGCTCTTGATATTTTGTTAGAGGAAAACCAGTAAAGATCCATCATTAGGGGGAAACTACTATTTGTCTCCTCAGTCCATTTCAATTTTTGATACCTCTTATTGTTAGTTGTTAAATTTTTGTTTACAATAAACTGAAACTTTAGCAATTTCAAACCCATTGCCTCTGAAGCTAAATAAAACATCTAATTGCTTTGATATTGTGAAGTTTATAATGATTTTAATTGAATTGAATTTCCTCATAGATGCCCTCTTAACAATCATGTTTTGCTGCCATTTATAACAAATTTTCTAATGTGAACAATCCTTTATAATAAATCCTGTCAAGAGGATCAGCAGTCTCAAATTGAGAGGACCCCTGCTTTAAATAGGAGAATAGAAGTTGGAACAAACCAACTCTAAGATTCTTTGTAGCTCCTTAAAAGAGGACCACTACTAGAGGAAAGGAAAGCTGAAGGCTATTTCTAGTTCTTTTGTTCTGTCACCAAGAAGTAATCGTTCCTACACTGATCTACAAGGAAAAACACACCCATACTCTCCAAGCAAATATTAAAATATTGTCTCACATACTAAAAACTGTAGGACCTCTGGAAGCCAGAAACAGGAAAAATGACTGGAAGGGAAGAGTGGGACAGGCAGTCAATACATATATGGTATCTCTTTACAGGACTATAAATATTTCTTTTAACTTGTTAATTCTATTCAGTCTTCCAGGAAGATAAGAGTATGTTCTGTCATGGCTCCAGTTCCTATACAGATTGAAATTTTAATTTCTAGCAGGATATTTCACTAAATACTATTAATGGATGATAAGGATGGGACTGCCCAGTAGCACAGTCTTATATTAAGGACCATTTAAAATCATGAGCATCATTGGTTGGTTTGTATTTAAAAGTAGAAAAAAATATTTTAATATAGATTTAGATATATGTAAATCTTGTAGAACTAAAATACCTAGGAACTCATTTGGCAAAACTTTAATATCTTTCAAATTCATGAAACCAAAATTTTTGAAGTTTATTTGACTTTAATGATATTATAAATACATTTTTTCAACATGTCAGTCTAATTGTCACAAGTCAAAGGAAAGGACATTTAAAATAATTAACAGATTTCTTTAAAAGTACAATGTTCAAAATAATAAAATTTATCTAGAAGAACAAAAAGTTAAAAATATCAAGGAAATTAATGACCAAAAAAATGGAAAGGAGTAAGGCCTATCTGTATAGGTTTCAAACTATACTACAAAGTTTTAATCATCAAAACAATTTGATACTTATGGAGAGGGGGATAAATAGAACAAATTAACTATATAATACACACAAGCAAATGAATGTGATAATCTAATTTTTGGTCAAATTAAAGATTAGAGGTATTGTTTCAATATCTCATTATTTGGCAAAACTTGTTAGGAAAAGTAGGAAACAATATGGAAGAAACTAGGGACAGAACAGCATCTAACACCATACACTCAGCTAAAAAAAGATACAGATGATTTAGAAAGTGACATTGAGATTGAATTTTGCTGGTATTTACATCTCATCATTAACCTCTACCCAACTGATTGGATTCTGATCAGAAAGCAGAGTCATGGGCTCAAGTCTCTATTTAAAGAGAGAGGTCACCATCTTACTTCCCACCAACTATATACTTTTGTTTGTCTTTGTCACTCCATTATGACTCAATTTTGAGTACCTTTCCCTCTCTTAGTTTTTTTAAAATGTTTTTTAAATGTTATTTTCTTCCATTAGGCTAAAAACTATTTGAGGGTAGATGTTATCTTTGTTTTTATTTGTCTTTGTGCCCCCACTAGTAAGCACAATGTCTGTCACATAGTAGGCACTTAATAAATATTTACTAACTGCATTTGAAAACATAAATGAATTAGTGGAGAATGAAAAAAATTGTCTCTGAGATCTATAGATAAAAGAAGAGCTCATATCCGAACAGGAGATAGTGAGGTTGGCTGGAGGCAAAATGGATAATATTACAGAAAGTCAGAAAAAATATTTTCATCAAATTTCTCTGATAAAGGTATCATTCCTAATACATAAAAGAAACTTAGTCAAATTTATTTCCCCATTTGATAAATGATCAAATAATATGAATATGTAGTTTTAAGAATAAGAAATTCAAGTTATCATAGCCATATAAAAATGCTATAAATCACTATTAGAGAAATGCAAATTAAGACTCTGAGGCTCCACCTCACATCCATTAGTGTGGCAAAAATAACAAAAAAGGAAAATGACAAATGATGAAGAGAATGTGGTAAAAAAAAATAGGTACACTAATGTCCTCTTTGTGGGGTGGTGTACAAGTCCAACCATCTGTAAAGCAATTCAGAACAATGCACCAAAAGGTTTTAAACTGTGACCTTTTGACTCAGCAATACTGCCACAAAGTCTATACCACAAAGAGATCAAAAAATGAAGAAAGGGATCTATATGGACAAATGGTTTACAGCAATTCTTTTTGTGGTGGCAGAGAACTGAAAATTAAGGGGGCATATATCAACTGGAGAATGGCTGAGTAAATTATGGTATTTAAAATGTTATGCAACACTATTATTTGGCCATAAGAAACAAAGGGCACCATTTCAGACAAGCTTAGGAAGATTTGCCTGATCTAATGCAAAGTAAGTAGAACCAGAAGAACAAGGTATATAATATCTATAATATTATAAAAATAATCAACTTTATGGGGCAGCTGGGTGGCTCAATGGAAAGAGAGCCAAGTCTAGAGATAGAAGGTCCTAGGTTCAAAATCTGGCCTTAGACACTTCCTAGTTCTGGGACCCTTGGCAAGTCACTAAATCCCAGTTGCCTAACCCTTACTACTCTTCTGCTTTGGTACCAATACTTAGTATTGATTCTAAGGCAGGGGGTGAGGGTTGTTTTTGTTTTTGTTTTTAAGCATTATTAACTTTGAAAGACTTTGAAACTCTGATCAACACAATGACCAAACAATTCCAAAGGACTAATGATGAAACATGCTATCCACCTCTAAGTAAGGAATTGAAGGACTCAAATTCAAGATTTTCTTTCTCTGTTTCTTTATTTTTTGATCATGGCTAATGTGGAGATGAATTTCAAATAACTACATGAATTTGTAACTGGATTTGTTTCACTTGACATCTCAGTTGGTAGAGACAGTGGAAGAAGGAAGATTATTTTTTTTAAATTAAATTTATTTTTTTAACGTACATTTTCACTTTAGTTAGATTAGCACTGCCCTTAATGTTCTTGCATTTGTAAAGACTTATTGAAGCTAGGCATTTTTTTGTTAACTCATTCATTTTAATAAAATTCAACTATGACTAATTTGCAGGTGTTATTACAAGATTTTACCTTTGTATCCTCTTTCTATTTAGAGTACGCTTAGCTAAATTAGATAAATATAGTTGTTGCTTTCATTCAGATATCTTGAATTATTGCATTTCAGGATCAAGCTAGATGAAATTTCAAATATCATAACTATTAGGGAAGGGAGAGGTGGAGTTAGGGGTTCAAAAAACGCTTGAAAGGGCAAATTAGAAATTTAACACAGATGGGAACATACAGAGAAAATATTAGAAAACACAACCACAATTAGAATTTAGGGAATAGTTAGGGAATCTTTGGATTTACCAGAAAAAAAAAGACTTTTAAAGATAAAAAGAAGTAAATTCCACAAACTTCCCCCCAAAACAATATATATTGCTGTAAACCTTAAAATTTCTTAGACTTATAAATGTTGGAAATTTCACCATTGGGAAATTTCATACTTGAAAAATTTCCTATTGATAGTGGGAACTCTATTGGAATGTGAACCCCATTGGCATGGGAGGTTCCTCCTCCTCCCTTCTTAAGATTACTTTAGGACAGAAACCTTTTGCTGAACAATGGAAAGGGATTTGACCTATGCTTAAGCATAGAACAGGAATTTCTTTGAGTCATTTTAGAATTGATACAATAGAGATACTTGGAATGACAGAACCAGGTCTTGGAAAATACAATTTCTACCCCACTCAGTCCTAACAGGATTTAGGAAGGGCTGCAGCAAAGGATCAAGATTTAATTATTGAGAATATGACCTTCAACAGACATGTGCAAAGCCACAGACCTCTGGGCGGTCCTGGGTTAAGCTAGAGCCACCATTGGCACGGGGAAGACATGGACAGTGATTGGTAGATGTGAGAACTGAGGGGAGGGAACTTGGATGGTTTCCTTAAAGATAGAGGGGTCTGAGGACTGAGGAGGTTAGTTGGAGAGGTTTTTGGTCTGAGAGGTGGTACTTTGAGAGTTGGCTCTGAAGGAAGCTGGAGGTGGAGGCCCCTGAGACTGTTTCTCCATTTTGGTCACGTGAGTAATAGGGACTGATCTCCTTTCTTTGCCCCAGCTATCTAAGGGCTTGGGCCTTTTGGCCCAGCCTAAACAGAAGGGGTATTTAAGCCCTATTCCCTTCTCTCCCCTTTCTCTCTCCCTCTCTCTCTCTATCTCTAATTCCTTTCTTCCTCCTGTTTGTAATTAAACTCTATAAAAGGTTGACTGCTGACTTGAGTTTTCATTTAGGAATTACATAGCTGAATTCCTTGACGACCTTAAATTAATATAAATCAGTCTTTTAAAGTGATTTCCTTGTCACATTGTGGTGACCACAAAGGGACAAGGAAATCCCTGTACTTCTCTCGGAAAACTAGGAGGCAAAATAGACTTCCACTTTTGAAATACCTAAAGATATACCAGAGTCTCTTTGGGCCACATCTTCTTCTGATGTAGGCTTACTTAAATCTGCTGTTCCTGTACAGATAAAAACTAAATCTAGCCCACCTCCTTCTATCCCTCAGTATCCCCTCTCAAAGGAGGCAATTGAGGGTATTACACCAGTTATTAACTCATTAATAGAACAGGGAATAATAATCCCTTGCAAATCTGAATACAACACGCCCATCCTGCCAATTAAAAAACCAAAAAAAGGGCCCGATGGCAAGCACATCTATAGATTCGTACAGGATCTAAGGGCAGTGAATAATCACGTTATAAAGAGACACTCTGTAGTTTCTAACATACATACTATTATTTTATCTATTCAAAGGTGGTGGCAGCATGGTGAATGTGGGTTCGCCAGCTGCTTCTGTCAGAGGCAGCGAGTTCTAGTTGCTTTGGTGTCATGCCAGCCCACTTCAAGTTGGACTTTAGCTGATCCTTGAATCTTTTCTGTGGTCGGCCTTGTTTCCTGAGTCCAGCTGACAGTTCACCATAGAATACCTGTCTTGGTATTCACTTTGGGTCCATGCGGATGACGTGTCCAGACCATTGTAGCTGGGCTTTGAGGACCATGACTTCGATGCTGGTGGAGTTGGCTCTGTCGAGGACTTCCTGATTAGTGATTCGGTCCTGCCATCAGATCCTCATGATTGACCAGAGGGAGCGTTGGTGGAATTGCTCCAGCTGTTTCATGTGCTTCCGGTACAGTGTCCATGTCTCACAACTGTACAGGAGCGAGCTAAGGACCACTGCGTTATAGAATTTGAGCTTCATCGCAGTGCTTACACCTCTGTGTTGGAGGACTTTGGAGTGCAGCCGCCCGAGTGCCTGGCTGGCCTTTTGGATCCTGGCATTGATCTCGTGGTCTAGGGACCCGTCGTTGGCCATGGTGCTGCCCAGGTACTTGAAAGTGTTGACGTTAGATCGCTGCGTGCCATCGATTGTAATGCACGGCTGGTTAGTTGGCCTCCCCGATGCGGGTTGGAACAGCACTCTGTTTTGCTGAGGCTGATAGTCAGGCCAAACAGTTTTGTTGCGGTGAAGAACCTGTCCACAATGGTTTGAAGATGATTTTCTTGGTGGGCCATGAGAGCACAGTCATCTGTGAAGAGAGCTTCCAGGATGAGTCTCTCTGTTGTCTTTGTTTTTGCAGTCAGGCGGCGAAGGTCAAATAGTGAGCCATCCAGTCGGTATTTGATGTAGACGCCCAGGTCTAGATCCATCACAGCATGTCGTAATACTTGGGTGAAGTATAGGTTGAATAGTACTGGAGTGAGGACACAACCTTGTTTCACGCCATTGGAGATGTTGAAGCGATCAGAAGTCTCTCCACCAGATAGGTCTTCCCCTGTCATGTCGACATGAAAGAGCTGGATCAGTTCGACGAATTTTGCTGGGCAACCGAGCTTGCTGAGGATCACCCACAATGCATCCCTGTTCACTGTGTCAAACGCCTTTGTTAGGTCTATGAAGACAATGTAGAGACTCAGGTTCTGCTCAAGGCATTTTTCCTGCATTTGCCTCACCGTGAAGACCATGTTGATAGTGCTGCGATCTGGTCGGAAACCATATTGTGATTCAGGCAGGTTCTGCTCTGAAACAGATGACAGGAGTCTGTTTAATATAACACGGGTGAGGATCTTTCCAGCAGTGGAGTGTAGTGAGATGCCTCTGTAGTTGTCACAGGCTGCTCGTGAGCCTTTGTTCTTGTATAGGGCTATAATGGAGGCATCTCTGAGTTCTGGGGGCATGTCTTCCTCTTCCCATATGCTGGTCAGTACTATGTGGAATGCCTGGAGCGCCTTTCCTTTAAGGCCTTGTACACCTCGGTTGGGATCCCGTCTTTACCAGGTGCCTTGCCTGCACTCATTTGTTTGATGGCTTTTTGGACTTCCTCTATTGAAGGAGGGACATCAAGTTGTTCAGTGGAGCGGGTTTGGGGAATCTGCTCAAGGGCACTTTGGTCGACTGAAGAGGGTCTGTTGAGAAGCTGACTGAAGTGTTCTTTCCACCTATTGCTGATGCCTTTTTTATCTTTTATGAGAGTGTCACCATCAGAGGATAGCAAGGGAGTAGTGGTGGGTTTTAATGGCCCATAGACAGTCTTGAGGGCACTGAAAAATTGTTTGTAGTTTTTCATATCAGCAAACCGCTGGATTTCTTCTGCCTTTTTTTCCCACCATCGGTCTTGCATCTTCCTGATCTCATGCTGCGCCGTGGCTTGGAGAGACTTGAATCTGTCCTTTTTAGGAGCAGAGTTTGGGTTATTTTGCCACTCCATAAAGGCTTTGTTCTTCTTGCTCAATAGGTCTTCAATAGCAGTATTGTTCTTGTCAAACCAGTCCAGGTGGTTGCATTGTTTTGGGCCTAGGACTGCCTTTGATGTTTCCTTCACTGCGTCTCTGAACTGGTTCCATTTCTCGGTTGAGCTTACTGGGAGTGGTTCCTTGGCAGACAGCTTGTTGTCCAGGCAGGACTGGAATGTTTGCAGATACGATGGATCTCTAAGACGACTCATGTTGTAAAATATGCGAACTGTCTGGGCGCATTTTGGATGGTGAGGCGCAATGCGCATTTGAAGAGTCGCTCTCACCAATTGGTGGTCTGTCCAGCATTCAGCTCCCCTCATGGCTCTGGTGATCTTTACATCCTGGATGTCTCGCCGGCGTACAATGACGTAGTCAATGAGATGCCACTGTTTTGATTGTGGGTGCATCCACGTTGTTTTATATTTGTTCGCCATTCTGAACACAGTGTTCGTGATGGTGAGTTCGAACTCTGAGCATTCGCTGAGTAGCAGTAGGCCATTGTTGTTCATTTTGCCCATGCCATGTTTGCCGAGCACTCCTTTCCATCTTTATGGTCCTGGCCAATGCGTGCGTTGAAATCTCCCAGTAGTATCAGCTTGTCATTTGTGGGCACTGAGTGCAGGACGGCACTCAGGTCAGAGTAGAACTGCTCGATGGTCTCCTCTGTGCTGGTCAGTGTTGGGGCATATGCGCTGATGATTGTGGCATACTGGTCTTTGCTGAGAGGCAAACGGATCTTCATGAGCCTCTCGCTGATGCCCACAGGCAAGTCTGGCAGCTGTTTGAGCAAACTGGTCTTGATTGCCAGGCCAACACCGTGGATTCTGCCTTCATTTGAGGCTCTACCTTTCCAGAAGAAGGTGTATCTAGTGGTGGGTTCGCTGAGTGATCCCTCTTCTGGTAAGCGTGTTTCGCTTAAGGCTGAGATGTCGATGTTATATCGCGCCAGTTCTTTACCGATTAGAGCTGTTCTTCTCTCAGGTCTTGGGGTATTCTCTCTGTCAAGTAATGTTCTGATGTTCCATGCTCCTAGTAGGAGTTTCTTTGTATTTTTTCTTTGATTTCGACTGCTTAAAGGGGATGACCCCGCCAGCCGCGGTGTGCTGACCGGGTGTTTGTAGGGCAGGCAATGTTTGGGACACCTTTTCTAGTCCCCTCCCTTGATTAGGGTGAGCAGTGCTGTCCTAGAGAGGGCTGCTCAGTTGCCCAGGATGCTGCCAAACGTCCCTGCTGCCCACAGGGCCGAGCGACCACTGGTCCGTACTTTATATATGTATGTGTGTGTGTGTGTGTGTGTGTGTGTGTGTGTGTGTGTGTGTGTGTGTACATATATATGAAAACTAAGAAGTTAAGTGTCTTGTCCATTTTGGCACATCTGGTTTTAAAAATAAGATTTAAACCAATATCTTCCAGACTCCAAGTATGCCATTCTAATCATTAAGTCATACTGCATAAAATTATGACTGGCTACCAGTTACACTGATTCCTCCAAACCATTTACATATGAATCCCTTTAATCTTTCCTATTCTCTTTCTTCTGCACAAAAACTACCCAAAGTACAAGTGCTAGTCATTTTAAAAATCCCTCTGGTGACAATCAACCAAAAATAATTTATTAAGAACCCATTATATGCAAGGTATTATATCTACTAAACTGAAACAAATTTTTTCTCTGAAATATTTATCTCACTGTGGTCTTCTCCATGTACTCCTGGCTACCCTGTGATCAGACACATTTCTTCATCTACAACGCACACTATAGATCCCAACATACTAAAGCTTCAAATTGCATATTAAAGGTTATTTTTTCCAGGAACCCTCACATGAATCACCTTTCAACATGGAGGAAGCAAATAATATTTGATGAACTCTGCAGAACTCTTTGTCTTGCTTACAAAATGATCCTATGAATATAATTTTAAATATAAGATAGCAAACTTGCCTGAGAGGCGCTTTGTTCAACCATTCACTTTACCATTGGTAATCAATACATAACTGGGCTGACAAGCCCTAACTTCCAGCCTTTATTGACTAGATTATGCTATAGTTTACCAAACTCTCTCTTAGAACATTCTTTTTTTTAAATGCGGGTAAGAAATTCTTTTTAAAGCCTGTTGTGACCTCAATACCATGATGTCTCAGCAGAAGAACACTAGGGTAATTTCTGAGTCTGATTGCCTAGCTGTCCAAAGACTAAAATAAAAGCAAAGTAAGCAAAAAAGACCTAACTTTCCAATTCAGCAATCCAAGCTACTTTTCAAATCTTTTCACATTCAGATGAAGAAAGAGTAACAACAGTAACAGGAAATTTCAGGGTACCAACCTACCAAATTTTTTTTAAAGAATGGAAAAGTTGACTTCAGAATCTTGGAAGAAAATAGGACAGAATATAATTTGGACATGTTAAGTACTGGGCCAAAAAAGAAATCATTACAAAGCTACTGCCCCAAACTAAATCTATAGTCATGAGGAAATGCTCCAAATCACTATTGTAAGAGAAATGCAAATTACAACTCTGAAATACCTCTCATTTAGCAGAATGGCTAATATCACCAAAAAGGAAAATGATAAATGTTGGACAGGATTTGGGAAAATTGAGACACTAATGCACTGTTGGTGGAACTGTAAACTGATACAACCATTCTTGAGAACAATATGGAACCATGCCCAAAGGACCATAACCTTTGGCCTGCAATACTACTAATGGGTCTGCATCATTAAAAGATCAGAGATAGGAGAAAAGGACCTACTTGTACAAAAACATTTCTATAAGATTTTTTTGTAGTGACAAAGAATTAGAAAATGAGAGGATGCCCTTTATCTGAGGAATGGCTGAAAAAGCTATTGTGTGTGGTATGTAGTGAAAGAAATGATGAACGGGATGAGTTCAGAAAAACCTCGAAAGACTTATATGAACTAATGCGAAGTGGAGTGAGCAGAACCAGAAGAACAGTTTATACATTCACAGAAATACTGTACAATGATCAATTGTGAAGGCCTAAACTATTATCAGCAAAACAAGGTTCCAAGATAAACCCAAAGAACTCATAAAAAAAAAGCAAAAACCAAAAAACTACTATCCACAAAAGAACTGTTGGAATCTGATTGCAGATCAAAGAATGCCTTCATCCACTTTACTCACTTCATGTGTTTTTTTAATTGTATATATGATATGTTTCTTCAGTCACAAAATGAGGAATATGGAAATATATCACATGAAAACACTGGTAAAACCTATGTGGAACTATTAACTGCCTCAGGGAGGGAGAGAAGATTCTTGAGGAAGAAAATTTGAGTTGCAAAATGTCAGAAAACAATTGCCATGCAATTAAAAAATGAAATTTAATACAAAAACTAAACAAAGACACTTGTAAAAAAATAGACTCGAATACAGGACTACAATCCCCATGAGCCTTTGCTCCACTTCCCCAGAATGCCTTGTAATCTCACCTGGGCCGAGATCGAGAAGATATTTAAGCAAAGGCTTTTGAAGGGCTCGGGCTTTTTTGGACTTCCGTTTTTGGAGCAGAGAGGTCTCTTCCATGATGTGAGGTTATTTTGTCTAGGCCTCTGGCCTAGGCACATGTTTCATACTTGTATATTCTTAATCTTTAACCTTTAATAAACCTCTAAAAATATATATATTCCTTGCAGAGAGAAACTAATTTCTACCTGCCTCAGTCTCCCCCTCTCCCCTAAATTTTATTCTTTACAGTTTGGCTAACCACTACGGGAAAAAGAACTTTCAGTCTTCTGATTTCTTTTCTGATCTTAAATTCAATTTTAATAGCTAGTACCTAGAAAGCGGCCCCGCCGCTTCCTGCCTGCAGCCTGCAGCCCTGATCATCCTCACCTGGTACCTGGTCCCGGCCTTGCCCACCCCCGCAGCCGCTCCTGCTCCTGGCCTCTCACCGCCCGCTGCCTGCCTATTTCTGTGCCCCAGACCCAGGAGCCCGACCCAGCCGGCTCATCACCCAGATCCTTGGAGCAGATCGCTCAGGACTCATTGCGACCAGCTGGTAACAGTATTGACCACGTGGGTGGAGGGGAGAGACCAGAGGGAAAGGAGATTTTCCCTTAGGCTAAGCCTCCACGTGGCTGGGGGTATTGGCCACTGCGGGATCAGAGAGGGGAAAGACAGAAAAGACTAAAGAGAAGAAACAGATCTTTTCAAACAGAAACTTAATAGCAATGGGCTGTTTAAAAGGATTTTTGACTCTTCTGACAGTTTCATTGATTTTACCTGCCCGTCTGGGAGCAGACTCAGCCCAAAGATTCAACTTTAACTTTGGGGAGGAAAATGGGTGGCCCAGCGAACTGGAAGCCAGGCCCAGAGACCGGAGGTCTCTAGCTAAAATCTGGCCTCCGATGCTTCCCAGCCATGGGGCCCTGGACGGAGCCCTTGAACCCCATAGCCTAGCCTTTACTACTCTACCTTCGGACAATAGACATTTAAATGGATAAATAAAAACAAACAAACAAAAAAAAAACCCCAAGGAACTTTGAAGAGGCTAAAGGCTATATTCTAAGGCATTTCAGACTCTAATGGTTTATAAAATTATCTGTATTCTATTGCATTGTTTTGTTTAAGGTTTAACTTTGTGATTTTAAGTTCATATATTACTGGATTCAATATTATTCTGCTTGAACTGAAGTTGATTGAATGTATTTTGAATGTACTGAGTTTTGAAATTCTGTTGTTTTTCCCCTATAACTGTTGAACAAATATTATTGTGAATAAGCCCATATATGAAAAAAAAAACAGCCTTTTTCTATTTTGCTGAGGATAGATGGACTTCAGAACTGGTTATAATTGTATTAACAACCTTTGGAATTTTAATGTGCTAAATACCTCAAATGATTTGATTTTAAGGGTTTTTAAATATGATTTTGGAATTTTTTTTTAACAGTCTGGTTATTTTTGCCTGCCCCTACCACGAGGTAAGGCCCATTCTAGTAGCTGAAGTGAAATGTATTTTATAACCCCCAACCTTCCCACATGCGAATGGAAGTTGGGCAGTTAATTTCAGGGCATTTGTACCCTTGGGAAAAGCCTCCAAGAACAAGGAGCACCCCTTTATTTATGCTCTTCAGCTCACTATTTTACTTCTACCAGGATGATATATAGATTTCTTGATTATGTTCTAAACCCAAGATGAGTTTTACTTTGTTTTAAAATATGTTTAAATACCAAGGTTGAAGGATTGCTACGTTTGTAAAAATTGTGACAAATGTCCATCAATTCATAGGTTTTAAAAATGTCACACAGCAACTTATGTGAAATATGAAAGTGTGTTTGGTTGCTATTGTAATTAATTGGGCTATTGAGAATTTTGGGGATTTTGATATCGACATATTTGTACTACTGTATTTTTAAAGATGAAAAAAAATTGTTAACCTTGTTCAATTCATTTGCTCACATTCTACTCACAGTGATCATGGCCAGATACAAAGAGGAAATGGATCTCATTTTTTGGTGAAAAAGCCTTGTATTTTATATTTTCTTAACTGACACAGAGTGTCAATGGTTATAAGCTATATTTTTGAATTTTTAAAGCTCTTTTTTTATTATATTTTTCTTACATGTGCAATATACTTTTTCAGTTTTTTTATTATTTTTTCTCTCCTTTTTATATTTGAAGCACATGTCACCAGTATTAAGATTTTCTTTAACTTTTTGACTTTTCAGTGCTACAAGTTTGAAATACATTTGCTAATGCATGCCCTAGAAAGCTTGTGACTATAAAAATTATGCCACTAATTATTTAAATAAATTATGGGACTTTGCTTAATGATTCTGTCTGATTCTAGGACAAGATATACACAAAAGAGCCACTGCATAGTGCCAATAGAGCATAAGGTCAAAGAGACCAACCAATCCTGGAGAAATTGACGTCACTTTGAGCCTAGACAAAGAGGACTTGAACGTGTTTGGGGTTCGAGGTTGCGGCTGTTTAACATGTGTTAAAAGCAGGTCTTCCTTGTTCCACATTCTACCAAGTACCTCAAACTTGGCTCCCGGAACCTTGGTTTATATACTCTGGTCCCCTTTTTCTGCCTCTCATAGTGTGGTAACTTTCTGTAGTCCTGGCAATGACTGGGTAAATGCATCATTACTTAGATCATCTTGATTGGGCCCTGATTGAAGGACCTGTTATAGATTTATTTTTCTTCTACTTGGAATTTTTACACATAAGACTTTGATAGTCTATATTTTCATCCAGAAATTTTTCTTTTCTTTTGGATTTTCTGATGTCTTTTTAATATCTCTTGCCAATTGATTCATATACCTCAGCCATGCATCCCTAACTGATTCTGAATCTTTCAATCACCCACAACACGGGGGAATGTAAAAAAAAATATCATTATTCAAATTGCAAAGTTTAAATTCTTTTTGAGAAGAATTTTAGGTAAAGAAGATGCTACCTCTCTGAATCCAGAACTGAACTGTTGGAGAAGCCACCATGAAGAAGCCTCCAGACCACAAGTTGCACAAAATTGAACTTTGGGTGTGGTTGATTGAACATTTATTTGTATGTATACTTTTATGCCAAAGGGGACTGTCCCCTAACGGCTTTTTGTCAATGTGTTCAGAAATTATTGGTTTTATTCTTTTTTCTCTTATCCTCACACTATTGTAATCTTTTAAGTTTATTATGTTTTTATGATCCTTTTGGGGAAAAATTAATTTTTCCACAAATGATCACACGGGGGGATGTAAAAAAATAGACTCGAATACAGGACTACAATCCCCATGAGCCTTTGCTCCACTTCCCCAGAATGCCTTGTAATCTCACCTGGGCCGAGATCGAGAAGATATTTAAGCAAAGGCTTTTGAAGGGCTCGGGCTTTTTTGGACTTCCGTTTTTGGAGCAGAGAGGTCTCTTCCATGATGTGAGGTTATTTTGTCTAGGCCTCTGGCCTAGGCACATGTTTCATACTTGTATATTCTTAATCTTTAACCTTTAATAAACCTCTAAAAATATATATATTCCTTGCAGAGAGAAACTAATTTCTACCTGCCTCAGTCTCCCCCTCTCCCCTAAATTTTATTCATTACACACTGTCAAAAAAAAAGGTTGCTACTTAACATTGGATCCAAAAAAATCTGTTGTCAAAATTTTGTATTTGCAATTATTAAATCTAGAGAATTGCTATAGCTTCTTAATAACAAATGAGAAATAAGAAATAAATTATAAGTTAAAAATCATGAAGAAGGGGATCTGGTGGTGAAGTTTAAATACAGAAAACAGAACAAGATTATTAATTCTTAAATTTCCTATATTCAGAGGCAAGAATATCCAAAACAGACACTAAAAAGGGGAAAGTCCTTTGAAAAGCTTGATGTTTGTTCTTTAAAAAAAAAAACTCAAATATTTGACAGATGAGTAGCCACATACTCATCAAACAAAATGAAGGATAGTTGGTTTTTATTTCAAGACAATTAATAGAAGAAATCCATCCTATAACTGAATTGAAATACTTAATTTGAGGAAAAAAACTACACATGTGAAACCTGACAGTACAGATATATTCATAACAAGTTTAAGAGTATCAATTTTTTTAAAAAATCATTAATTTTTGTATTTATATCACTTACATTTCTTCATTTATCACTTCTAACCATTCCTCTTTCAAAGACCAATCCATGAAAGCAAATATTTTTTTAAAAGAGGGGGAAAATTGTTCAGCAAAATTAAACAGTATTTTGAAAAATACATGCAATATATTGTGTTCACATCAATAGTACCCAGCTTCTGCCAAAAAAAAAAAAAGAGGAAATGGTTTTTTTCTCCCCTTTGGGGCAAAGCCTAGACATAATTTCACAGCATTTATTTTCAGTGTTTTAATTGTTCTTTATATTTACTTGTATACGTTGTTATTCTAGGCTCTGCTTATTTTATTTTGCATTGTTATATATTAGGTATACTTCCATACCTCTCTATATTTATAACATTATATATACAACATTATGCCCTTACATTTATGTATAATTTATGTACAATTTGCTTAGCCATTCTCCAAATAGAGAGTATCTATTTTCCTACCACTTCTTTTCTATTAAAAAAAAGGGTGCTATATAAATATTTTGGTGTGTATATAGGACCTTTCTTAGTGTCACTGATCTACTTTTGAGAACACACCCAATAGTAAAATACTAGATGTAATGGTATGGAAATCTTAATCATTTAATTTGTATTGAAAGAAGTTCATGGTCTACAGGGGTTGTAGGGAGGAAAAATGTTATTGTCTGAAAGAGGAGTCCCTTTCCATACTATCTGAGAGCAACTGCCCTTCTGCAGTTCTTTCTCTTTCTCTTGCACTTATCACAGCTTAACCCTGCTTAAGTTTCACCAGGTATAAACTTCACAAGAATGATGTTTATTTGTGTTTGCCATGAACTCCTTTCAATACAGCTAAAGTTAAGTAAAAATTATTTTTAATCTAATTATTGTTTTTTAATTTACAACTATGTGTTATTAACATTTATTTAGTAAAAAAAAATAACTCAATGCATATAATGCCTTATAAAATCTGGATTTTCTATATATCTGAAACAGATTAATTCAATTTACATTTTTCCTCATGGGAAAAATTCTTTTATTACTCAACTTTTTTGGAACTCAACCTGCCTTCCAGAATGAATTAATGATGATTACCAGGTACCACTGTAATTATTATCAGTTTACATTCTTTATAAAAACTCTTTGCTCATATCCTTTTACCACTTATCTATCAGGTCATGGCTTTTGGTCTTATATATAACTATTGAATAAATTTGTATATCACCTTATTCACAGATACACACTTCCTTCTTATACAAGGCACATTAGATTTTTTTATGCAAAAGCTTTTCATTTTCATATAATCAAAATTGCCTAATGACATCTATTTCCCCCAGTCATAAATGTGAGGTCCTTTTCTAATTTTTTTAATAGTAATATCTTTAACTGAACACTGGGTTACTCAGTTTAATTATTTCTGATATTTCCTTGATTTTCTGTTCTAATGTTCTACTTTTCTATTTTAACTGGTGCCAAAGAAGTTTTGAAAGTGAAAAAGTACTATTTGTTTTTATAATATCTCCCTTGATAATTCAGTTTTTCATTTCTCCAGAAGAATTTCATTATTATTTCATTTAATACTATAAAAGCTTCCCTTTAGTAGTATGGCATTGAACTAAACTTGTAAACTAATTTAGATAGTATTTTTTTACTTTTATTATATGGTATGGTCTAGCCATGAATACAAAATAACTCTCCAATTATTTAAGTTGTACTTTACTTCAATAGTCTATTTTGGTCATTCCTAAATTGATAAATGATTGAAAGATGAACAGTCAGTTTCAGGAGAGCAAATCAAAACTTTCAATAATGATATTAAAAAGTTCTAAATCACTAATAAGTACAGAAATAAAAATTAAAATAATTCTGGGGTACCATTTTACACCCATCAAATTGGTTAACATGATAGAAAAAGAAAATGACACATGCTGGAGGGGATGTGGAATAAAAGGTACACTGATATACTAGTATAACCATTCTAGAGAACAATTTGGCACAGTGCCCAAAAGGCTGTGCATATCCTTTGACTCAATAATATCACTATGTCTACATCCCAAAGAAATTTTTAAAAAAGGAAAAGGACCTATATGTATAAAAATAGTTAGAGCAGTTCTTTTTGTAGTGGTAAAAAATTGGATTCTGATGGGATGTCCATCAATAGGGGAATGTTTGAACAAGCAGTGGTATATAAATGTGATGGAATATTGTATTGTGCTGTAAGAATTGATGAAAGGGATGATTTCAGGAAAACTCAGTAAGACTCATATAAACTAACATAAATTGAAGTGAACAGAACAAGGAGGACACTTGTACACAATAACAGCATTACTATAATAATAATCACATGTGAAGGAAAAGTACTCTGATACAATACAGTAATCCACAACAATTCCAAGGGACTTGATGAAAAATTCTACTTCCAGACAGAGAATTGATGAACTCTCAGAGCAGATTAAAACCTATTTTCTAAAATTGTTTTCTTGCCATTTTTTTTGGCAACATAGAATAGAACTTTAAAACAGAAATTCAAGGAAACATCAGAAATAATTAAACGGAGTAATACCCAGTGTTCATTAAACCTCCAATACAAAAATATGCTTTCATGACTTCATACATATAATGCGTACTTATTACATTCTCAGTTGGGGGGGGAGTGGTAATAGAGAGAGAATTTGGAACTGAAAATAAAAATCCAAAACAATGACAAGCCATTTGCTGTTGTATCTACACAGTTGTAGAGTGTATTTGTGTAGACTCTCAGATATTTTGTTCATTTTGTAGTTACTTTGAATGGAATTTTCCCTTCTATTACTCCTTCTTAAGTTATTATTATATAGAAATACTGTTGATTTTTGTGTGTTTATTTACTGAAACGATTGTCTCCATTACTTTCTTTGCCATTTACCTAGGATTTTCTAGATAATCCATCCTGCCATCATCAAATAGGCTGTTTTTTTAAAAATTATTTTTGTGCTTTTAATTTCTTTTCCTTGTATTATTGCTATTACTAGCATTTCTATAACAGTGGAAGGAGGGAAGAGGGCATCTTTTCTTGGCTCCTATATTTCTCATTTGCATCTAGATCCAGATTAGTATAAATAATGAATCTTGTAAAGCGGCCACATCATGCTCTACACAGTTATCCCGAAACTCTGAAAGTACAAATGTGGCCATGTCACTGCCCTGCTGAAGAAACTTCAGTAGGTAACTACTGCTTTTAGGATAAAACAAAACTCCTCAACTTGGCATGTAAGCCTTTTTTTACAATATGGCTCCAGCCTGCTGTTCTGGATTTGTGGCATATTACTTTCCTTCATGTACACTGTATTCCATCCAAACTGGCCTTGCTATTTCCTAAACTCAACATTTCACCTTCCATGTTCATGTCTTTTCATATGCTATCCTTGACAGAATCTCACTCCTTGATTTGAAATATAATCCCTCCTAACTTCTACCTCTTAGAAAGCTTAATTTCCTTCATGGTTCAGATCCTTTGATACATCTTATAAGTGCCCCCCCCCCCTTAAATTATTGTGTGCATGCTTATTTTTGCACATGTCTTTGCGGGAGAATGTAAGCTCCTTGAGAGTAGGGACTTTTTTATTTTATCTTTGTATTCCCAGCATCTGGCAATGAGCCTTAGACACAGAAACTGTTTAATGAATAGTAGTAGCATTGGGGTGGGTGAAGAGTGTGGCCGTGGGCATTTGTTCAATCTGCATGGGACTTCGAGAAACCACATTTATAAAATGAACACATTTTAAAAAGACTCTCCTGGTTGTCTGATCCATACTGGGAATTTGACAAAGAAGTCTGGATTTCAATATTAAAACAAATGCGAGAATAAGCACAACAAAACTCTACATTGAGGTGTTATGGGTATAACAGAACTCTGACAAGGGTTCTGGTTTTCATCTTTGACACTACCATTGATATGTCAGTTTGCAAGGTAAACAAAGGTCACCTTTGAGTCTGAAACTCTGAACTGAGTATAATAGTGTAAATCTGCTAACTATCTATGTCATAGGGAGTCCTAGAAGAAGTGGCCTAAAAAAATATTTCCATCTCCTGATTTAAAGTGACTAGAGAGGTGGTAACTTCAAGATAGAGAGGGTGATGCAGTAAGTAGATAAAGCACCTGGCCTGAAGTCAGGAAGATCTCAATTCAGATCCGATGGCAGACACCTACTAACTAAGGAATTAGAAGAAATAGCAGGGAATCATAAGGGAAAGGCAAAGAATGAAAAGGTTTAAGCAAATGGTACACCAGAAAAGAAGGGGATGGGCATGAGGAAAAGTTGATCAAATGGAGGTAATAAGGATATGGGGGCACTAAAAGGGGGAACTCATCTATGGCAACATTTTCCTTAGGTAAATATAAAGACCAAAACCCCACTCTAACAGCATAGGCACAAAAAAAAAACAACCAACGATGTATATTAAATACATGGCTCTAGGATCACTCACTAATAAACCCCTTTAGCTTAGTTTAGTTTTTTTATTTAATTAACTTAGAATACTTTTCCATGATTACATGATTCATGTTCTTCCCCATAGCTGACATGCAATTCTACTATAAACCCCTTTAGTTTTAAGCACTAAGCAAAATAACAAGAAATTTGGTTTTGAAATCACCAGTTAAATGACCAGTTAAAACACAACTTTCACTGGAGTTTATAAATTAAAAGAAAATTCAATGAGCTGTGCAAACAGGAAAATCACTGAATTGAACAGAAGGAATCACTTGGAAATAAGGCTTCAGTAGATGGAGCTCTCCCCTCTGAATTGGTCCTGAATCACAGATCTTATAAATCTATGTTTTTGAAAATACAGTCTTTCAGATGAAACATAGCACAGAAGTTCTAAACATTTGCACTGATTAAAATGCCAATCACCCTTTTCCTAAAAGCAGTGGCATTAACTCTAATGTAATGCCCACACTTCAATACTGAATAGTGGCATTATTAAACATGGAAGAAGTATCAACAATGCCTCTGGCACTTGTAGAAAGTAAGATGTGACTCTTGCTCAGTATTCTGCAATCAAGATTACCACTGCTCTGAACTAGTTTTTACAATAAAACCCAACTTTGGGATCTCACTTTCCAAAGTGAGAGGGGTGACTGAACCCAATCTTTGTAAAATTCAATCTTTGGAATTTAATGCTAGTTACCAGGGGTTAGAATCTAACGAAAAGTTTCATTAAGTCAGTAAATATGATTGATTTCACTGTTTTCTATGGCTAACCATACCCACACATGATAGTCAGAATCCCATGAACTAAACTCATGCCTGGGTACTATTTTAATAAGCTAACTCAAAGAGGTTTTAGTTTTATAGTTGGGATTTTTTATTGAAATTCAATTGTTCAGCTGCAGAATCACTGCTGGCTGTCACCTCAGGCAAAGGGTAAAAATCTATTCCTGGATGACTAGAAATAAACAGATGTCACACCAAAGTCAAAAGGTTATTATAAAAGTAGGATGGAAAGATGAGGGGATTCTTAAGTGAAAGGGAAGGGGGAAGGAATGGAAACATAAAAATATTTAGATATAATGAGAATGAAATAATATATTCATCCTTTGAAACTGGCTTCTTACAGAGCTCCATTTGTTATCCTAAAAATGCCTCCAACATACAATAGACTGGTCAAATAATTTAAGAGTCTTGCTGAAATAGTACTTGATACACAAAAACACACTGTTCTGTCCCCGTGGAAATCCACTGAAAAGCTAGAGTAATGGGCACAATAGCCAAACAATAGCATGTCAGAAAGAATTCCCATAAATAATCATGCTTATATGCAAGTGATTATTCTTTAAACATCCGCTTTAAGATTGACAGTCAACACCTTCCTTTTACATGTCAAACTTAAGGACATAAATTACATTATTCAGAAAAGAAAACATTCAAAAACATTTGTTTTGATCATTTATTCCCTGTGCTTTAAAAGGCAGTCAAGTATCGATATTTAGCCACCTAGCTCAAGTCAAGCATTTCAGTATGAACAGCTGAGCCTGTGTTCCACTTACATTGGGATGTTCTACTTGACACTGTGACATATCTTTCACTAAAGCCAACACACTTTCATGACCTCGGAGATAAGTCCCCTATAATCTGTATATGATCTGTACCTGCAGGTGCCTTTGTAGGGATATTTAATGTTTGGATTTTTGTACAAATGTCTCTCTTGAGAATGTCGAAACATGTTTGGATGGAGTGTAAAGACTGCCAAATTGTTCTATTTCTGATGCCCAAGTCCTGAAAACAGTAAATCTACTGATACATAACGCAAGAGAGCATCTGGTAAGCATTCAGCACAAGTGAGAGAATGTGCTAAATGCACTGGGAGGTACGAGGAAAAGCACAAGAATGGAAAGGGTATATGATATGAGTAAATGACTAAGAATATTTCTTTTTAATGAGGAGATTTCAAGATGCTATTCCTAATCTAATTACAAACCACTGAAGATGGCACAGCAACAAACATAATGCACGGAGGTAATGTCAATAGAGACAGCAAGCCATGAATCTAGAATCTTCTATTTGTCTTAAATCAGAAAACTATAGAGTTGGAAGTGACCTCTAATATCATCTATTCTAACCCATACATAATTGAAGAAGGAATTCCCTCTATGACATTGCTAGTGGGTGGTCATCCTCTAGCGTCTGACTGAAAAACTCCAGAAAGGAAAATTACTACCTTCTATGCTAGCTTCTAAAGAGCTCTAATTGTTAGGAAACATTTCCCCATATATATATTTTTTAATTTTTAGAATGTTAATCTTAAGTCTAGAAAGTATGCTGTCAATCTAATGTAGGTAAGACATATACCATGACCCTTTCTGGAGGGAGGCAGAAAAGGTTGGATATTCTTCAATTTTGCCACAATATCTTTCCCTCCTTATGACTACTAGGTAAGTGAAGTTTGGAACTATCAAACATAGGGAAACCACAAAAGTTTGAAATTTTCAATGACATAAGCTCTAAGAATATTATTAGGTTTCTTTAAAAATAAGAATCATAAAATCTTATTCTGATGTGATTCATCATGCTGTGAAAGTAACTGGGTTCACAAAGACTATGTACAAGAGGATTATCAGGGTTTAATAAGTTGAAATGGCTCCAAGGATTTGTCACCATAAGGTTAGTGGTTAGGTAATAATTATTTTTTGGACACAGCAACTCACAAATATGACTTACTAAGGTGCAAAGGGGTTGTAATCTGTATTGATAGACAGAATGTCTATAGTGATGAAATCACAGAACTTCTGAACTACTGAAATTTATATCTGCTGATGTATATATATTTTCATATAGCCCCACCTTCTTCAGTTGCAAGGAAGGAAGGAAGGAAGGAAGGAAGGAAGGAAGGAAGGAAGGAAGGAAGGAAGGAAGGAAGGAAGGAAGGAAGGAAGGAAGGAAGGAAGGAAGGAAGGAAGGAAGGAAGGAAGGAAGGAAGGAAGGAAGGAAGGAAGGAAGGAAGGAAGGAAGGAAGGAAGGAAGGAAGGAAGGAAGGAAGGAAGGAAGGAAGGAAGGAAGGAAGGAAGGAAGGAAGGAAGGAAGGAAGGAAGGAAGGAAGGAAGGAAGGAAGGAAGGAAGGAAGGAAGGAAGGAAGGAAGGAAGGAAGGAAGGAAGGAAGGAAGATTCCAGTGGTCATAGTTGCATGCCAGATGGTCAATTGTCTGATTGAGGCCAGTTGATAAAATAGTCTATAGTAAAGGAGGTTTTATCAGGGCAACATAAAGAGAACAGAAAGTAGTAAATGCAACTCTGAGTTACTGATCTCAAGAAAAATAAGAAGGAAAGGAAGAAAACAGAAGCAAATCAATCTCTCTGACCATTTCTGAAAACATTTTGTAGCTCAACAATAAAATAAAATAAAAATCTGGCCTCCAGCATCACTGGCCTTTTCCAACTCACATGTCTACTTTGGGGGTGGGGGGGGGGGCAGAACACTGGGAGCGGGTTGTGGAAACCCTCTGTTCTTAGAAAGGAAGCTGCAGTGTCTGATGCAGACAATCATATGTGTACTTCTCTCACTAGTACAATAGGCAAGCTCTGAAGAAAAAACTGCCACACTGAATTAGGTTAGAGGATCAACTGAGGTTAACACAAAAGAACAGAATTTTGACAAAATCCAAATGAGAATGTGGTTGGAAAGCTAACATTTCTGAGAGGTCACCAAAATGGTAGCCAGTGAAGAAAAGGCAATTCTAAATTACATCAGTAAAGTGAGATCATACTGTTATTGTATGTTAGCTAAACAATTATAAATCAACTAGTTTATTTTACAATCCCTTATGAGCAACAGGGGAGAGTCAAGCTTATGAGTAAAAACAACAATGATTGATCTATTTACTAACCTGCTGGGAGGTTTATCGGATTTTGATTACACTTCTCTTCTCATGCAGCCCTTCTGGATAGTAGCAGCAAAAAGAATACCCAACCAAGGTTACCTGAGCTAGATCAGAAAGGTCTTTCAGTGCAATGAATTAAGTGATGGGTTTTGTAGAGGCAAAATAAATAAATAAATAAATGAAATCTACCTAATCAATTGTGAACACATTTTTAAAAAAAGCTTCCCTATGTAATAATGAAGAGAAGTTTTATCATCTTAGAAAACAAAGGTCCTCTCTCTTGTGAACTTGGGGTTGATTTATTGTAATTTTTCAAATGTTAGAAACACCATCTATGCCCATAGGATGCTACGAAGGAAAAAATTCTCTTTACCAATACACACTGCCAACTATTCTGAACCTTATAATCTTAAAAAGACTATGAGAGAACTGAGAGATTAATTGATTTGGCCAAGATTATACCATCAATGTGTCAGTGGCAGGACAAGAAACCAAGTTTTCTTAACTCAAAGGCCAGTTCTCTGTACTCCAACCTGTCTCACTTTCTCTCATAAATAAACCCTATGAAAGAACCACAATTTGACAGGAAATAAGGCTTTAGATACTACAGTGCAACAGCAAGAGGAAGAAAAGGATTAACTGAAGCAAATGTCTGGATTTCAAAAGTAAAGAAGTGTCAGGGGTGAGGAAAGCCTAAGAGGCTCAATGCCTTAGGTGAAGGCTAGACTTAGAAAATAGCAAAGTGAAGGATCGGAGGTCAAAGGCAAAGGTTGCCCATATCAGGTTTACAGAAGAACCTGGAGTCCACAGGAAATTGGTAGGGTTCAATGAGACCAAGTTCCTCATCTGGTTTGAGTTCTTCACATTGTCTCAATATTAGAAATTATGTTATCAAATAACAGAAAAGTTTTTAAGATGTTTCAAGAAGACTATATTGTATATACATGTAAAACATGTTCAACATGACTATAATTCAAAATGGTCTCTAAAATCCTACATAATATATCTTCCTTTAAGAGGAAACAAATGAGATTCAGGTCAAATGTATTTTCTTTTATAAAAGATCAGTCATTTTTTTCTCCTAGCATGGACTCCAATGACTGAATTAATTTGGAGAATTTTTTTTCCTGCCACTATTTTTATCCCTAATGTCATTCTAAGTCATTTGAAGTCAAGAGCCTTTCAATTCCCTGGCATGACTTGCAAAGAGTCCAATGCAAAATTAGACAGATCTACCAACAGAGATGAACAGGCAGGCAGACTAACAAAATAATGGCAGTCAAGAGTCCCTTTGACACAGGCTCCAGCCTCATCTTCCAGAATGACCATACTATAATACTAGGCACTTCATCTGCCATCTTCACCTCTTTGGCCCTAGATGACTATGACTTTAAGGCAAGGGATCCCAAAGTTTTTATACAGGGGGCCAGTTCACTGTCTCTCAGACCATTGGAGGGCCAGAATATATTAAAAAAAAATACTATGAACAAATCTGTATACTGCTGTCTGGGATAGGGGAGGCTGCAGTGCTGGCTGTGATAGGCCTGTCACACCTTAACAGGCCTATCACTGCCACCACTACACCGGGCAGCAGCATACACAGTGCGGAATCCCCTCCTCCAGATTGCCACTCACCATGCTGACATCTTCCATTGTGCTGCCACATAATCCATGCCTCGTTCTCATTCAGTTACTCTCAGAACAAGGCGCCACGCAAAGGATTATGTCAACAGAAGTAGTACTGTACGTGAGTGACTCAGCGCTTTGCGGCACTGCCACATACAGTGCTCCTCTCACTGACTACCAATGAAAGAGGTACCCCTTCCGGAAGTGAGGTAGGGGCCAGATACATGGCCGGGGGGTGGGGGGGGGCACAGTTTGGGGACCCCTGCTAAAGCATAGAAAGCACTCTCTCCTCCGCTCAGCTTTTCTGAATCCCTGGCTTCTTCCTTCAGGACTCTGTGTCATTTCCAAAAGAAAGTCTTTCTTTTAATTGTTAGTGATTATCCTTCCTCCTCAATTTAACATAGATATAGCTATGGATAACAATAGACGTAAGATATACATACATATACACACACAACACACTCAACACATGTACACATCTGCTTAAATGTTCTGTCTCCTAACAAGTTCCATGAAGTTTTTAATTTTGCCTTTGTATCCCCAGTGGTTAGCACATTTTTCTTTTCAATTAGATCTGTACTTTCTTCAGGAAAAAGACTTAATAGGGAGGAACTTTCCTAGCAATACATATACCTACAATGAGAGGTTTAAGTGACTTGCTGGGTACACAGACAGTAAGTGTCAGAGATGAAACTTAAGTCTTCTTGACTCCAAAGCCAGACATGCTATTTCTCACCTAGCATATAGTAGACACTTATTAAGAAGGTATACTTATTGCACCATCCCTATCGAAAGCCCAAGTCCTGTCATAACTATAACACCTTACCACAACTGAGGAATGAGATGATCAGTAGAAGTTACTTTTTCCCTTCATAAATGAAGTTAATTTTAAATGCCATTTTAAAACCATATTTGAGAGAAATCCTTCCTAAATATACTTAATAACTCCCTACCTCCTTCAAAATAAGTTCTTCCTCTACTACTACATAGGTATGACACCATGGGTATCAGTTTTTCCAGTGATTAAAATGAAGGGGTCTGAAGTAGATAATATTCTAAGGCCAAGAAATTTAACTTTTCTTGATGAATTATATATATATATATATATATATATATACATATATATACACATATAAATTATCATATTACATTATAATACCTCAGGATCAGCTATACATATGTATACTACTATATTAAGTGGTCCCAGAATGTGATTTAAGTTTTTGGAGTTCTTGAATTTAAATATTCTGGTTTTCCAAAATCTTCCTTGCTGTCATACTGTCAGCTGTCATATCTTGCGGCTGTCACTGTCAATGCTCCTAATAGCCCTGTCCCCCCCCTTCCATATTGCTAATTTAATGTGAGCTAGGAAAGCAAATAATCAATCTTATTTGAATTATGTGCAAAATATGAGTAAACAGGCCTTGAAACTGGGTCTGGAAAATTCCCAATAAAAGATAATAAATTGTTATATCTATAGGTAGTTTTAAGGGGGGAAAAAACCCAAGTTTATATAAGTGATAGTCTCCATATATTTTTAAAATCTGCCTCTTATGGAAGTCATTATGAAAAAGTTGAGAGCTTCTAAAAAATCAGTGGCTTTATATGTGAAAGAATCAGAAACATTTTAGGAAAAGCATAGCAAAACTGACCCTGGAGGCATAATCCCAGGCAGACTTGCCTGCTAAAAATATCTTCTTTCATACTCAATAATTTTTTTCTTATTTGACACACTGTCTGAAATTCCAGCAATTTAAGATTCATTGAGCTAATAAGCATCCTCTTTTAAAAATGCAAATAACTCTGGGAATGTTAAGAGACTATAAGTCATTTACACAATATAAATTATTTTAATCAGTCTGCTTTCTTACTACAGCTTAGTTCAGTACCACAAAAGAATTCAAGTCTTAGTTGAGAGGCAAAAGTAGTAGGTAATTGTAGAGCAAAGAGTATTTTTTAGGTGGGGGTATCATGGAATGCTCTAAGTAGGAGGCTTAGGATGTATGGGCAATAGGTAAGTGAACAGAAAGGTATCAAAAAGTAAGAGTAGCCTCTATATAGTCTATTAATTTCACTTTTTTTTAAGTAATAATCTCATGCTTAGAAAAAAATATAAGAATTACTCTTCTGCCCAAATCTATGTAGGAAATGATGCATACAGACATGTGAGATAAATATCTATTTATATGGAAAGAGTTTGGGGCAGTTGGGTGGCACAGTACATAGAGGGCTATTAGACTCAGGAAGACTCATGTTCTTGAGTTCTCAGGCATTTATTAGCTTTGTGAAGCTGGACAAGTTACTATTGGCCTGGTTTATTCATTTGTAAAATAAGCTAGAGAAGGAAATGGCAAAACAACAATAGTGGCCCTCAAGGAACTTACATCCTAATTGGAGACAAAAACAACTGGTACATACAATACAGAAACAGAGTGAGGAGAAGGGAGGATCAGAAAACACTTTGCCCAGCAAGATACTCCTGACCTATAACTTGAAAGAAATTAAAAAGACCAAGAGCTGAAGAGAGAGAAAATTTCATGGATGAATCAAGGCAAGCAGATAGGAGATAGACCATTCATTGGAAGTGATGGCAAGTGGCCAACACAAATAGATGGTAGTGTATATGAAGGGTTCTAATGTGTTAAGAAGACTGGGAATATAGGAAGGGGCCAGGCTGTGAAGAATTTTAAATGTCAGAAAAGTTAACATTTGATCATAACAGGGTCAAATTTGTACTTAAAGGAAATCACTTGGGCAGCCATGGGAAGGATATATTAAAGTGGTAAAACTTTAGAAAGGCAGGAATTGAACCTAGGTCTTCCTGATTCCAAGTCCAGCATCAGATTCATTACAGAAACGCACCTCTAATGTTCCTTCCAACTCTAAAGTAAAGAACCTATGAATCTTAGGTTTCTCTCCCTTTTAAAATGATTTCATATTTGCTTATCTGTGTACATTATTACTGCAGTACAAAAAATCTTCTTGAAGTCAAGAATTGGTTAATTTCTGCCATATCCCCAGCACCTAGTAGGGTGGTTTGCCTTTTAGATTTAATTATTTAAAAGTCTGGCTCAATAAAGTATGTCGGTATTTTGTAAAAACTGGTAGATATGAAAATGAACTTTTAGACTCACATATAGCTTTTCATCTTTATTACCATGAGAAAAGTATAATTCTGACATTCTTGTTTTAAACAGTTTTTCCAAAAGTACTCACTTCTATTAGATATTCATTTAGTATAGCAATAGATGACTGCTATTTCTCGAACATTTTCCCAGTAATCTAGCTTCCCAAAGAGCTTTTGCAAAGTCTCTTTAATTACAGACCAGGCTGGAACAACCATTTCATTAGTTAATTTCTTTCCACCCCCTTCTGTCAGGTGAAAATGTGTTGCCATAGTTCTCAGTGCAGACGAAGTTAATGTGTTTTGGGTAGTGACTTGCCTTAAAAGGGGTAATTAATATGCTAGTTCCAATATAAACACTGCAGCTATTAAAAATAATAAATTCAAAAATCTATTAAGAGGTTGAAGAAGCTTAAATCATGTCATAGATGGACACAGAAAAATGAAAAAGCAGCTTTTTAATTAATATCTGATGTCAACTATTTTAAAAGCAGGAAGTTTCCCTATCCAGGTTTTCCCTATAAGTTCAGCATGTCCTACTATGTGCTAAAAGGATTGGCAACCAGACCATGAGGTCTTTTATTTCAAGTTTGTTTGGTTTTGATACAGTAGTTCATGAAGATAACATACTTTAAAGTATGAAGGTTTGAAATCTTTTTTTAAAAAACTCTTACCTTCTGTCTTAGAATCAATACTTGGTTCCAAGGCAGAAGAGTGGTAAGGGCTAGGCAATAAGGGTCAAATGACTTGTCCAGGGTCACACACCTAGAAAGTGTCTGAGGTCAAATTTGAACCCAGGACCTCCCATTTTTCTAGTGCTGGCTCTCTATCCATTGAGCCACCTAGCTGCCCCTGAAGGCTTGAAATCTTGAAAGGTAGAAAGAATACTGAAGTAGAATGGCCATGAACCTCTTTAAACCACAAAAGCTTAACAGTCTGAAGGCTAGACTGAAGGGTATCAAGGGAAATGCTGAACGGAAGTAATTATTCTTTTAAAAATATCTTCTTTCAAAAATCATTCCAGAATGGTATTAAGAACCATGGAATACCTTTGGTTAGGAAAAAGTCTCTAAGAAACTTCTGTGAGTGCTATAGATTTCTTTAGTATTGATCAAAACTACTTCCTTTAAAGAATGACATTTGAATTTTTTTTTATTTTTTATCATGAAATTGATCAGAACAAATATTTCAAGATACCAAAAACACAAGAGTTGCATAATGTCACAAAATTCTTAAAGACATAGGTACAGAGAGAGAGAGAGAGACATAAAGTTGAAAAATAGTAACAAAGTTAAATGTGAGTTTCTTTATATACTTTCAAGCACTTTTTAAGGGTCTAGAAATTACCCTCAAATGGAAAACTCAGAACCCCAACATTCATGTCTCGTCTTTTCAGCTTCCTCTGCTCTTTCTCCTGTCTGTTTTCATATATATCCTCTTTTTGTCTACTACATTTTTCTCTTTTCCTTTTTTCCTGTCTTCTACCTCCTATTCAATCCTGACCAATCACTTTGTCAAACTACCATCTATCATCCACATGTTTCATGTGTCTATATTCTTTTTTTTTTTACTTTTCTATATATCACTCCTTTCATTCCCTCATCAATCAACCCACCATGTGAGCCATTAATCATACAACACAGACAGACTGGGTAGAAGAAGAACTGTTTCTACCAGTTTCTTGAGCAAAAAACAGATCTAAGGTAAGTCCTGAATGATCTGGTCACCATTGTCAAGAAATGAGAAGGAAAGGCTAAAGAAGATTAGAAGATTTGCTATGATTTATGGTAATATGATATTACAGCAATATGGAGGGAGCACAGGACTACAAGACCAAAAATTCAAGTTTTAACTCTCTTTCAATCAACAGGTGTCTTGTTTACCCAACCTATTAACCTGCCCTAGTCTCAGTTTCCTAATCTAGGAATCGGGGATAATTATGCCTGCTCTGGATACCTAGATATAGCATAGTTGTGAGGTACAAATTAACATATGTGAAAATGTTATAAGCTGTAAAGTGCCGTATACAAATGTAAGTTATTGATACTAAAGTGGTAGCAACATATTCTTGATTGGGGCAATCTCCCAGTCAATGACAGATATACTGATCTGAAATAGAAAGTAGGAATCACCTCATTGTATGGACAAAAGTTAATTTCTCTTAAGTAAAAAGAATGATCCAAGTCTTATTTCTGTGTATCATTACACTTCTGAGCACATTATACATAAGCAGTGAATACTGACCATGTAAATACAATATTTCTACTAATTTATATTTATTTTGATGGCTTCCTAAATAAGCATCACATAGGAGATTCAAGAACAGAGTTCCCATTCTAGCAAGCAAAGCTCTTCAATTATTTAATCTGTAATCTTGGGTTTAAAAACCCTAATGCCAAGATTTCATCAGATCATAAATTAACTCCTGTAATAGTTTGCTATTACTATTTTGATTTCCTCTTTCATCTATTCCCTACTTTCTCCAAACTATTCACTATTACCAAATGATGCTTCCTAAAACTTCTGGGATTTTATCATATCATATCCCATTGTATCCTGAAAAGTGACAAAACTTTCAAGAGTCTCCAAACATCTCAAGAATAAAGTCCAAATTCCTATATCTGGAATTCAAGGTCCTCTAAAATCTAATCACTACCCAGTTCCTTAACTTTCTCCTCCATTGTTCTTACATTGAAACCACCCAACTCCACTTCAGCCAAACTATTCTACTATTAGGACTACTAAGCATGCCATTCAACTTCACAGCAGATCTCATCCCCCTCTCCTAGTCTAGAATATCCCAATCCTTCTGCCCAGTTGTCTAACTGCTTGCCATTGCTTTAAAAGTTCAATGTGGGTCTCCTTTATGCCACAAAGCCTCCTTTCTTTTTTCCAGTTCAAAGTGATTTCTTTTGACTGTGAACTGATTTATGCTTATTGTCTTTACTGCTGATTTGGCTGATGACTAATAGCAATAAAAGGCAGTATGTGTGTGTGTGTGTGTGTGTGTGTGTGTGTGTGTGTGTGTGTGTGCATGCATGCATATTTACACACACTAATAGAAACAAGTGAAACTATAAAGTAATGAATGGTTTCATATATGGAAAAAAAAGGAACATTTGTTCCTTTGATTCTATTGTACCTATGTTGTCTTTCTTTACCGCGATTCTGCTCTGTGAAAGTAGGAAATATGTTTTGTTTCATTTTGTTTGGTTGTTTTGTATCTCATGTACCTATCACTCCTTAAGACATAACATCAATAAATGTTTTATTGAAGATGACAAAACATCAGAAGCATTCTACTCCGCCCAACACAAACCTCAACAAAAAAGTTGTGGTTGATATTATTCAGGCATTTCAGTCATGTCTAACTCTTTGTGACCCTGTTTGGGGCTTTCTTGTAAAGACACTATGGTGGTTTGCCATTTCCTTCTCCAGGATCATTTTACAGATGAAAAACTGAGACAAAAACGGTGAAGTGACTTGCCCAAGATCGTACAATAAGTGTTTTGAGATCAGATTTGAATTTAGGAAATCTACTGTGCCTACTAGGCTGCCCCCTCAATAAGAATCTCCACTTTAAAATATCCAACAAGTAGAAATACAGATGAAAACATATGATTTACCACTTGTTTATTTGAGTATATGATTTGGGGTTTTGGTTTTTAAAAGATTATTATAAAAAGTGAGAAATATGGAAATGTTTTGTGTGATAATACATTTATAACCCAGACTAAATTGTTTGTCAACTCTGGGAGGGGGAAGGAAAGAAGAGAGGGAGACAGTATGAATCAAATAACTTTGGAAAACTTAAGTGGAAATTTGTTATTAAAATGAAATAAGAAAAAACATAAAAAATAAAATAAAATAAAATGTCCAGTCTTTACAAGGAGGATTCCAGTGACAGGACACATCCACAAATTCTCCAGCTAACCCACTCTAATTTTGGACAGCTCTAATTGTCAGGTCATGAGGAAATGTTTCCTGAGCTGGGTTGTAAAGGAAAAGACATATCAACACAATAGACACTTAAATAAACTAAACTGAATTAAGCAACTAGAAATATAAGAGATTTATTTATTTCAGATTCAAGGTAGAGCCTGCCAAAGATTAGATAACAGTACTAATTTAAATGAAATCTAAAGTACATGCAAAAGTATTGATCAATAAAATCTGGGAAGAAAGAGTTAGCTCTAAATCCCAAGTTAAATACTTTGTACTCTGTCTTTTAGGTAATGGGTAGCCTTTAAAGGTTTTTTTGACCAGAAGAGAGAAGATGTCAAACCTGTATATCAGAAAGATGGATGTAACTCTTGGGTGAATGATGAATTAGAGAGGAAAGATTAAAGGGAGAAAGAACAGGTGAATAATATTCCATGGGAAAAATGATGAAGAGCAGAATTAAAGTTATACTAAAATGGAGCAGACAGGACATATCCAGAAAATTGGGGGGAGGTGGAGTTTGGAAATTGATTGATTGGAGCAGATGAGGAAGAAAGGATTCAAAGATGACTCTGAGATGCAAGCCTAGGTGAATGTGGAGATTTAGAGTTTACTACAGAGTAAAAAATATAATAGCCATCTTAACTATTGGCCAAAAAGTCATTTTAAAGAGCTCTTGGCTCTAAAGGGATATTTACCCTTACTGTTTTCAGTACCAAAGTGATTAGATGTTTTCATCCTCCCTCCTAAGTTTAGCATGGTTGAATAATAGCTAAAGGGGGAAACAGCAACATTTCATTGAGGATAATAATGACATAATTCAGAGGAATGTCATGAAAAGAGCTAATTAACATGAGGAAAGCACTTTGGAAATATAAATGGTATACAAATTCTAAATGATGATGATAATAATAGTTGAGTTATCCATACTTTAACCTTTATAAATGTAATTAAAAAATAATAAGCACTTGAATACTGCTTTACATTCTCTAATCAGTTTAGAGATACTAATTAAGCCACAGGGCATTCCCTGTAATTTAAGTAAACATTTCCATTTTGAGGAAATAGACAGAGGAAAGATAAGTGACTTACTTAAGGTCACACACGGGGCTGGAGGTTATTTAGTCTGCTTCTATAGCTTAGAGAAGAGGGTGTGTGTGTGTGTGTGTGTGTGTGTGTGTGTGTGTGTGTGTGTGTGTGTGTGTGTATGTGTGTGTGTGTGTGTGAGAGAGAGAGAGAATGAAATAATCCACAAGGCACTCATTCAAGGTGCCCTACTTCATATTTTCTAGTTTCCTTTCATATCTGAGATGAGGAAAAGAATTTTTGATCAAATTCTCTATTTGAAATGGAATTAAAATAAAGTTGTGGCCCATTTACCCCAGAGTATAAGTACAATACATCTGAGTTGAACATGACAGAGATTACTGAGAATAGGAGCAAATTAAAGAAAAGAGCCTTATGTAGAAGAATATGAATTTAATGACCCAAGGCACCAAGACATTGGTTGGGTCAACAGTTTTTGTGTCAGAGTACCAAGACAGACAGAGCTATGTCATGCAGTAAAAGATCAATGGAGCTGTAATCCAAAGACCAAGTCTCAAATCTTTTCTCACTCCTTGATATCTGTGGAATCTTGGGAAACACAAATCACTCTTTTGTTTGTCAGCTTCCTCATCTGTAAATGAGAGAGCTGAAACAAATCTCTTCATAGATCCCTTCCCACTCTAAGACCAAAAAAGGAATAGGATAACTTGATTATGCTGACAAGACCCCACTTCAGATTCTAACCAGAAAAGTGGTAAGAATTGTCTCTACTTATGACAAAATCTATTAAACCTTTGATACCATTAACATGGGTATAAACATACATACAGTGCTGCCTGAAGTGAGGGAAGTGACTGGAGCTTCTTCCTAAGTGAAGGAATTTTAAACAGGGGGAATTCTGGAGCTAGAAGCAACATTAGGGAACATTTATCCTAATTCTCTAATTTACAGATGAGGAAACTGAGGTCAGTTGGGGTTCGGTGACTTGTCTAATGTCACTCAAGTAGTCAGTCAGAATTAGGAAAGATTTCATGGAAGAGAGTTTGTAAGCAATATTTTCAAGGAAAGAAGGTCTATAGTGGAAGAAAGATAACAGGGACAGAAGCTTAAGCTGGAAGAATGGCATGACAGCTTTAAGAATGACAGAAAAAGTATTGGTGAGAAAACAGTCAGTGAATTTACTTTTATGGAACAGAAAAAAACAAACTAATGTGTACTTATAAGAAGAAGAAGAAGAAGAGATGGGAAAAAAGGAGGAAAAAAGGAATAATTCACTGGACACCTGTTTTTGTATAGACCTATAGTAGGTCATATAAAAGTAGCTGATGTCACAGCTGAAGGGTCTTCATTAAGGTTTTAAATAATATGTATATACCAAAGACCAAAGACAATTTCAAGATTGTGAAAAAAGAATACTATGCAAGAAACAGATTTAGGCATAGAAGACAGAGTTGAAGAATAATATAAAGATAGAAAATAAAAGCTATAATAATGGAAATGAAATGGAAAATAGAAGAAATATTATGGAGGAAGAAAATCTATGAATGTATGTGGAACTCTAGGGAGAACATTCTATTTGGGGAAATCTGTTCATCATTTCCTCTGTTTCTCAGTCTTTGTTCATGGTTGTTATTAAAGTCTTGTCTCTTAGGAAATAAATCTAGGAGGAAAAAACTATAACATAAGCAAGTTCTGTCTGGCAGAGCTAGACAATATAAATTCCCCCAACCCCAAATTGTTTCAATTCTTCATTTTAGTTTTCTTACTAGCAAAATGCTAATGCTGTAAAATGGGCATTTTACCTACCTCATAAAGAATTTGTGAGTACAAGTATGACTCAATAGTTACTCAACAACTAAGCATTTAATTAGACCAAAGCATTACAGTAGTGTTTTATTGGGAAAGAGAAAGTGGAGACAGAGGTCTTGGCCTTTATGAGCTCAAAAGCCTAGTGGGGGAGATTAACTTTAGGGAGTACTTGGAGCTTGTAGGTAGAAAAGTATATAAGATTTCAAGCTTATTAAAAGGTTGAGAATTAATAACAAAAGACAAACCCAGGACCAATACTGGGACAACTGAGTTTTTAATATCTTCCTCTGTACTTATTATCCAACTCATTGGTTAAACTCTGAAATTGTCTAGAGATAACTTGTTTAGTTGTAAAAACTCATGGATATCTATCATTTTAAATCAATGAAAATAATAATTCTTCTCCTTATCATCCCAGTCTGTCTTGCTAACTTCAAGACAGAATTTTGAAGAAACAATGAAAGAGATCATGTGACCATTTCATGGCAAGGGTCTCCATTTCATTCATCAAGAAAATATCAGAAAAAGGTAAAGTGACAGTCCAAGGTCACATCTCTACTCAGTGCCAGAGACAAGATTTGCTGATTTTAACTCTTTCTGTTTTTGAATGATTGGAATGATCAAAACATAGTACAATGTGAATATTCTTTGTTGATGCTCAGGGATTTAATCATGGGAGCATAATTATTAAAGCCTGAAGGGTCCTTAAAGATATCATCTAAACCCCCCTCATAAATTGACATAACCCACTCGAGATCATGAAGCTAGTTAAACAATAGAAATCAGGTTTTCTGACTCAAAATCCCATAGTCTTACTAATACCACTCTCTCCCCACAAATGGCATCTATTATGCTAATAATATACTTCTAAAGTTACTATTTGATTTCTCAGTCAATGAGAAATGCTGAATAGGATATGAGGGTAGGTGTTGAGTCTTAACTAGATGGAACACTGGATTGTTTTTCCCTGCTATCAAATTTTCAGACCTCAGAAATTGCCATAACTTTGAGACTTATTCCTAACAAATACATAGTTCAAAAAGATTAATGCCAAAAGTATTAGTGTGTTTTAGTGTTAGCCTTTTTTTTACTGTGCATTGAGAAGGTACATATGTGATAAGAAGGGGGGGGAAAGGGGGTGGGGGAAGCATCTGTCTGAATAATTTCTAAACAGAAAGTTTTTCTGTTTTCCAGAAGGTGTCAGCAGCTCTTTAACAGTAATGAGGTTTATCCAGCACAAACCCCAAATGATTCACTGTCAGATTAGACCCCATCAAGCGTGGGCATGAGGAGCATATGGCCTTTTCCCAATCTAAAGATCTTTTTCATATATTCTTGGATAATGCATCTCTATGCCTCCAGAGCTAGTCACAACGGGACAATGTGTGAAGAAGCTCAGCACATCAACAACTGCCACATTTCTATGGTTCTCTTAACTCTCTTCCATAAATGTTGAAAACTGCTCATAAGCAACTTGATCCTGGCCAGCCAGATAATTTTTTTTAAATCCAAGTTGAGAATACCACATATAACTAGTAAGGTCTTTATAGACGCTCTGATGGGCATCACAGATTTTTTTTAAAGAAAAGAATAATACACATAATGGCATATCTTCTAACATTCCTCCTCTTCACGTGGGCTGACTCACAGTCATGGAAGATAACATACTATCTCCAGTTTCACACTTTTTACTATGTTTATCTATGGGTTGAAAAAGTTATAGGTCCCAAGCCTCATGTTCTGGACTCCAAATTTAGTGTGCTTTTCTTCATACCTCCTTCCCTTCTACTGCTTCCTTACACAGTAAATTCAGCTTCAATTCTCATGTGAACATTATCCCTCACTGTCCCGCTACAATGAAAGTTGCTCAATTATGCACCTCTACATAAAGAAGAGATAAAATTCTGATCGTTTTCAACCCTTCCCGGAGGGGAAATCCAGAAGATACAACAGTTAACTATCAACTTCAAAATAAATACTTAGTGATCATGGCAAAAAAAATGATACAAATTAACAGAGTTCAGCTGGGTATCTTTAAAATTATGATCTTAGAAGTTATTTGCTACCATAAAGTGATACTATTACAAGAATCTGAATTTCTTTTGGTTCCTTCTGTCTTTTATTTTTTTTAACTGGACTTTAAAAAGACACAGTCAAGTACTTTTATAGCTTTTTTTTTTTTACACTCGATTATTTGTAATATTCTCATGAAGCTTGAAATTAAAATTTCTTTCACTTACCAATTTAGCCCTTTTCCATTTGGCAAACATTTTTTTTCCTGCATCTCTAATGGAGCTGAAAATTAATATGACTTTTTTGTTTAATTCTTTGATTATGCAAAAGAATCATCAATGATGTTAGCACAGTTCTGGATAACAGCACTGGAGTTATGATAATAGCCTTACATTTCTATAGCACCTTTCCTCCCAAGGGACCACAAAACATCTTACAAACTACTCTAAGAGAAACACCACCAGCACTATTGAAGTATAACCTCCCCTTAGGTGAAATGCACTCCCTGATTAAAGAGCCTCACTACTCAAAGAGTTACTAGACTGGAAACTCAAAAGATACTGAAGGAAGAACTGAGAATGGGAGAAAAACAGAACAGAAGCTAGAGAGGCTGACAGATGAAAATGTGATGCAAAACTAGTTAGTGAAGGATAAGGCAAACCAGGATAAAAGACCAGGTGGATATGAAATTGCCTGTTTCAGAAGCTTTTTAAGAAAATGATAGACTAAATGTGTGACTAGATTTTTTTTTTAATTTATCCACATTTAAAACTGACACTTTCCAAAACTTTCTAAAGAAAACATGGGTAACAATGCAGTCAACGGCAATGAGTGATGCAGGGTACTGGTGACAGGGCAGTAATTGTGTTTATTAGTAGTTTTACTCTCCCACAATACTAATGGATTCATACTATCAAGCCTTTATTAATTTGAATGACTTACAGATATTCTTCAGTTTGGAATGATTTAAGGAGATGTCTTTCAAGAGAGAGAAAGCTGAATAAGTTGACCTCCTAGAATCTTACCTAAGTTTACGGCATAAACTTCTAATGATGAAAAGCTGATGTTGACACCCACAGAGGAGCACTAGCTTTAAATGACAGTTGAAAGCCAACATTTAATCAATGAGCATCTAATACTTGCAAAGAGACTCAGCTGACTACTCTCAGGAAGTATAAAGTAGACACATGAATACCCTGCTGTTGGAACTGGGAGGTAATTCAACCATTCTGAAAAACAATTTGAACTGGTATTTAAGAAGTCACTGCATTGTTGGTAATCTTTAGACTTAGGGATCTCCCTATGAAGCACATGCCCAAATGAAATACAATACATATCAAAATATTCATAACAATATTTCTGGGCTAACAAAGAAGTGGAAACAAAGTAGACATCAACTGGGGAATGAGTAAATTAGCAACATGAATACAACAGGGTGTTTTTGTCCATTAAGAAACCGTGAATATGAAGAATTCAAAGAAACGCTAGAAGGTTCACATAAATGAATGCTGAAGGAAGAAAACAGAAACAGGAGACCAATATATATACAATGACTACAATGAGATGAAAGAAAATAACACTCAAAAGCAGCTGAAATCAAATTAATTGCAATGACCAATCTTGGTCCCAGAGCAGAGATGATTAAATACACTTTCCTCTTATTGGAAAGAAGGTGGAAGGTCTTCAGGGGTAGAAGTGTTATAAAGACTGTCAAATATAATCATGCTGTCAGTCAGTTTTGCTAAACTGTTTTTCTTTCAATTTTGCAAGCAGAATATTTGGAACTGACTAACTTTTAATATAACAAAAAACATTAATGAAGTAAATATAAAGCCAGGTTCTCTGCTCATAGTGAGTTTATAAGGTAGTTGGAGGCATCAAATAACATGCAAAAAAGAAACTATCAAGATAAGATGGTATGTGATTAGTCAAAGAAGCTCTATAAGCAAAGTTATATACAAATGGAAAGAGGAAAGAAATACTTTCTATTAGAGGACGAGTTCTTAATGATTGTCTGTGTCATGAATCTCTCTAGCAGTCTGCCAAAGCCTACCTAGGCATTCTCACAATGTTTTTAAATTAATAAAATAAAATACATAAGATTATAAACAAAACCATCTATACCAAAATACAGGTATTACAATATTTTAACAACAAATTCATGGCCCACACAAGTTATAAATAGTCACAACAGACTTTCACTGAAGCAAAAGGTTCATGTAGAAAAATAGGGGATAATATATAGGTAAAAAGACACTCTGGGTGCTTGCTAACTCATTTAACTTTAGAGTTGGAAGGGGCCTTTGATATGATCTAACAGGCCCAAAGATGTCACGTGGCTTGCCTGTGTTTTCCTAGACATTATTAAGTAGCAGAGTCTGCATTCAAACCTACCTCCGTGATCCTAAGTTCAGGCCTCTTTCCACTAGCCTGGGCTACCAGATTTTGGATGATCTTGAAGGAATTTAAATTTTAATCTATAGGCTATCAAGAAGCATTGAAGATTTCAAACCTGGGAAACAACAAGCAGCATTTTAGGAACATGATTTCCCTTAGAAATTGAAGGAAGGTTGGAGAGGAGTGTAGTACACATACCATCATCATTGTCACCACTTATAGAGTTTAGCTCTTAAAGCAGATGTTTTTCATCTTAACAGAAGTCTATTCGACTGCCAAATTTATCCAAGGCAAAGTCTGAGTCAATGGTCACTTAATCTGGTATACATTCTGATGGAAGAATTTTGTGAGGCCAGGGGAAGGTCCAATGAAAAATCCTGCTTACTAGAAGATTTAATCAAGGTTTTCATACATTTTTGCAGCTGTTCAAATCCAGACACCCATCAGAATTAAAGCCTTCACTCCTTATAGATTCAGATCCCTTTAAAGTCAAGATCTGACCTCAAATGGACCAGATGTCCCTGAAATATCATCTCATTCCAGTATAATCTCATTTCTGTCATGGAAAAAAATATTCATTGCACCCCACTCCATTCTCCCCCCCAAAAAAAATAAAACAGAAAAATGGTGCCCCAATCACCACTGCAGGTCAATTTAGACATTGTCATTCTCAGCAGCATTTAAAATGGGCCAGGTTTATAAAACCAAGAGATACAATTCCTTTTTTGATCACAGTAGGTGATCAATTTAGCATCATAGGTACAAAGTCTGAGGAAAAAGAAACAATGAAAAAGACCTAATGGGTCATTCATTCTGTATCCCTACTGATATCACATTCCATCCAGGACAGCTTCAAATGTCCAAAGAAATGCAATGGCAATTCCCCTTAGAGAGTATTCCACTGTCCAACAGTTCTCACTCTCAGAGATTTCCCCTGGCATAATTAATATACAGTCCGGATTAGATTCCTTTCTGCTGTACCTCATATATTTCCTTTTGTCAAGATGTCTAGTTAATTCCTCATCTTTCCTTATATTTACATTTTTAAATGCTACAAATGCAGTCACTTACAAATTTAAAATTTAGACCTGAAATTCCCATAAAAAGCATATCACCTACATTAGTTATTTTCTGTGTAAAATCATTTCCCTATTCATCATTTAATAAACATAACACAGGTAGATAGCTCGATATTTGAGAATTTGTTCTAGTCTGCTGGATTTGAGGCTGGTTTAGGAGACAAGCCTAAAATAGTGTAAATAATTTTGGGGTCCTTGAATAAACTGTTGGTCCCTATAATCTATAAGGCTTCAATGGATCTACTTATTATCACCTGTGAAAATGCCAAAGTAACTCCACTGAAGCATGTAGATTAAACTATTGAAAATTATTAGGAGGGCTATAACTCACTTCCAGTTTAACAATGTTGTTATGGTTACCATTTTCTTCCCCTTGAAAGAACCAAAGAGTTGTAAAGGGTGTCAGAGGTCATCTAGACCAGCCTATACCTGAACAGGAAAACATTCTACAATAGGTCTGAAAAGATGTCAGTAATCCCAGTTTAAAGATTCAAAGATTGCCAATCTCACTAACTTCCAAGGCAGCCCATTCTTATTTTATTGTTCTTCTTTCATTTCAGGCTCATCCCACTCTTTGTGAACCCACTTGAAATTTTCTTGGCAATGATATTAGAGTGATTTGTCATTTCCTTCTCCAGTTCTTATTTCCTATGAAGAAACTGAGGTAAACTGGGTAAAATAATTTGCCCAGGGGCACATAACTAGTATCTGAGGTCAAATTTGAACTCAGGTCTGCTGCCAACCCTAACTGTTTGAAAGTTTTTTCCTTATATAGAGGCAAAAATCCAACATTCTATGCATATCATTCACTCAAATTTTTTAAGCCACAAACAAAATCTTTTCTTATTTTAATTCCTGAATTGTTTTGGCTGCTCTCAGGAATCCCACTAAACTTGTCTATATGATTTTGGTACTGATATGTCCAAAACTGAAGCAAATGAACCATATGCCATAACCAGAACTCTATATATAAAGAGACTATCACTTCTCAGTTTTCTGACGTTATTCCATTTTGAACACTGGCAAAAATAGCACTTGCCTTCCTCAATGCCATATCACGTTGCTAACATACTAATCTGCTGTCAATTATGACTCCTGCATGTCCCCAGCGAGGACAGCTATCCCTCACAAGAGCTTTCTTCATTTGCTACAGCTCACTTAGCAGCAAGTTCCTTATTACTAAGAGCTAATTATTTTAAGTGTAATATTTTTTATTTTCAATATTTAAAACACTTCAGAAGCTTTACATAGTTAATCCATCTTATAATTTTATGTTAGACTCCAAACAGGACTATAATAATGTTTAGCTCTGAGACATGAGTTATTATCATCACCCACAAGTACTGGTGAAAAGTTGAAGACAGGAAAATCATCCATGACCCCTTATTTTCATGAAAGTGAGACAGCACATAGAGAGAATGGTTGGCCAAAGGGTGATATTTTGTTTTAAAAAGTTACCAAAACAGTTAGTAGAGCCACAAGGAATTAGAACACCCTTAATAGGAGCAATGACAGACTTAAACTGATTATAGTTCTACAACTGGAAAGGGAAGAAGGGTTATTTGCCAATGCCATAGCACCTGCTAAGATGGTCAGAGACTGAAATGAAGCAAGGCTGGATCTGATCTTATTGACTTGGGCAACCACCAATCAGCACAGCAGTCACCCCAAAATAGCAATTCCAAAATGAAAGGGTTCAATCATGCTGGGCTTAGTTTTGAGTTTCAGTGGCATGGTGGCTAGTGAGAGAGCCAGGAAATTAAATCTCCCAAATACACATTCTATGAAGCCCTTAGCTTTTACCCAAGTTCCATTATAGCTCCACTCCTACATATTGAAATTTCACTGCCCAGTAACTACCCAAATTCAACAGCAACTTCCTTTCAAACTAATTCTTCCTGCTAACTTTCATATGTATGTCAATGGCAAAGTTATCTTCCTTATCACCCCAGTTCATTCATCTTTGATTCATGTGTCTTCTTCAATCCTAACATTCATCAAATTCTATTTTCTTTTGGAATATCTATAAACTTGTCCCCTTCTTTTTTCCAAAAGCACATGCCATGTTTTTTTTAAATTTTACCAAATCTCTTAAAATTTTTGAAAAATTCCCTAAAGACAACTGAGAGTTAAGAAAAGATAATTAGGAGTTTAAAAACAAAAGATTAAAAACTACTGATGTAGTATAAATCAAGAGTAATCGTCAATCAGATTAAACACTAAAAAAATAGACTGAATTATATGGGCTTCATATGGTCAAAAGAGGTCTTGCCTCTGACTCTGAACCTTTAAAGCTTCTTGTCACCATTTAACCAAGGCAACTCAACCCTTCTTAGGCAAGAGCACCATTCTGAGAGAAATACTCACTGTTTCTTTCATTAGCAGAATCCATTCAACTAATGGCCAAACTAGAAAGAATATTATAACAGCACATTTTTCATTGCCTTTCACCTCAGAAGATTTGAGGTTAAAGTCATAAAATATTAATACAGTGAAACTCGGTTTTCACTCAATGTTAAAATTAAACTTTGCATAATCAAATTACAGTCTTAATTCAAATTCCTTTTTTATTTTCAATACAGTACTTTTTGCCCCATAGCAAGAATTATAAACAAGGATAAACAAATATTAGAATTACTTCAGCCACTACTAAAATGTAGCCCATCAATGGAGAAGGAAGACGATTGACTTAATGGTTGCCTCTAAGGCACAGCAGCAGCATTTACAATCTGGGCTCTTTGCAGATAAACGCTATTAAAAAAAAAAAACAAGGTTCATTGGTCATATCCAATACTGTTTTACCTAAAAAAAAAACAAACCCTCCAGAACAACAATAAAATGTAACTACCATTTTGGCCAAACACAGAATTAGTCATTTCAGAGTTTATAAAATTTAGAGCTTAAAGCAACAAACCTAAGGTGTCCTCTAGTCTAAATGCCTTATTTTACAGGTATTCATCACCACCACCATGGTTGTCATCAGACACAAGGCAAAGAACACACCAGTTGCAATCCTGACTGCAATGCTGATTAGCTATATGACAATGGACATTTAACCTCCATGAGCTTCAGTTTCATCTGTAAAAATGGTGACAACAATGCCTACAGCAACTCCACATCACAGACTTGAGGCTCAAATGAGTTCCTGTAGATAAAGCTCTTTGTAAACATCAAGGTACTATGTAAATGTCAGTCACTGCTGAAGCTGTTTTCATGGTGGCTGTTACTAATCTTCATGTGCTAAGTGCTGGACCTGGAGTCAAGATGGTGCCCAACCTTGAGGGATTTATAATCCATCTAAGGAGAGAGAACAGAAAACAAACAAAAGACACATCCCAACACATGGAAGCATGTCAAATGACGAAGAAATGACAAAGAGAACAGGTGCCACAACAGCTCAAAGAAGAGTGACATCACATTTAGATAAATTTGTGAAACAGCAGACAAATCAAGAATGAGATGAATGAAACAAGTTCCTTGATCCTAAATGGAAGTCTAAAATGAGGAATCTGGGGATTTTCCATCACAAAACCAACTAAAATACATTCACTGATTACCAATTGTGGTGGTCATTGTGTTATTAACAAAATAAAATTATTACTACTTCAGAAACATACAAATTCTAAAAAGGTACAATGTAAAAAGCTTAATTTCACAAATGCCCACTGAGGAATATCCCTTACTTCCAAAACACTGTATATAAGATGAATTTCCCAATCCTAAACGGCCCTCTAAATGATATCCCCCTAGTGATGCAAAGTCTGCCAGAGACATCTGATTCAATTTTTAAAAAAGAAATCAGTCCTGATGAACCCGTCTGCTCGCTACAACGAGAATAGCATATACTCTAATATGCACAAAGGACATACAAGGTGACAGTACAAAGTGTCAGAGGGAGAAAAGAAGGTGTGGTATTGTCATCTCTGGGAAGACTTGAACCTTAATACAACCCTTTTACATAAATTACCTCCAAATGAATGTACCACTGAGAAACTGATGGATAAAGTAACACCTAAAGTACAATCACACACCCAAAATAAACAAGGAAGATAAGAAAAAAATGTCATATCTTTCCTTCCTATGACTTCTAGCAGAAGACAGGGAAGGATTATGGAAAAGAGAGCACTAAAGAATCAGCCTAACATTTTACTACACTGAAAAATGATAAACAAAAACCTAAAACAAGTTCATTTGGAGCTGTCTGAGTTGTTATGAGCCCATTACTGTTACAGTGTCAGTTTTTAAAAAATGTATGAGCCATACTTCTTTTACACTTTGTTAGAAGAAATTTGTAAAATCCCTTTAAATAAGTGGCAACATAACAGAAAAGTATTAGAAGTAGGGTTAAAAATGAGGGACCTAAACAATTAAAGGAGAAAATCTACATACCATGAATGCTGGGTACAATTTTTTGGCCTCATCTGACTAGGGAGCCAGTTGCACCAAGGAGTTATCTGAGGCACATCTCAGTTAAATGACTTTCCCAAAGTCATACAACCCTAAGTAGAGATGCACAATTTTAACTCAGGCTTTCTTGACTCTAAGTTTAGTGAGCCTTTCACTAACCATATGCTCAGTTATTCAGTCTGGCAAAGACACTGGCATGGTTTGCTATTTCTACTCTATTTCATTTTCTAGATGAGGAAACTGAGGCAAAAGGGCTTGCCCAGAGCGACATAGCTAGTGTCCAAAACCAGATTTGAATTCAGGAAGATGAATCTCCCTGACTCCAGGTCCAGCACTATATCCACAAAGCCATCTAACTGCCCATTCCACTATCATACTGCTTTTCAAAGGCGAAATACAGACTTTATATTTCATGGCTCAGTTTCTCCAAGTATATAATGGTACTAATGTTACAAATGATAACAGAAAGATTTTAATGAAAAGATATATAAAGCAACTTTAGTTCCTTAAAACAAAGTGACAGATAAAATACAGAGTACAATATACCATAACAGTTCCCATAAACTTAATGTGTAACAAATTTAGAGAGAGAGTCTTATTTCTGCAAATGTTTCTATAATGACCATTGCTTTCATCTGACCAAACCTGTTAACTTTTCCTGAGCTGGATATACATTTCAATACTCCCCAACTAATTAAGCATACCAAGGCAAGAGTAAAATGTTGACCTTTATTTTGTAATGAAGACCCAGCAAAAGTTTCACATTAGTGCAGCTCTGGTTCAATTACTCAAAGGAAACTCAAAGAAGTCAATCATGACTATTTTCTTAACTGGAACCAAAGGCTGTTTTGAATCAAATGAGCTAAACTATTTCCCCACATAAACAACATGGATTATGCATAATTATAATTAAAGCCATACTAGGAAATAAAATGACCTAATATTCCCTCATGGTTTTTTTACTTTCTTTTTATCCACTGTGCCTGACATATAACAGATCATTATTAATAAACAACTATGAAAGGCAGCATGCAATTTGCTGATAGTGACTGGACTTTGAGTCCTAAATTCAACTCCCATCTCTGACATATCCTGACTGTGTGACCCAGAGCAAATCACTCAAATAACCTCTCAGAACCACAAGCAATTCTGTAATTCAATAACTGAACCAGATAAGTATATATCAAGAGCCTACTATGTGCCAAGCTATGCAGTACAGATACAAAGACAAAAAAGAAACCACTCTTGCCCCACAAGAGCTTACATTCCATGCACATAGACATTAAATAGCAAACATATGCCCAAAGTAATTTCTAAGGGAAGAACTGTAGAACTGGGCAAATCAGGATAGTTTCCTGTAAGAAATGGCATTTGAGGCTTAGCTTAAAAAAAAAAAAACACCTTAGCATTATTAAAAGGAAAAAGTTGAGAGGGGACATCTATTCCAGGTATGGAGCATGACTTAATCAAAGTCATAGATCAATAGTTAAAACATACCTGAAATGACCAGAATGCACCTTTTCCTGGAAGTTAGAAAGCATGACAATCATCACATGTAGTAAGGCTGGACCAACCTGAAGGCTGGATTTGGATTGTGGAGAGCTTTAAAAAGCAGGGGGCAGCTGGGTGGCTCAGTGGATTGAGAGCCAGGAGGTCCTGGGTTCAAATCTGAATTCAGACACTTCCTAGTTATATGACCCTGGGCAAATCACTTAATCCCCTTTGCCTAGCCCTTAGGGTTCTTCTGCCTTGGAACCAATACATAGTATTGACTCCAAGATGGAAAGTAAAGGTTAAAAAAAAAAACAACCTGAGGAGATTTTTTTTGGATTCTAGAGGTGAGAGAGCCACTAGAGCTTTCTGGACAGGGAATTACATTGTCAGGTTTGTGCTTCAGGAACCTCAGTTTGGCAGTTGTATTGATAATGGACCAGAGGCAAAAGGAAACCCAGTGCATAAAGGAAACCCAGTGCATAGCTCTTAAAAGTATCCTGGCAAGGACCAAATAGGGCAGTGGTCATCTAAGTGTAGACAAGGGAAAGAATCTGAGTTATATAGTATGGACAAGTCATCTCTCTGTCTCTGTCTCTCTCTCACACACACACACTCATACTCCCACTCACACACACACACACACAGACACACATGCACACACAGAGTTTCCCATAAAATGACCATCTAAGAGTCAGAGATTAATTAGGCTATACTCTCCTCTACACTGGTTGTGTTTTCAAAAGATGAGAAGATGAGGTTCTATCCCAATGTTTTTCACATGGTTATAAACCTCTATCATTTCATATATATATGGCATATTATATTCCTTGGCCCAGAGCTAGATGCTGATTTATTATTTAAAACCTTTCTGGGTTTCAATTTCCTCACTTGTAAAATGAGGTGCTAAGAACTAGCTGGCCTCTAAAGATATTTATGGGTTCTAAATGTAGGACCAAAAAGTCAAACATATTTCCTAAGAGTAGCATTCTTGGTTTCTAAATAAAAATCCTTCAAAATCTCAATAAACCCTTTCATTCAATTTAAAAAGCATTTGTTAGGCATCTTCCTGGCAAGGAAGTAAACTAGGTGCAAAGGGGCAAAGATAAAAAATGAAGCAACAGTCTGCCTTCGAGGGCCTTACACCCTAGTGGGATAAGACTCTTGCCACAACTCCTAGACTGGAAAGTAAGCAAACTAAGCAGGAATACCCTAAACAATGAGGAAAGACAACAACGGGATGAAGGAAAACTTATCACTAACCATCTCTCTACCAATGAATCCCAACCTTGCTGAATTAGAAATAAAAAGGACATATGAGTTATTTTACAGAGAAGGAATCTGAAGCCTAAAACAATTAAATGCTTTGCCCAAGGTCACACAACTAGAAGCAGAAAAGGTATAATTCAAACTCGGGTCTCTTGACTTGCTGTCGAGTACTTATTTTCCTGCAACATTACTGCCTTTTCAGGAAACTGCTAGCACAAGTGTTAATTTTAGATTGACTCCACCCTGCTTAGTCTTTAGAATTCTAGCAACCAGGAATGTATACACCCCCACTTAAGGATTAATTGTGAGGAAGATGGCTTATGACTGAAATGTGCTAGCGAGCACATCAGAATCAGAAACAAATAAGAAACAACTGACAGACCCCCTTGGCTGCCCTAAGCCAAGCTTAAGGTACCATAGATTGGTACACATGAGACACAGGAAGTAATATAAAGAACTGTCTATTTATGTTGTGTCATTTCCTCTCTCTGGCTCCCTCTCAGGGATGTTGGGCTCTCTTGGCAACGTTGGGTTCTCTCTCAGCAAGGTTGGGCTCTCTTGGCGGCATTGGGAGCTCACTCGGCGAAGATGGGAGCTCTGGGCAGCATTTTGGCATGCTTGCGGGTTTTGGTTCTGTAGTGTGGTTTAGGTGAGGTATTTTCCCTGAGGGACCTTGGTGAGTGGTAAGGCTGCTGATTCCTCCTTTCCTTGACCTCTTGAAAAGGCACTATCCTCCAAGAAGCCCCTCATCTCGGAGGAGACCTCGGGCTGGAAGCTGAGCTAGATTTAATCGACTGAGAAGGTCCCTCGGCTGAGGCCTCTGAACTTCCCTTGGCTTAGGCTAGGCCAAAGAAATTGTATCCCCTTTCCTCTCTCTCCTTCTTAATTTCTTCCTACTATTGTAATTAAACCACCATAAAAATCCCAAACTGATTTGAGTATTTTATTGGGATTGAATTTAAATCCCTAGCAACCACTAAAATAATATATTCAGTCAACAACCCTAATTTTACCCTTAACACAAGGGCACCAGAGTTGTTTTCTCAGGGCAGCCAATGTCTGTAAACAAGGATGGTTCCTACCAGCAACCCTGGGGTGATTAGGAGAATTTTTGTGGTTCATGAATCAACTCAGTGTTGAGGTTCATTAAGATCAAAGCAATAGAACAAATCAAATATTCTAGCACTAAAACAAAACAAAAATCTATAACCTGTACCATACTTGCCATAGGGTTCTGAGGTTAAAGGAATCCCCATAATCCCCTCTTAGTTATGGCTTTAAGCATCAATGGTGGCCAAAAATTGGAGACAAAGGACTCTGCTGCTACTATGTCTAGTTGTAAACTGACCCTAATTTGGGGGAAGTTGTTAGTTTCACAAGTTGATTTAGAGTCTTCAGTTCTCTATCTGGGCAAGACATCATCCAGTGATGAATTTATAGGAAGAGAAAATAAAATCATGAAATCTATAGACTTTTGTTGTTCAGTCATTTTTCTGTCATGTCCAACTCTTAGGGATCCCTTGCGGTTTTCTTGGCAAAGATCCTGGAATGATTTGCTATTTCTTTCTCCAGTTCATTTCACAATGAGAGAACTGAGACCAGATTTGAATTTACAAAGATGAGTCTTCCTGACTCCAAGCCTGGTACTCTATCTACTTTGCCAACTGGCTATCCCTTTCAAGAAAATGAAGATCCCCAAAATAACCAGTGCTGTAAACAACTATCTATACGGACAACAAAAATGAAAAACTGAGCTCATGAAGCCCTCCTCTTATGTTATGTGGCCTAAAACACTGTGAGGAGTTAACTTTACTTTTTTTTCCTTAATAACCTTTACATTTCATCTTAGAATCAATACTGTATATTGGTTCTAAGGCAGAAGAGCAGTAAAAGCTAGGGAATAGGGGTTAAGTGTAACACAGCTAGGAGGTCTCTGAGGCTAGATTTGAACTCAGGACCCCTCATCTCTCAATCCACTGAGTCACCCAGGTGCCCCTTTAGTTTCACTTCTAAGAGTATGGTTCTACCAAATACACAGTATTAATTCTAAGGCAGAAGGTAAGGATTTTTAAAAAAATTAAAAATTAAAAAAAATATATATATAGTTCTCTATTAGCAGAATAGACAAAGACCTCTAAATAATCCAGTTCTAGACTTAGACACAGAACAAAAACTGCATTTGTCTCCTGGAAAATGCCCTCCAGGCCAAAGATCAGGATCATTTGTCTTTGCTACTTTTCTTAACTCAACAGCAGCTTTCAGGCTCCCTGTCCAAGAGGATAATTTCATCACCATTAAACATTCATGCAGCATACTTGACATACCCCAAAGGCTTCATCTGATTTTTATATAGGCTTTCCACATGAATCAACTAAGGAAACTGAGGTATGGAAGGGAAAATGACTAGCCCACAATATCACTGTCAATTTCAAAAAGGAATGTGGCCTAATAGACCACTGAACTTGGAAGGAGATGTAAGTGAATTCCACTTCAAGGGTTTTCTTACTATGTGATAATGGGGTAGATGCTTAAATCTTTGGAGCTTCAGTTTCCTCATGGTAAAATTAGGGTGTGTGAGATTTAAAATGGTTGAGGTCTTAAACTGTAGTGATTAAAGTAGTGGAAAATATAAATTGTGATAGATATAAGAGAGGGTGAGTAAATTTGACTGCAGAAATATGTTTCACTACAGTGTCTTGGGTTTTAAAATCAAATATAAGGTGGTCCCCAGGGAAATATTCCCAATTATTCAAATACCCAAGTCAATTGGGTTTTATAGAGATTTTAATTAACAATACAATGAGTAATCAAAGAAAGAGAGAGAGAGTAAGAAAGGAATAAGTATGAAGGGCCTTAAGCCAACATGGCTTAGACCGGAGTCTTAAAAGAGAAATCAGTCAGTTTTTTATAACTCACCATAAGATCTGTCTAAGTAAGGATTTCTAATGACACCAGGCCAGCAGCATCTCAGCTGCTTTCACCAGCTCCCTCCTCCATCTGAATGTTTCAGAATCAGTCTCCTCAGAATGAGTCTCTTCAATCTGAATGTTTCAGAATGACCTCCCAGCTCTTCCCTGAGCTCTTATTTTTAAGGGCAAAATCTCCTGTCACCTCCCTTAAGTCCTTACATCTACCAATCACTGTAGATGTTTCTAAAGGACCGCCCATTCTTAATTCACACCTAAAAAGGTGTGGCTTTTTGAGTAATTCACACCAGGAAAGCTCTGAGTAAGTTTTCTAGTTCTTTGTTCCTTGTAAATTCACAAGTTGCTTGACCTTTATAGGTACTTAGCTTAAGAAAAGTATGGGTTTAAGTACTTTTCATTGTTCAGAAAAGAGTTTACAACTTTATCTTCCCCTAGGGCAGACCCAAGTAGGTAAAGTAGAATTCTCACATTCCTGCTTTAAGTAGAGTTCACTGCCCAAATGGGGAATGGTCTTAATCCAATCTTATAAAGTAGGGTCTGGGAAATTTTAAGGTTTATAGGTGCAAATATTCCCTAAACCTGCCTCACAAGGTCATTGTGAGGACAGGTACTTGACAAATTTTGAGAGGTGGTATGAAATAATGGAAAACACAATGGATTTGGGATCAGTAAGGTCAAGCATTTATGAAGCTGCCAGTGTGTACCAGGCATAGTGCTAAGCAGTGGAGATGTAGATAAAGGCAAGACTTCCCTTGCTATCAAGGAGCTCTCAGTCTAACAGAAGAGACAATGCTTAAGCTACTCTGTGCTGATAGAATATAGACAGGATTAAGTGAAGATAATCAACAGAGGAAAGGGACTAATACATTGGGTCTTCTATAATATCCACTCTCTCACAGTCTGCCTCCACATTGCCCACAAACATGTCTATACCTTCGTCTTAAAAAAAAAAAAAAGACACTTCCCTCTATCTATCCATCCTCCTCCCTACCTCTCAGGTCTTTTCTTTCCTTCCTTTTGTGGCTAAACTCCTAGAGAAGTTTCTCTAGAATCAATTTCTCCCCTTCCTTTCCCCTCAACTCTTTCTAAATCTCTCAAACTAGCTTTTTAATCTCACCAGTCAACTGAAATTGCTCTCTCCAAAGTCAGTGATTTTTTATTTGTCCAGTCTTTGCTCAATGGTCTTTGCTCAATCTTCATCCTTCTTGAGCACTCTGCAGTTCTTGACACTGTCAGTCACTCTTCTCTTTGATACTTTTTTCCCTATGATTTTGTTGACATTATCTTGTCTTGGATCTCTGAGTCTCCTCCTACCTAGATGGATGGCTGTTCCTCCCCAGGATCTTCATCCAAATCATGACTGCTAACCAAGGGAAGGGGGGCCTCCCACAGTTGTGAACCCTATTCTCTTCTCCCTCAACACTCTGGACTTGATCTCATCAGCTCCCTTGAATTCAAACATCATCTCTATCTTGATGAAGATTCTCAGATCTGTTTATTCAGTCCAAACTTTTATCCTCATCTCTAGGCACACATCTCTACTGTACATCCTCTATCAGACATCTCAAAATAGATTTCCTACAAACATCATAAACTAAGCCTGTCCAAAACTGAACTCACTATCTTTCCTCCTAAACCTTCTCTAATACTGCTGAGGGTACCACCATCTTCTAATCAATTAGACTTGAAATCTATGTGCCATTTTTGATGCCTCTATCCAATCTGTTGCCAAATCCTATAAATTTTACCTTTGTAACATATATTTACCTTTGTATCACATCCCATATGGGACACTGGTACACGTCCTCATCACCCCATACCTGGACTATTATAATGACCCGCTGATTGGACTCTCCCCACTCCCATCCATCCTCCAATCAGCTGTCAAACTGATCTTCCTAAAGCATATGTCTGACTATGTCACAACACTAACATCCCCAATCAACCAACTTGAGGGGCTCCCTATGATCTCCAAGAACAACAAATATAGCATCCTCTGTTTGGAGTGCAAAGACCATCATAAGCTTCCTGTCTCCAACTCAAATCTTACATACTGGCCTCCTTGCTATTTCTCAAAAGTCACACCATCTCAAAGACCAGAATTTTTACTCATCTCCCACACCTGACGTTCTCTCCATCCTTACCTCTGCTTCCTAGCTTCCTTCGAGTCCTGTGTATAACTTATCTTCCTACAAGAAGCTTTACTCACTCCTGCTTTATATGTGCTAGTAGCTCCCTTTTATTGATTACAACCAAGTCTCAAGAAAAGTAAATAATAAATCCCCTAAAGTAGGTGCATGTATTCAAATTCAAACCTTTTAAAGTTATAATTATGTAAAATATAGGAACAGGTTCCAGCCCAATGGAAACATACTGTATTATTCCAATAATGGGATCACTTCAGAGAGAATTAATTGTTTGCACTAATCAAGACCTCCAATGTATTCTCCATGTCTTGCTTATATGCATTTGTTTGCATATTCTCTCCTCCATTAGATGATATACTCCTTGAGAGAAAGATTTTCCTTTTTGCTTTTGCATCCCTAACACCTAGCATAGTACTTAGCAGAAAGCAGGTGCTTAATAAATACTTACTGGCCAATGGATAATATAGGATATCAAGGAATCTCAGAGTTGATGGAGGAGAGTAAAATGTAAGACTGGAAAGTTGGGGCAGGGTGGAGGGGGCGGGGGAGAAGAGTCAAGTTATGAAGGGTTTTAAATGCCAAAAAAAGATTTTATATTTGGTCCTATAGATGATAGGGAGTCACTAGAATTTATTAAAAGGGGGGGTGAGAGTTGACATGGACAAACCTACACTTCAAGAATAGGGATAGAATTTTTGGTAAATATAATGAGTAAAGTTTTAGACATGATAAGTTTAAGATGTCTGCAGAACATCTAGTTCAAGAAGTCCAAAGACAGGTAGAGATGCTATTCTGGAGGTTAGGAGAAATATTTCATCACGATAAGTAGATTAATCAATAAACATGATAAGCCTTTACTATGTACCAGTTACTGTGCTGAAACACTAGAGATGGGGGGGGGGGGAAGGCAAGAGACAGTTCCTGACCTCAAGGAGGTTACAATCTAACAGGATCTGAGAATAAAAAACAGAGAGACCATTTTTGAGTATATGGAAACTGAAGAGATCACCAAATGAACTAAGATGGGAGGAAAAATAGAAGAGGGACCAGGAAAAGCAGTGAAGGACATCTATCATTAGAAGGCTAGACACAGATAAAGATCCAGCAAAGGAAACAGAGATGGAGCTGTCAGACAGGTAACAAAGAGTCTAAGAGTCATCTCCCAGAAACCCAAGAAGAAAAGACTATAGGGAAGAGGAAGAATGACAGTATCAAAGGTTACTGAGAGGTAAAGAAGAATGAGGAAAGCAGAAAAGTCATTAAATTAAGCAGTTAAGAAATTGCTGGTAAATTTGGGGTATTCAGTTTCAGCTGAAAGATAAGGCAGTCCTTTTTCTGGTGGCAAATAATTGGAAACCGAGGGGGATGTCCCTCAATTGGGGAATGGATGAACAAATTGTGGTATATGATCATGATGGAATACTATTGTGCTGTAAGGAATGATGAATAGGATGATTTCAGAAAGAGCCGGAAAGAATTCCATGAACCAATGCAGAGTGAAATAAGCAGAACACAGAGAACATTGTACACAGTAACAACAATATTATATGATGATCATCGGTGAAAGACTTAGCTTCTCTCAGCAATACAGTGATCCAGTACAATTCTGAAGGGCTTTGACAAAGAATGCTATTCACTTCCAGGGAAAGAACTTTTGGAGTAGGAATGTAGATCAAAACTTACTATCTTTCACATTAGTTTATCTGGGTTTTGATTTGAGGGTTTTGATTATATATGAGTATTCTCTTACAACAATGAACAATTTGGAAATAGATTTTGCATAATAATACATGCTAATCCAGATCAAATTGCTTACCATCTCCAGGAAGGGGGAGGAAAGGAAACAATTTGGATCTCATAACTTCAGAAAACATATATGGGAAATTCTTATTACAAATATTTGGTAAAATAAAATATCTTTAAAAATTTTTTAAAAGAAAGATGAGGTTGGAGGTCAAAGTTTTGAGTGTCAATTTTTTTTTTACATTTGACATTTGACAGAATGAAAGGAAAATCAGAAGAAATGAGTTCAAATCCTAGTTTCGAAAATGTCTTCAGCTCTCTGGACTATAATTCCTCATTTCAAAAATGAAGGCTCTGGATTAGGTGGCCTCCAAGTTCCCTTCCTGCTCTAAACTCATGATTCTTAAAACATAACATAAAGACAAGCTTAGAATTCATCCTCCAAATCTCTGCCACCCCTTAACACAATGAAATGCTACAAAACTCAGTTTACAACAGCTATATGAATTGTTTTATTTTAAAATGGGACCATTTCTGCAGCAGCAACTTTTAAATTTATTTTTCTCAGGCACAGGTAACAGAAGCATACTTCATTCAAAGTGATCCTGCCACATCTTTTGTACAGCATGACAAAATGGGATGTTTTGTGTTTTCCAGTGAACCTCAGACTTGCATACCTTGAAAGTGTGCAGTAGACAGAATGACAGGCATGCCACCAAGTAGGTGACATTTCAGAAGGTGCTACTGTTGCTCTGAAGACCAAGACAAATATTTCTATTATCACAGTTTCCAAAAGAGTATAAACCTGAAAGCAGAGAGCAACGGTGTGAAGCCGAAGGACTGACACCAGGTAGGAGGAAGTTATGACACCCTGTTACTGCGATGGCCTTGTCTCCCAGCTGTCTTTCCTCAGACACAAACATGCTGAGACAAATGAGGCTTTCCAACCACAGGCTGGATTCCACCTGCTGGGTAAGGCATAGAAAAAATGTAAATTCCACCATCAGCATCTTTTAAATACCAGGCAATATTTTCTTTTCTAAAATTGATTTTGTAAAGGAACGCTTCAAATGTTCTGGCAAAAAAAAAAAAGTAATTCAAGAAAGTATCTTTAATTCTATCCCCTAAATGTTTAACTCTTTTAATCAAAAGATGCTGCCTCAGTTATTCATGTTATTTCCTACTTAGTGGCAGGTGTCTCATTGTTCTTCTCAACCAAATATTTAGCTCTTAAGAGAAGCTTATATTACCCAAAGAGGATTTCGCCAACAGCTCTACTTTAGAATGAAATTGGTTATATACATAAAAGTCTATAAGAAAATCTAAAACAAAAACACTCTTCCCTAAATGTTACTTACAAACAGACTTTAACCTAATTTATGTTCTAGCCAGCTCTCAGAGTCATCCTTTGTGCCAGACTGCCACTGTGAGATCAAGGGGAAAAAGAGATAGTGCTGAGGGCTCTACCTCAAATTAAACTGGACAGGTATTCACCGTGAATATCCTTGCATGTGTTCAATGAAATGGAATAGGCATGTCCACTGGAACATTTGTGCATCTTCTAAGATGCTAAGAGAAAAACAAATGATTCCCTTTCTTCCTAGCCCTTGCCAACTAAAAAGTACACATTAAACCCCTCTACTGCCCAAGATAATAATATCCTGTATTCTGCCTAGTAGAAGGATAAATGACTGAGGCAGCTGGGTGGCTCGGTGGATAGAAAGCCAGGACTAGAGACAGGAGGTCCTGGGTTCAAATTTGACCTCAGACACTTCCTAACCCTGTGATCCTGGACAAGTCACTTAACCCCAATTGTCATGAGTTTATTGCTCTTCTGTCTTACAATTAACACTTGGAATCAATTCTAAGACAGAAGGTATGGGTTAAAAAAAATAACTACTTATTAATTTGAATAACTGAACACTTCCAGCAAAATAAAATTCCCTGACACCAAGCTTGTCCTTTTTGAACCCATCTTGTACCAGCCCTAAATTAAACATTTAAAAATGTTGCCTTTATGTCACCATTCCAGTTCAAAAATCTTCAAAGGCTGCTCACTGCCTCTGAGACAAAGTACAAACTCCTTAATATGGTTCCAATTTCATCTTAAATGACTTCCCTGTATCAAACCATACCTTAAGCAGGACAAACTCATTGTTTCCAATATGCTTTGTCTACTCCCTCTTCCCTCCCTTTCTTTTCACTCACAAAGTGTCCTCCACCTCTTCTAAAGCTGGGTGGCTCTGAATGCCCAGAGCCTGTGCTCTTCCTCAGGGCAGCCCCAGCCTTTCTTTGGCAGGTACTACACAATGATTTGACAGTTTCCCTTCTTAACATTAGAGCTGCAGTTGACATAATAGACATCCTTCCATCCTGCCTTCTCTCAATTTTCAGTGTTTTCATGGCGCTGCCTTCTACTAGCTCCCCTCTGATTTCTCTGATTTGCCTCTCCTCAGTCTGCCCCGTTGCTTCATTATCCAAATGATGACTATTGGTAGGTCTTCCTCTAGGCTCTGTCACCTAGTCTCGCAGCATTCTCTTGATAACCTCACCAGGCCTCACAGGTTTATTGCTGTTGTTCAGGTAATTCAGTGATGTCCAACTCTTCATGAGCTCATTTGGGGTTTTCTGGGTAAAGATACTGAAGTGGTTGGCCATTTCCTTCTCCATCTCATTTTACAGAGGAGGAACTGAGGCTAACAAGGTTAAGTGACTTTCCTGGAGTTCCACAGCAAGGAAGTGTATGAGGCCAGACCAGAACTCAGAGAGAGGTCTGACTGCCTCCAGAGCAGCACTGGATCTATGGTGCCACCACCATAACACAGATGACTTCCACATGAATATTTCAAGTCTAAGTCTCTCTCCTGAGCGTCTGACACAAACTGCCTGTTAGACATTTCAAACAGAATGTTTCAGACACATCTAAAACTCAACATGCCCCAAATTGGTCATTCCTGTTTTCTCTAAGCTCTCCCCCATCCTTCTTCTGAGCATTCCTATTTCTGTTGGAGGCCCCACCATCTACTTGCCTCCTAGGTCAATAACCTCAGGATCATCCTGGCCTCCTCACTCCTCCTCAACCCATCAACACTGGACAAATGACCAAATCTTGCTGCTTCTAGCTACACAAGATCTCTCACATCTGACCCCCTTCTCAAAGTCACATAGCTACCACCTTTAGCCCAAGCCCTCATCACTTTTCACCTACATTGTTGCAATGGCCTCCTAAAGGGTGTCTCCCTCATTCTATCCATCCTACACACTTACCAAAATCATTTTACTTCAATGCTTATCTGACCATTCCTAACTGTGACTGCCTTCGTACCTAAGCTACTTTGTATCTACAGACAATATATAAACATTAACTGAACTAAGACTTTTGCAAAACCCTGTATTTATTATATTTGTTTGCTTTAGGCTTATATTGCATATATTTATTTTTGTAATTTTTATTTCCCCATTAAAATAAAAGCTTTGCAAACAGAAACTGCTTCCTTCTTTGTACCTGTATTCCCAGTGCCTAGGACCAAGTGGGAATCTAAAATATACCTAATGATCGATTATTTAAGGACAACGACCACATCAGATCCTTTTTTCTATACCCTAGTGGCAGTTTTACTCAAACAATGTTTCTTTACTGACTAAATATCTACTACTGCTCAAAGCAACTGATGAACTTGAAGAAACTAATTCTGATAAGTACTAGGAAGCTAACATGTCACTACTATCACTCTAAAACACTTTATGAACTAGTCAAGTGGAACTATCTTGAATACAGAGAGCTGTGCTGGTAAGCAAATGGTACACACAAAGATGAAATTTGGATTAAAGGAACTATGTCAAAATTGATGATGAATGAAAGAAGAGAAGAAAAGAGGGGGAAAATATAAGAAATTTTCAAAAGAAAAGTAAATCATTTTGCAATGTAGAGCCTTTATCCTACTCTTAAAAAAGACAAAACACAACATTTAACCCTATGGTTAACACAATTAACTTTTGGTCTATTCTTCATTGATCAAATAGTTCATAATAATATGCCTGAACAAGTTATAATGTTCCCAATATAATTCAAAAACTGCAAAATGTTCTAAACCACTACTAACTCCTGGGAAGGTCTATGAGAAAATGTACATTATCATATAATTAAAAGAGATAAAATACTATGGATAACTCTGCTATGGAAAATTTCAGCACTTTGCCTAGGTTTCATGTTCCTACTTTGTCCCATGTAATGTGAGATATAAATTTATAATGAATGAGCTATATGGAGAACCAGAAAAATGAAAAGTGCAATTCAAAAGACTTTATAAGACTTCATAATAAAATTGACTATGGACATAATATCCCATCAATATCAATTTGTAATTCCAGTATGCATTAATGGAGATTCATTTCTTAAATATATAGCTCATCATGCAAAAAGGGAGCAATTATGTACTAATTCATTAATTAGATTCTTCCTCATACTTGTATAACTTATACTTGAATAACCCCATCAAAGGAACTTGCACACAAGTTCATATTGTCCATAAAACAGTGAGATGTGCAAGCATAGCAATTATAAAATATGCAGGAATGTGTCTGATTTCCATGAGTAAAGGGCATGGCAGGGAGTCAAGTGGATGTTATATACCATCTGAAAACCTGTGATACCATAGTCTATTCTTATTTAGTGAGAAAACCTGGTCATAAGATATTTGATAGCTAACTGATGTCCATGGCAACACAAGCATCACCAGATAATTAAATTATCTTTGAAGCCTATTTCTATCATCAAAGGTACTTAACTAAGATCATATTCAACACCCATATCTTATGAAAGAGAATCTCACCTGCAGGACATCTTGTATCTTGACCCAAACATCTGCCATATCATACAATTTGATGTCTTCATGCTGAGTTGATGGGGGCACAACAGTCTGCTGGAGGTATCCTAAGACCATGGAATGCGCAGCAGCCACAGCATTAAACTTGTCAAAAAGAAGCTCCAGAAGCTCTAGAAGCAATCTAAAATATAATAGGAGAAATGGTTTTCCTTCTGATTCATGAAAAATAATCAAATATGTATTCTGTTAAGAAGAAAGGGGTCACAATACCTTCAAATCTAGAAGGGACCATAGAAGTCCTATAATCAAACCCTTTTATTTTACATATGAGAAATTAAGTAGCTAACCAAAGTTATACTATGAGATGCAATCAATCAGGTTTTATATATAGCAAAAACCATTCCCTACCTGTATACTAAGTACTTTCCATGAGTATCAACTCTTTCCAATATAGATAGTTTTATTGCTATTCAAGCAAAAGGGCCCCAAAACAAACAAAAACATACCCATAACCACCCTTCAAAAAGTCCAAAGTTAAGGCAAGAGAATGTGTTGGTCACGCAAACAATTCATCAGGGCAAAAACAATTATTAGGGTACCAAGTAAACAAACAGAACTCAAGTCACAAAGAGAAGGTGTTTTACTCAAGGTCATAAAAGTAAATGGATAGAAAATGGGTGTCACCTCACACCTACAAAATGATAGAATACCAAAGAGTACAGAAGACAGCTCCTCCAAGGGGCATTCAAATATCTATGAATCAGTTCAATTGCACTAGAAAATAGTTTGCAATGATACTAGAAAAATTATAAAACTTTACTGAGGCCTTTGACATGTATTATGGCTGGGTCAAGACAGAAAGTTTCCCATGTGCCAAAATATTCATGATAACACTTTGTGTGGTAGAAAAAAATGGTTGACTATCAGTCAGGAAATAGGTAGAGATTGTTAATAAGAAGTAAAATCAATGCTAAATGATAAATTTTTAGAAATAAAATTTATCTTAAAAAAGATTAGAAACAAAATATTTCTACTTAAACTAGCCATCTCTGTTAATCTCAAAATTCAATCCCAATACTTTTTTTAGGAGCAGCCCTTGTGTGGGCGTGGGGTATATTTTTAAATGTCCATCAACCTCCAATTCACAGAACGATAACTGATCCATCTCGGTTATCACACTGCTCTGCTGACAGCATTCATTCAAGGGCTAACTGTGTAGTAGGCATTTAATAGTGGGCATAAAGTTGATGTTTAATAAATGCTTATTGAAGGGCAGCTAGATGGTTCAGTAGATAGGCAGGCCTAGAGGTCAGAGAACCTGGGTTCAAATCTGGCTTCAAATACTTCCTAGCTGTGAGACCCTGAGAAAGTTATGTAACCCCAATTTTCTAACCCTACTGCCTTGAAGCAGATACTTAGTATTGGTTCTCAGATAAAAGGTAATAGTTTTTTTAAAAATGTTTATTTACTGACTGTTGGCCCTTCATTCTCAATGGCAACACTTCTCTATGTGTATCAGTGACATTTAATTGCTAGAATTCATGGGTATTTCTTTTAGTGATATTGATTTCTGGATTCCCAGAAAGTTCTCCCCATCTTGACATTTTAAAAGCAAAGTAAGCTATCCATACCATTCTCTGAGTTCTACTGGCTGGCCCCTAAACCCAGGAGTCTCATGCCTCTCTACCACTAAACTATCTTCCCTTTGGACTTCACTGATCAATCTCTTTCTCTCTCTCTCCTGAACTAGTTACTTTGTACTCAATAATTACACATTGCTTCATATTATGGTGATCCACACAGATTCTTATCTCCACTATTGGATTATAACTCTCATTAAAGTCAGAGGCCATGACTTACATGGATTTTGTGTCTCTCACAGAGCCTAGCACAGTGCCTTGCACATAGAAAGTGCTCAATAAGTATTTGCTGAATGAATGAACAAATGAATTCAAAGTGTAATGACAGAGGATGATGGGAAGTATTCATTTGTAAAATTTAGATGCACGGTTCCTGAAAAGATTTATATACCAACCCGAAAAGAGAGATGAGAGGCAAGAGAGCACATCAGAAGTGTCAATTAACAAGATTTTATTATCATACATAAGAGGCTATAACTACAACCTCATCAAAACGTACAGCATATAATCTGTTCCTATGGCTTCTTTACTGCCCAATTATTGTAATTAATGTGCCCATGCAACAGCCCATAACTACCTTGTGATAAAATACCAACTTACATTTGACATTGTAATTTAGAAGAGAAAGAATCAATGGAAATTTATATAGTGATCTACACTGAGTTTGGACATATACAAAACCATACAGGTGAGCAATCATTCTAACCTTTCAAGTAGCAGATTTTTCTTTATCATTTCCAGTCTGCAGTTGATATTTACACACACAATTACCTAAGCCAATTTTTGCTTCCTCTATATGTTGTTGAAATGTTCCATAATGTCATCCAGTGGAAAGACATATTAAAGTTCCTCAGGAGTGAGTTCTAGGTTAGGAACTAGTTTGCACAGCTGTTAAAATCAATTTCAAAAGATATTTGGAACCAGAAAACATTACACTAGTCCACTAAGGCTACATTTACACACAAGACTAAAAAAGGAAATCTAGTTTTAAACGAAATACTTTTAATGAAAACACTTATTTAGCATCATGTAAAGGGAAAAAAACACAGAGTAAGTGAATATAACATCTTTCAATTGATTATGTTATATGGCAAAATGAGTAGTAACTGAGAGACAGTTGGTAGACCTCACTGGTATCCTTGTGCTATCAAGAGAACTCAAAAAGGATCCTCTCCATCTGCCACCCAGCCTGTTGGGTGGATCCCCTGTGATGAACTCATGGGAAAACACAGAAAAAAAAAGTTCTCCCGTAGTGACATAGCAGGAGAGCATAGATGAGGGTAACCTGGAAGGACAGGCAAAATTTCCAAAGGATGTATAGGAATGGATGGATTGTGGTTTCATCATCACTGGGGAGAATACTGGCATCAATGAGGTCACAGATTCAGCAGGGTATGGAAGTATATTGGCACCGTCTAGATAGCTCCTTTCTGTCTAGTACATCGTGAAGAAGCTGTAGGTATGTTACTGTGATCCAAGAGACAAAGCAGCCTGACAGTGGACAGGCTTGGCTGGAGAACCAGAAGAGCCAGGTCTGACTCCTAGATCCATCTCACAGCAGCCGCATAACTAACAATGGGCAAATTACTTCACCTCTCACAGTCAATTTGTGAAAGGGGAGGGCAGGGATACTCAGAAGGAGAAAAGAATAAGGGAGAACACCCTCTAAACTAAATCCTCAAAAGGCAATTCCCAGGAATATAAATGTCAAATTCAAGAGCTTCCAAGCTAAGGAAAAAATTTTACAAGAAGCCAAAAAGAGATAATTCAGATATCAAGAGGCACCAATCAGGATCACACAAGACCTGGTAGCTTCCACACTAAAGGACCACAAGGCCTAGAACATGATATTCAGAAAGGCAAGAGAATTGGGTCTTCAACCAAGGACCACCTACCCATCAAAACTGCCTATATACATCCAGGGGAAAGTTGGAAATTCAACAAAATAGATTTCCAAGTATTTGAAAAGAAAATACGAGAACTACATGGAAAGTCTGATATCCAAAAACAAAGATCAAGAGAAACATGAAAAGGTAAATGAGAAAGAGAAAGGAAAGGGGGAAAAATGTTTTTAAATTAAATTTTCTTCTTTAAGGGCTTCAATATGATCAAATTGTTTATATTAATATATGATAAAATGCTATTTGTATCTCTCAAAAATATATTCACTATTATAGTAATTAGAAGAATCATTCATAGGTAAAGATTGGGGTAATGAGTGCTCTAAGATGATATACAAAAAAAGAAAAGGGATGGGGTAAATAGAAGATGGCACCAAGAGAAACTTGAAGGAATAAGATAATTAGGATAATCTAAATCACACAAAAAGGCGCATGGGAAGGGGAGGGGAAGAAGACTATTATAAGAAGGAGAGGAAGAGAGTGCTAATAGGAAATACATAAACCTTACTCTCAGTAAAATCAATTCTGAGATGGAAGAGCATATAGATCCATTGGGGTATAGAATTTTATGTTACCCTACAGGGAAAGTGAGAAAGGAAAAATTAAGGGAGGGAGTGGGGCAGGGAGTACAAAAAATGAGGGAAGGGGGGTACTTAATAGACAATAAGAAAAAATAATAAGGTAACTAAAAGGGATAGAGCGGAAAAGGAAGTATAATAAGAGTGGGGATTGAGGCACTGATTAAAAGCAAACCACTGGTTTAAGAAGATATAGCAAGAGAAGAAAGGTCAGAACTAGGAGAAGATATCAAAATGTTGGGGAATACAGAGGTGGTTATCATAACTCTGAATATGAATAGAATGAACTCATCCATAAAATAAAATCAAATAACAGAGTGGATTAGAAACCAAAATCCTACCTACAAGAAACACATGAGACAGGTAGACACTCACAGAATGAGGATCAAAGACGAGAAAAAATCTATTGGGCCTCAACTGAGAAAAAGAAGGCAGGAGTTGCAATCATGATATCTGATAAAACCAAAGTAAAAATAGATCTGATTAAAAGAAGTAGTGAAGGTAATTACATCCTGATAAAATGCAGTATAGGCAATGAGGAAATTTCAGTAATCAACATATCTGCACCAAATGTTATAGCATCTAAATTTCTAATGGAGAAATTAGTGGAGTTGAAGTAGGAAATAGATAGTAAAACTATAATTGTGGGAGATCTGAACCTTCCTCTATCAGATCTAGATAAATCAAACCAAAAAATAAATAAGAAAGAGGTAAAAGATGTGAATGAAATTTTAGATAAATTAGAGTTAAAAGATATGTGAAGAAAAATAAATAGGGACAAAAGGCATATGCATTCTTTTCGGCAGCACATGGTACATTCACAAAGACTGACCATGTATTATAGGGCATAAAAACATGGCAAACAAGTACAAAAAGCAGAAATAATGAATGCGATATCTTCAGGTCATAATTCAAGAAAAATAATAATTAGTAAGGGTATGTGGAGAGCCAAATCAAAAATTAATTGGAAATTAAATAAATTAGTCTCCAAAACTAGTTAGTTAAAGAACAAATCACAGAAACAATAATTTGATTGGCAGAAATGACAATAATAAGACATTCTTTCAAAATCTATGGGATGCAGCCAAAGCAGTACTCAGGGGGAAATATATATCCTTGAGTTCATATATTCACAAATTAAGAAGGGCAGAGGTCAAAGATTTAGACATGCAATCAAAAAACTTGAAAGGGAACAAATTAAAAATCCCCAGTTGAAAACTAAATTAGAGATCCTAAAAATTAAAGAAGAAATTAATAAAATCAAGAGTTAAATAACTAATGAATTAATGAATTAGACTAGAAGCTCATGTTTTGAACAAACAAAATATACAAAGTACTGATCAATCTAATAAAAAAAGGAAAGAAGAAAACCAAATTAATACTATCCCAGATAAAAAGGGAGACTTCACCTCTAATGAAGAGGAAATTAAGGTAATCATTAAAAACTATTTTGCCCAATTATAGGGCAATAAAAATGGCTATCTAGGTGACATGGATGAATATTTACAAAATATAAATTGCCTAGATTAACAGAAGAAGAAATAGAATACTTAAATCATCCCATATCAGAAAAAGAAGTTCAACAAGCCATCAATGAACTCCCTAACAAAAAATCACCAGGGCCTGATGGATTCACAAATGAATTCTATCAAACATTCAAAGAACAACTAATCCCAATACTATACAAACTATTTGACATAATTCGCAAAGGAGTCTTACCAAATTCCTTTTATGACACAAATATGGTACTGATTCCAAAGCCAGGCAGGTCAGAAACAGAGAAAGAAAACTATAGACCAATCTCCTTAATGAACATAGATACAAAAATCTTAAATAGGATACTAGCAAAAAGACTCCTGCAAGTGATCAGGAGGATCATTCACTATGATGAAGTAGGATTTATACAAGGAATGCAAGGATGGTTCAATATTAGGAAAACCATACATATAATTGACCATAAAATACAACACTCATTCCTATTGAAAACACTAGAAAGTATAGGAATAGAAGGGCTTTGCCTAAGAATAATAAACAATGTATATATCTACAAACATCATCTGCACTGGGGATAAATTAGAAGCATTCCCAATAAGATCAAGAGTGAAACAAGGATGCCCATTATCATCTCTATTATTTAACATTGTACTAGAAACACTAGCTGTAGCAATTAGACAAGAAAAAGAAATTGAAGGTATTAAAATTGGCAATGAAGAGACCAAGCTATCATCACTCTTTGCAGATGATATGATGGTCTACCTAAAGAATCCTAGAGAATCCACCAAAAAGCTAGTGGAAATAATTAACAACTTTAGCAAAGTTGCAGGTTACAAAATCAACCCCCATAAATTATCAGCATTTCTATATATTTCCAACATATCTCAGCAGCAAGAGTTAGGAAAAGAAATTCCACTTAAAATCACCCTAGACAATATAAAATACTTAAGAATCTATCTGCCAAGACAAACACAGGAAGTATTGGAACACAACTACAAAACATTATCAACAGAATTAAAACTAGATATAAATCATTGGAAAAATATTAACTGCTCCTAAGTAGGACAAGGTAACATAATAAAAATAACAATCCTACCCAAACTAATTACTTATTTAGTGCCATACCCTTTGAACTTCCAAGAAACTTTTTACTGAATTAGAAAAAAACATAACAAAGTCCATCTGGAAGAACAAAAATTCAAGAATATCCAGGGAAAATGTGAAGGAAGGTGGTCTAGCAGTACCAGACCTCAAACTATACTATAAAGCAGAGATCATCAAAACAAAATGATACTGGCTGAGAGACAGAAAGGATGATCAGTGGAATAGACTTGGGGTAAGTGACCTCAGCAAGATAGTCTATGATAAACCCAAAGATCCCAGCGTTTGGGACAAAAATCCACTATTTGACAAAAACTGCTGGGAAAATTGGAAAAAAAAAGATGGCAAAGATTAGGTTTAGATCAACATCTCACACCCTACACCAAGATAAAATCAGAATGGGTGATATGACTTGAATATAAAGAAGGAAACTATAAGTAAATTAGGTGAACACAGAATAGTATAATTGTCAGATTTGGAGGAAAGGAAAACTTTTAAGACAAAGCAAGAGTTAGAGAAAAAATTACAAAATGTAAAATAAATAATTTTGATTACATAAATTTAAAAGGGTTTGTACAAACAGAACCAATGCAACTAAAATTAGAAGGTAAGCAACGAATTGGGGAAAAAATCTTCATAACAAAAAACTCTGACAAAGGTCTAATTACTCAAATTTATAAAGAGCTAAATCAATTGCGCAAAAAAAAAAAATAATCAAGCCATTCCCCAATTGATAAATGGGCAAGGGACATAAATAAGCAGTTTTCAAATAAAGAAATCAAAACTATCAATAAACACATGAAAAAAATGTTCTAAATCTCTTATAATCAGAGGAATGCAAATAAAAACAACTCTGAGATACCACCTCACACCTAGCAGATTGGCTAATATGACAGCAAAGGAAAGTAATAAATGTTGAAGGGGGTGTGGCAAAATTGGGACATTAATACATTGCTGGTGGAGTTGTGAATTGATCCAACCATTCTGGAAGGCAATTTGGAACTATGTCCAAAGGGCACTAAAAGCCTTGTCTGTCCTTTGATCCAGCCATAGCACTGCTGGGTTTGTACCCCAAAGAGATAATAAGGAAAAAGACTTGTGTAAGAATATTCATAGCTGCACTCTTTTTGGTGGCAAAAAAATTGGAAAATGAGGGGATGCCCTCCGATTGGGGAATGGCTGAACAAATTGTGGTATATGTTGGTGATGGAATACTTTTGTGCTCAAAGGAATAATGAACTGGAGGAATTCCATGGGGACTGGAACAACCTCCAGGAATTGATGCAGAGTGAAAGGAGCAAAACCAGGAGAACATTGTACACAGAGATGGATACACTGTGGCATAATCAAATGCAATAGACTTCTCTACTAGCTGTAATGCAATGATCCAGGACAATTCTGAGGGACTTAGGAGAAAGAACAGTATCCACATTCAGAGGAAGATCTGTGGGAGTAGAAACCCAAAAGAAAAACCTCTGCTGGATCACACAGGTCAATGGTGATATAATTGGGGTTATAGAACCTAAATGATCACCCTAGTGCAAATATGAATAATATGGAAATTGGTCTAGACCAATGACACATGTAAAACCTAGTGGAATTGTGCATCAACTAGGGGAGGGGCTTAACGGAAGTGGGGGGGGGAAGAACATGATTTTTGTAATACTGGAAAAATACTCTAAATTAATCAATTAAATAATTTTTTAAATTTTTATAAAAAAGCAAAAATAGACTTAATTAAGAGATAATTAGGGAAACCACATTTGCTTTAAAGGTTCCAAATATAATAAATTTCTATCAATACTCAACATGTATGCCCCAAATGGCATAGTATACAAAAACTTGAGGGAAAGGTTAAATGAATTACAGAAGGAAACAGACAGTGACACTATACTAGTAGGAGACCTCAATTTACCCTCCCTCACATTATAGTTAAATAAATCTAACCATAAAATAAACAGGAAAGAAGCTAAGGAAGTGAGTTGAATATGATAGACTTCTGGAGTAATTCAGATGTGCTAAACAATACAGATTGAAAGGAAAGAGATTAGAAGCAAATAAACTAGTCAAGAAGTTGCAGGACTGGAACAACCTCCAGGAAGTGATGCAGAGCGAAAAGAGCAGAACCAGGAGAACATTGTACACACAGACTGATATACTGTGGTACAATTTAATGTAATGGACTTCTCCAGTAGTGGCAATGCAGTGATCCCAAACAACTTGGAGGAATCTACAAGACAGAACACTATCCACATTCAGAGGAAAAACTGTGCGAGTGAAAACAGCAAAGAAAAACAACTGCTCAATGACATGGGTCAAAGGGGATGATTGGGGATATAGACTCTAAATGAACATCCTAGTGCAAATACCAACAACATGGAAATGGGTTCTGATCAAGGACACATACAATACCCAGTGGATTGCATGTTGGCTATGGGAGGGGAACCGGGAGGGGAGGAAGGAATAGAAAACGATTTTTGTAACCAAGGAATAATGTTTGAAATTGACCAAACCAAAAAAAAAAAAAATTAATTAAAAAAAAAAAGAAGTTGCAGGAAACAATGCACCTTGACCCTTCCAACTCAATGCAAAAGTGGATAAAGGGCAAAAAAAGATTCACAATAGAAATAGGAAGAAAGGGGCTTTGTAAAGAAAAAGTAAAAATTCTTATTAATCTTTAGACAGCTGTGTGGCTTACTAAACAGAGAACTGGTTTAGGAGAGAAAAAGGAAGATTATGTAATCAAATACCACTGAAAATACTAGCTAGTATCTCTGGCAATAACTTCCCTCAGCCTGTTTCCTCATTTGTAAAATGGGAATGATACTAGAAACTACCTCACAAGATTGTCATAAGGAACAAAAGATATATGTAAAGAGAAGAGTTGTCTTTGGGAAAAAGGTGAGTTTAGTTCCAGAAATGTTGAATCTGAGGCAAATAGGCAGATATCTGAGGAGATATGTTAACAAGAGAATACAGATGGACAGCTGAATTTCAGGAGGGAATACAAGTCTAGAGATATAAATTTGAGATTTACTATAGAGATAGCAAGTAAAGCAATGGGAAATAAATCTCTTCATTCTCTGCCTTTCTTTGTATATCTCTCTATCTGTCCCTTTCTGACTAACTGACTCTCCCCCCCATACACATACCCACACACACACATGCATGCATGCACACATACAGAATGCCTATTTTTAGGAAATGAAATATGGAATGGAGACTAGCAAAAGGAAAAAAGAATGAGGAGACAAAGATGTAAAACAAGGATTACAGAGTGTCAAAAAAGTTAAGAAAAGAGGGAGCCAAAAAAATGAGATCAAAAAACATAAAAAAGATAAAGAAATCAAGGAAAACAGAAACTAAGGGAAATAAAACCACTGAATTTGGCAAATAAGAAGTCTCTGGTGACTTTACTGAGTGCAATTTTATTAAAGTGGTAGACACAAAAAAAGACTATAGGTGTTATTATAAAGACTGTTGTAAAGTCAAGGACTAAAATTGGAGCATGTCAACTACTTATTCCAGAAATTTAAGATGATCTTCTTGTCTGAAGTAAACAATAATAAGGGAGAGCAGCTATCATATTCTAAAAAACGATATTTCAAATAGAATTCCTATTAAAGAACCTACTTTGTTCATCCAAATATTAATATATGAAATATCTGTAAAGCTGAAGAATATAGGTAGTACATATGATTAACTTGAATACTGTAATAATATCTATCTAGAATACAAAAAAGGAGCTAAGATAGAAAAAGAAAGCATCTCACAAATCTATCTTTGATTCTCCAATTCTGAAGAAATGAAAATCTTAATCTATTAAAATCTTAATCTATTTCTCTCATTAATTTCATAAAACATTTTTATCCCATATTATACAATCCTTAGGTGTCTCCTTCCATTAAAAAAAACAGGCAAAATGGTGAAAAGGAGATATTTTTAAGGAATATGTGTAGCTATTTTAAAAAAAGAATATATATGTATATATATATGCATATATATATAATAGCTAAAGATACTTTATCAAACTATGAAAAATGCCTAATATGTAAGGTAAAAAGAAAAAGTCCCCTAAACCTAAATTTAACATACAAGAAACCTTGAATTAATCAACTGGCCAGAAAATATAGTTCTGCAGCCAAAATTATGCCTGACTTGGTCACGAAGCAAAGATATGCATGAGGTACAAATCAGTTCAGTTCTACTACATACTGCTGAGAACTTAATTTCAAGGTTCCCCACTTTTCTATAGACAGTCAAAACCAAAAATCAAGGAGCTTTCTTCTAATGCTAAATCCAGAAATGTACAATAACACTGAACCCTGAGCTCAAATCTTACATAATTATAAAATAAATGATTAATAATTCCATGAAAGAATTCAATTCAGCTGTTACTACCATATTCTCACTATAATCAATGATGTTGATTACTCAGCAGTTTATTTTCACTTCAAAAGGAGTACAGGTTAGCTAATACCTTAATCTCAGGGGCAGCTAGATAGCAGAGTGGAAAGACTGACAGGCCTGGAAATGGGAGGTCCTGAGATCACATTTGGCCTCAGACACATCCTAGGTATATGACCCTGAGCAAGTCACTTAATGCCATTTGCCTAATTCTTACTGCTCTTCTGCCTTGGGACAGATACTTACTATCAATTTTAAGACAGAAGATAGGGGTTTTTTAAAAATAAGATAATCCTTATTTTCAAGTATATTGAGTTTCATAGGTTTTTTTTTTTTAATTTTTAGTTTCATGGTGTATTTCCTATTTCTATAAAGAAAAGACAATATGGAAACATGATCAGCGTCTTATATCTGTGAACCGGATAAGACAATGGGAAATTATTCCTGAGATATGGAATAATCTGGCATACAAAAGGATTTAAGTGCAAGTCAGAAGACTTTGGTCATAATCTAAACTGTCATTAACTGGTAGTGTGACTTTGGGAATATCACATAACTTCTCTGGGCTGGGCTTTCCACATTTGTAAAAGGACAAAATTAGACTGGTTGACCTCTAAGTTCACTTCCCACTCTAAAATTTTAGACTCTATGAAATCAGACTTAAATTGCTACAAGATAATTCAGTTCAGACAAAAAATAAATTACTTTTTATGGTTGCTTTTTAAATATTACTAGGTCAGCAGAAAAACTATTTCATTTTCTTTCCTAAAGATGTTCAAGAATATAATAGATTGGCATCTGTTTGAAATTGATTCATTATGATATCATCTGAATGAAAAGGGGTGGCATTGGTGGCCTCTGAAATTCTCCTCGAGCCCTACAACAGGCCATCCCTAAAGAGAAACATAGAGATCTCTTTTCAGCACACTCCTTTATGCCTGCCTCCCTTTCTGGTTTCAAGTACCTTAATCTATTTTATTACATTTTAACAGCATAATCCTGTACTAGTCAGCTTTGGATTAAAATTTAACTTATTCTTTGACACTAGTTTTCATTCTCAAATTTAAAATTCCTTCTAGCCCCTAGAGGAATCAATTTAAAAACAAATTTTCACAAGTTTTCCAAAGTTATGTAATCCAAACTGTCTTCCTCCCTTCTTCACTCCCTACTCCTAGACCTGACAAGCAATTCAATCTGGATTATACATGCAGTATCATGCAAAAATATGTTTCCATATAATTCATTTTTACAAGTGAATAATGTTATAAAATCAAAACTCTAAAACATAAACCCAAATAAACAAGTGATAAAATCATATGTTTTCATCTATATTTCCACTCCAACAGTTCTTTCTATGGAAGTGGATAGCATTCTTCTTCATAAGTCCCTCTGATTTGTTCTGGATCACTGGATTGCTCTTAGTAACAAAGTCTATCACATCTGATCATTCCCCAATATTGCTGTATATTGATCTCCTGGTTCTGCTAATTTCACTCTGCATCAGATCATGTAGGTCTTTCCAGCTCTTTCTGAAATCATCCTGTTCATCATTCCTTATAGCACAATAGTATTCCATCACTATCACATACCACGTTCTATTCAGTTGCTCTCTAACTAAAGGACATCTCTTTAGTTTCCAATTCTTTGACACCACAAAGAGAGCACCTATAAATATTTTTGTACAAACAGGCCCTTTCCCATCTCTGGGATATAGACCTAGGAGGAATATTACTAGATCAAAAGACATGCATTCTTTTATAGTCCTTTGGATATAATTCCAAATTGCCCTCTAGAATGGCTGGACCAGTTTACAACTCCCCCAGCAATGCATTAGTGCCCCAATTTTACCGCATCCTGTCCAACATTTATTATTTTCTTTACTGTCATATTGGTCAATCTGTATATCAATCATTTAAAAATAGTTTTATATATTTACATTGCATTCATTCCCCTACTCATAGCACTTTGGAAACACACCATACCATAAATCATCCTATGCGACAGGTAATGAAATTAATTCACAAAGAAACCAATAGACTTTCCTAAGATCAGGCAGCAAATCAGTGACTGAAACTTGGAAACAAACTTGGGTCCCTAGATTTTCAAACAAACTCCTCTAAGATGCTACAGGGACTTCAGCAGAATCTGTCAGAAAAAGATTCTAAAGCCACCAAGGCCCATGGCTTGTGAGCAAATGTGACTTATTTTTAATCAGTTTCATGCCCACAGCTGACATTATTAATCACAACCAATCACCTCACAAGTGACTATACCTAATTCCAATGAGTACAGCATGAGAATGAGGATGGAAGTGGAGAAACTCTTGGGGGGAAATAAGTGGATGTCCTAGAGGCAGTCAGCACAATAACTTTCATTCTGTCACAGTGGAAAGAATGCTGGCCTGGCAAACAGGAGGCCTGAGTTCTAGTCTTCTCTCCAGCATAATTCAGGTGACCTCTAGTCCATCATTTAATTTCTCTGAGCACATGGATGCTTCATATGTGTATGAGGAAAGGGTCAAAAACCAGTGTTATATATTTGTGTGCAAAGGATCCTGTGTAACGTGGGAGACAATAAACAATATTCTACATCACAAGATGTTAAAGGACCAAATGAAATACTAATATGGGGCAGAATGGACTTCAGAGTTGAGTTCCCCATTAGCATCCTGACTCTGCTACCTTCTAGCAGTATGTTACACACCCAGCCTCAGCTGGAAAATGCAAGAAATACACCCCAGACGGCCAAGTGCTCGGCTCTGCCCAGGCCTCCACGCTTCTCTACCATGTACCGCGCATCTCCCCTGGGAAGATCTATCTCCTCCTACGATCCCTTCCTCTGACTGGCCATGCTCACATCTAACATTCAAAGCTTCCTTCTATTTTTTTCCCTCTCCATCCTTTTCTGCTTCTTTTTGTGGGCACTGTCTTCTCCCAGTAGAATATAAACTGAAGAGCAGAAGCTTCTATATCCGTATTCCCAGTACCTAGAATAGTGCCTGCCGCACAGGAAGCATTCATAAAAGCTCGTTGACTTCCTATATCACACCATTGTTTAAAAGAAAGCATGCCTCACCCAGGGGACTCCAAGGAGTTATTATGACCATAACTGAGAGACGGCAAAGCTTGGGGGATAGAGAGACGATGAGGAAGCCGGGAAGATGCGGGGATAAGGACCACCTCTGCACATTAGCTATGGAACTCCAGTCAAACCACTTAACTTCCCCCGGGGGGTGGGCAACTGGGTCCTGATTTTCACCAGGAGAGGAAGTTTCTTCACCAAGTTCCCTACACCAATGAAATCACAAGTGTTTCTTGGCCCTAATATTCTAACATGGCATTACACAGATATAAGCTAGATAATACAAAAAGAACAACCACCTCCTCTAAGTAGCTTCATTTTCTCTGCACTTTGTCCCCACAGCCCCTTTCTTGCCATGAATCTAATCTAAGCTACACACAATGCAACCATCTACCACCCACCATTGAGGGAGGAATTTCTTTTGATATAAGCATTTCCTTCTTGGGATCAAGGACCAAAGCCAAGGAAGCATCTGGAGTAAAGAAGTGGGACTCAGCCTGGGTGAGAACTTGGGCCGGGAGCAAGACAACAGACAGCCAGGAAGTGGCAGGTCCTGAGGCAGCTCTCACTGTCTGCCAAATGAAGAAATAGGACTTGATGCAATGTGATGATCGGCACCCGAATAAGGTGCTCACACAATTCACTAAGTAGATTTTATCAATACTTGCTTTATTGGTCTGATCTCTGAATCAGAACTCAAGCAGATAATATTTTATCACGCAGACTGAGGGGGGAAATGCTGAAAATATATCCCCACTTACAAAATGTAAGATCGAGTTAGTCTCTCCATATTCGTTAGAACAGTTCAGCTATAATCTGTGTTTCAAAAAATGTGACTGCACCATGAGACTGATGTTAGGAAACATTTTGAGCATAACTCGCATGTCTGCATGAGAAACATCAAGAAGGCAGACCCCTGCACCATTTCACAACTCACAAGCTGAAACTCTTGTGGACTCATTTCCACAAGCACACTTCAAGCCATTGCCTTTGGCTAGTTACAGCCTGCCCAACATGCTGCTGAAGCCCAGGCAGCAGCCACAGAAGCCTCAAAACCATGGACACAGACACTATTGCAGTATTTATATATTTCCTTTTTTTTAACCCTTCCTTTCTGTCTTAGTAACAACTCTAAGACAGAAGAGCAGTAAGAATGGGCAACTGGAATTAAGTCATTTGCCAGATTTGAATGCAGGTCCTCTCAACTCCAGGTCTGACACTCTATCCACTGGGCTACCTAGCTGCCCTTTTATATATTTCTTATGTGTTTAACAAATGAATAGAAAAGCATTTCTGGGCGCTAGGAATAATAACACGCAAGTTAAAGAGTCCTCAAGGAATTTATAGTCTAACAAAGGGAGATAAAACAAACTCTGTCTCTCTCTGTTTGTCTCTCTTCATCTATCTGTCTCTCTCCATCTGTATGTCTGTCTCTCTCTCTGTCTGTCTCTCTCTCTTTCATAGTGTTTGGGGGAAGTAGATTTTAGTCTGAGAATGTGGATGCTGAATGCATCCACAAACAGTGACTGACCATCATGTGCCTTTGAAGAGTAATGGTATTATTAGTGTGGTATCTTCCCAGAACAAGAGATTAAAAAAAAAAAACTGGGATAATAGGGTGAAATATGCAGGATGGGCTGGGGCAAACCAGATCTGGAAGGTCAGATGATCTTGCCTTCCTTTACTAACTGGGACCACTAAGAATCCACCATGAACATTTTGGTTTTCTTTTTAATAACGGTTTCAGATTTACCACAAAGTAGAATATAAGCTAGGATCATAGACTTAAAGCTATAAGGAAATTGAGAAGCCATTTCATTTAACCCTCATTTTACAGATGAGGAAACTGGAATTCAGAAGTAACTGATCCTAAGTAGCTGAACCCTCTAGCCACATGTACAACACCCTTGACATCCACCATGCTCCTTGAAGACAGAAAAAACTCCATTTCTGTGTTTGTTTTCCCAGCCCTGAGCACAATGTGTCTTGCACATAGTAAATGCATAATAAATGTTTATTAGACTAAATTGAACCCTTTCTGAAATTATATTTTTCTGGCTAACAATGTATCTCAGGGTAACAAGTTCACTGTGTTTGCTTTCCAAAATATAAAGAAATATTTCCTTTGAAAGGAGAGGCACCTTGATATAGAGGAAAAAGCACCCAAACAAATGTCAGAAAACCTAATTTCTGCTATTTACTTAGTTGTTTTTTTTTTAAACCCTTACCTTCAGTCTTAGAATCAATACTGTGTATTAGTTTCAATGCAGAAGAGTAGTAGGAGCTAGGCAATGGGAGGTAAATGTCTTGGCCAAGGTCACACAGCTAGGAAGTATCTGAGGACAGATTTGAACCCAGGACCTCCTTTCTATCCATTGAGTCACCTAGCTATCCTCTGCCATTTTATTTCCTAGCTCATTTAACCTCAATGAGCTTCAGTTCCAAAAATTGGTGATAATGAAATTTATATGAACTATGGATTTATACACGTCAAATACATATGAAATAATGGTGATAATAAGGTACTACCTAGGCTTCATAGAACTCTGAGGAAAATGCTAAACAAACAGAAGTTAGCATTATACTCTGCTCTGTCACTCACTGGCTCTACAACCTTGGGTGAACTAAAAAACCTCTACTGCCCTCTGACTTCACATCTATGAAGTGAAATATCAAGTAACAACTCCTGGGAGCTTCAGTTTTCTCACTTGTAATACGATGGATAACTCTTTCATGCCTAACTCTATAATACTATAACTAGAAGATCTTTCCTGTCACTTTCTACTCCAAAGTCAGAGAACTCAATTGTTTTTCTTTTAAAAATTTTCTTAGTAAACATTCCGAGAATGCACTGAGACATCAGAATATGGATTTCATCTCTGTATCTCCCTGTTCCTCCTATTCATTCCCTCCTGTATTTGATTCTTGGGTATATTTAAAACAAATTTTCACTGTCGTATGCAATCAAAAGTAGAGATTTAATCAAATGGAATCATAATCACTGAAGTTAAATTTGCTTGCTTCCCTCGCTTGCTTTGATTCGAATTAACTAGTCATCTCAATTACCTTCAGGACCTTCTTGATTCCAAGCATGTCCAGGTGCTACATGCACCGCCTGCGAATGGCTACAAGAAGCCACAAGGACAAATTCTTCTTGACTTTGTCTAAATGCTGCTCTTCAACTATTCTTCCTTAAACAAAAATAACAAATTCTCCAAACATCTGAAATTGAGTCTTCAGATAGAGAAATGCTTATAGAAGCACAGAAAGATGAAAGGAAATTCTATTATATTTGAATATAAATAAGCTTCATGTTTGTTGCAGGTCTAATAAGCATAAAGAATTCTTAGTGAATTTCTCTTTAGATATATGCTTCACTCTAAGGCTGTCCCTGAGGAGGGTGGGTGTCTGTACCACTGGTCTATCTCTTAAATTAAACTAAGTCAAGTCTAGAAGTCTTTGTTAGATACAAACTATATGCTAGACACTGTGCTAAACTCTGGGGATGAAAGTCAAAACCAAAAATAGTCCCTGCTCTTGAGGAGCTTACAGCTAACAGGCCTTATTAGAGGATGCTGTTAAGATAGAAAATGCATAAATCCTTTCTGGGGCCATCTTGTTTTGTGTTCAATTTTCTATCATACCTTCTAACTGTAGTTTCAATGCACCTTTGCCTAATAGCCTTCATTCTATCAAAAAATGTATTCCTTGGCACCTACTACTGGAGGTTCAGGAGCTTTTCAAAAGTGGATTGTCAAGATCCTGAATGCTTTTCTTTTAGCCTATTGGTGGGAGGTGTATTAACTTCACAAACCTTGGGAAAGGAATTAAGGAAGGAACATGATGGAAGCGACCTCTCCAAATGGAGCAGGAGAACCTGAGATATAGTCCCAACTCTTCTTATTGACTAGAATAAGTGAGAGACCTTGTAATTGCTTTACTAAAACCCAAACTTTATGTGGCTAAAGAACATCCACAGGATTCTCCTGATCTACTTATCTTGTAACTCTGTCCCCAAAAATACCCATTTTTTTAATATGTGTCCCAATGTTTCTATTTCATGAAACCAAGATTTTTGTGTTGTTGGTTTTTTTTTTATGGTCATGACTTCTCCTTGTCTCAATATTGATTTATCATTCTTTTAATCATATGATCTGGAATTTTACCAAGAATCAATGTCAAACTACTGGAATGGGAAAACTCCATTATTTTCCCTTTAAAAAAAAAAAAGCAGGGCAACATGTACATTTTCCCAAGCTCTAGCTCTCTATTATCTTTCATAAATCATTGACAATAGTTCAAAAATCTTACAACTTTCAGTTCTTTCAATACCCAAGATTGTAATTTATCTGGGTACAATGACCTCCATAGTGGCTAGGCATTCTTTGTCCATTTACTTATCTTGGAAATCAATTCTCTATCAGCCAGTTTGATTTTGTCCTTTATAGTCAGCAAGATTTCCAAAGTAGATCAGCTGAAATTTCACTTAAGGTCTTTCCATTTAGCTCTGGGATAAAGGGATGAGGTAAGTTCCCAAAGAAGAACCAAGCTATAGATACAATAGTAAAAATGAATCCACACATGCAATCTTCCTTCATAATATGAAACGAGGAGAGAGTCTCTGCATAGTCATCCTGTAACTCAGATGCCCTTGTTTTCGATGCCTGCACTATATGCTGTCCTATTCATTCCTACTTACTTTTGTTCCTTTCACATTAAGACATTTATTATTTATTATGACTTCTTTTTAAAGATTAGGATTATTAAAACTACATTTTCTCTTAAGCACTATACCAGAAACTTTCTTTTAGCCAGTATTTTTCTATAAAACTATTATACCTTATTAAAAACAACTTTGTTCAATATTAAATTTTGGTTGTCTCATTATATATATACATGCACAAACACAACTTTAGTTAATAACTATGATATCAATGTGAATAGTCCCTTCATTGACATTGATATTAAGCCTTCCATATTTTCTATTTGTTTAGTTCTTGGATATGCTTTCCCATGAATCCTTCAGAGGGGACCAACCCATCATACTGGAGGCTTTCCATTACAACTTTTAGTATATTGAGGATGGTATTATACCTCTCCAACTACCCATTTTTTCCCCTCACATTCTTGCCACATGACAGGTCCACCTTGTTTTCCAGTGACCTACATTCACAATAATATCTTTTCTGTCACTTCTCATGCAGAAATCATTGCTGGCAACATGGTGCAGGCTACGTAGGCCCATCATACATCTTTCTATACAGAGTATTCTAGGATTGGCACCTATAAAGGATCACTGCAAGAATATTGCTGTTTAGAGATAGTCTCCTATACATGCAAACAATTGGTAATGTACTATTTCCCAGGTGTAAATGAATATATAAAATCACTATTTACCAAGAACAAACAATAAGAGACCAGAATAAGAAGGGAACTTAAGTAAATAAGAACTCTGAAGTACAATATGGTACTGTTCTGACATGAAATTTCAACTACTATGAATCACTGCTTAATCTATTCCTGATAGTTTTTTTACTCCTAGGCCTAATCAGAAAATTTATCCTAAAACTACCTGAGAATCAGAAGCTGACCAATAAATGTACCTCAAAGCTTCCAGTTTCTTTGATTTAAACTTTAAACTTGCTTGTAACTTATCAAAGAGGTGGTTTTAATTTGCTTCCTCAGGACTCCTAACAAGCTCTGGAGTGGCCCATCTGATCTTTCAATATATAAATAAGAAGTAGATTAAAAAAAAAAACAACTCTTACCTTCCATCTTAAAATCAATACTGTGTATTGGTTCTAAGGCAGAGGAGTGGTAAGGCTAGGCAATGGGGATTAATGATTTGCCCAGGGTCACATAGCTAGGAAGTGTCTGCAGTCACATTTGAACCCAGGACTTCCCAACTCTGGACCTGGCTCTCAATTCACTGAGCCACCTAGCTGCCCCTGGATTTTTGTTAATATCAAATAAGGCTTTAAACCACCTTACCTTGCAACCACAGTTTTCCTATGGGTTTCTGTAGCTATCCAGAGCAAAAATAAAATAAGAATGAAGTCCCCTGAGTCTGAGTCTATGTAAAAATTCAATACTGATTTCTCTGCAGTCAGAAAAGAATTTGCTTGGTAGCCAGGCTCTTCATCTATTCAATTCCCCCAAAATGAATGTCTAATTAACACTGAATAATTTTCTTTACTCAGGTATAGCAGGCCTCTGATTTCTTCTCAAAACAGTAACACTTCTACTTTCAGAAAACCTCAAAATACATTTAAAGAGAACAAGTTCAGAGATAAAACAGTGGTTTCCTCATGCATACACTAATCATACCTTTAATTGTCCATTCTTCCTTCTACTTTCTCCATTTCCTATTATTGGAACATGGTACTGTACCTCTAGAATAAACCCTTTTTACCCCCTACCCTTAATTTTTTCCCAAGTCATTCTTAATTCAGAAAGAATTTTAGTAATAAGGGCTCTTCCAAAACTGGAAATGTCAAAGTCACTAGACTTATTTTGGAAAAGAAGTAGTAACAAGACAGCTGAGGTTGAAGAAGTTGACGGCAGAAGTGTGAGATCAGAGGTTGAGCCTTTTGGGGACAACAGGAGGCAGGTGGTCCTGACAGCACTGAGATTGAAACATCATACATGAATGTTTATTTTCATGGCAACAACAGTAAAGTTTCATCCATAAGAGACCCTGATGGTTGATAGATAACTGACAGAATCAGGATGACATTGAAGGAATAGGGGAGAGGGGGGACTTCTGCTAAAAACAGAGAATAGAAATTTTTAGAAGCAAGCAATATTAATGAATGGTTCTCCTAACTGGGTGAAAAAACCATCCTGCCTCCATAGGAATTTAAAGCAAGATGATTCACTACCTTACCCTCTTATGCATTTCCAGCAAACCAGCATGCAACATTAACTCCCTTTACATAAAGACAGATGCAAACATGGATGTAATGCATCACAACCAGATTGTATTTAATGAGATTATGTTCTACAATGATGCCCTTAGGGAAAATTACTATATTTGGATCTATTTTGAGGCTGTTTCATAGGTGGAAGTTTAGGAGGTTTATATTTCATGTGCTGTTGTTCAGTTTTTCTTAAGGCTAGAACATGGAAAGAATCATTCTTACAGTGAGAGATTAGTCCTTTAGCTATATTCTAATATGCCAAATTTAGGAATTTTAATTATTTATAAAGCAAGGAGCTATTCATCCTTATAAGAGTCAAAGTTGATAAAACTAATAAATCATGAATAGAAGCTTCTCATACACATTATTCCAATAATGCAGACTAGCACACTAACCTTAAATAGCCATCATTGGCCAAAACTCAAATTATCTTAGAAGCAGGAATTGTACATTTGGCTAAATTGGGTGGTAAGATAGGAGACTGGATCAAAATGATCAGCTCCAATGGAAATAACTGGAGAATTTAAATTCCAATCTTGCAAAGAAAACTGCACCATATATCGCCCTCTCTCCAACTTATGAACTCTCCATTCTTTCATGTGGTCACAGAAGGTTTTCTGATAACAAAGGTGGGAATTGTACATTTTACAAGATAGAGTCATATTACCAACTAGAAACCATCATAAACAGCTTGTTCACTAGTTAGTGTCCAATGTGTCCTGCCGACAAGCGCCATCTTAAATACTGACAAAACTAATAAGAACTCCAGCTGACTCATTCCTTGTACAGACACATTTATTATTTCCTGGGGCAGTCTACTGAAAATCCACTTCTGGTGCAGTAATTTCCACGTGTGAATTCTGGAGGGGCTTACAGAAGGCAAGAAGAGGATGTTAAAATATTGTGAAAGATACACTGCTTTTAAGGGCACTGTAATGAGTTCTGTGGAAAAGCTATCGATTCATGCCCTTTTGTTTTATTTCCAATATATGCTTTTGTAATGTATTTCCCTATGAGAGCTCCATGCAGTTCTCTGGGGACTTACAGGAAGAGGGTAAATAGCAAGCCGGTATATGGGAGTGTTTGTTAATAGGGAATCAAATAGGTCTTGCCAGAACTCAATCAGGTGAGGGCTGTGGGGAGGGGTAGAGAGCAAAACCCAAATCAGAAATCTTCCCCAATTCCTCCCTATTACAGCTTGAATGACCTAGGAATGACCACCTGGGGTGGCCTATACTGACATCTATCTATTGCCACTGACTACCTCAGATTTCTAAAACTTTATTTTCGTATTTAAATCCTTTTTCTACTATTCTAATTACCTCTCCCTTCTCCCCCCACCTCTAAGCCCCCATAAAAAGGTTTTGGAGAGAATTCATGTGTGAAATACTTTTTAACATGATTCAAAATAGTGAACTTAACTTCCATTTTAGTCACATTCCCCTCCCCTCCCTCTGTTTTTGCATGGCTCACTTCTGGATTATACATACTCTCCCAGTTTCTCCAAAGGAACTTGGCATTATCATGGATATAAAGGTACAACCTAATTAGGATCTACATTTTCCCTTCATGTCTTTTTCTTTCTCCCTATTTAACAGATTGTCTTTTCTAAATCATGTTAGCTATTTGTAGAGCAGAAGCTCCTAGATTTCCTATTGATAAATTCCTAAAATAGCTTGGATCTTGTACATATAACACATTTCCTAATCATCAGAGGATTTAATTTTATTACTTAGGGATGGAACTCATTTTGTTTACCAAATTTATTGCCATCCTCAATTTCATCTAGAAACAAGAAGATTGGTTAGGTGACATGCAGAATGACAACTATTTGTTTTCATAATTATTAGTTTGGGTATATTGTGAAAAATAATGAAATAATACAATTTGAGATCAAGAAGTAATCTTAGACATTAGAAAATGCAACCCCATAATCTGGAGGAAGACTCTAAAGCCAAAAGAGATTGCAAGTTAGTTGCCAAGATAAAGGTAGGACCCAAGTCCAAAGATCTTTATGCCACAAACTCCATATCTTGACCATAAAGTCTTCAACAAACTCATTTTGGGGCCCATACATACCTTGGCTGGTTCTCCAAAGAAAGATTCTCTCCTCTCTGGTAGCCATTGTCTGCTACCTGAGTGGTGGACCTCTTAACAATCTGCTTTAGCTCTTGTTCCAGGCGTTCCTTGATAGCCTTAACTGTTTCTGGAATCTTCTTCAGTTTGGCCAGCCCCTTGATGAGAATACCCATGAAGAGGTTACTATTCTCTTCTGGATCCAGCTCCAAATCTTCCTTGATATCCTGCAGGTTCATTTCTCTTACTGAAAATCACATAAAAGATCAATGTAAAAAGCATAGTATTCACACAGAGGCAATCCTAATCAAATACAATGTTTTTTGTTGGGTTGTTTTTTTTTGTTTGTTTTGTTTTGTTTTGTTTTTTGTAATTTCCATGGAAGGAATAAGATATGAACCAAAGAAGATGCTACTTATTAGAAATATTACTTTTTTTATAGTACCTCTACCACAATCTCAAAATCACATTTATATCATTATTTGGATCATTTCAATTAAAGGAGAATGAAAGACAGTAAATATTTGTAACAAATATACAAACTGTCGGCAGATCTACCATGGGAAATCTTCACTGTCATAACCCTTCACTTATCTGTCATCAGATTAACAACATTAAGACTTTTCACTGTATACTTCAGAGGAAAGTCACTTGTCTCCACTTATAGATGACTTATTTGACCAACTGGAAAAAGGCATTGGGACATTTTTTTAAAGCACTGAAATAATTAAGATTTTAAATAGCAGAGAATGAAAAAAACAAGAACTAGTTCCCCATTCATCCTAAGTCACTGGACTTCAGATTGAAAAAAAAAAAAGTTTTCAAAGAAAGAAAAATAGGGAACTAAAATTTCTTTAAAGCCATTTTTCCTTCTATTGAATGCATATATGCAGTGCAAGTGATGGCAAGTCTAGCAGATACTGATGAAAGGGTTCTCTGAATAACAACTGTCACCAGTCAAAGACCCTTCAGTAAGAATAAAAGAAGTAGTCTAGAAATAACAAATGTCTTCCCAAAATGAATAAGGAAAAACAGGCAGAAGTAAAGAAGACTGAAAACCAAAGGTATGGTTAATAGCTTCTCTTTTTCCTTAAGTATAGTCCTTCAACTCTCTGCCACAAGGAGAGAGGTATGTTTCTTAAACTCTTCTTTAGAACCTTGGCTGGTTTTTCCATTACTCGGAGCTTGATCTCTTTTAGTGATTTAAATTTAGAGCATTTACATTGTATTCATTCATCTCTTGGTTCCATTTATGTCAATCTGCATTAGTTCATCCAAATCTTCCCATGTTTTTCTGAATTCTATTCGTCAGTTGCTAATCAATAAGCACTTTCTAATTCTTTGCTACCCCTTTTACAGCCATAAGACACAAGATTATAAAAACTAAGCTATTTACTGAGGGGAATGAGAAAGGAGTTGAAATCCATTCAATGAGTAACTTCTAATGTCTCAAATACATAGGTATGTCCCTGTAAGTAAATTCTCCAAAAGTTCACCCCTAGAGAACATGTGATCTCTATGGTTGTGGGCCTCCACCAGTACTTCTAGAACTTTTTGTTTTTTCCCTTTCCCATTTGTTGCTTCCCAATCCAAAGAAACATTTACCCTTGGCCTGTATATATCATGTGCCAAATGTATCATGTCTTGGGGTCCATTTATACCTGCATCCATAGCCTGCAGAACCCTGGCAGGGCCATTAATTATAGCTCTTCTAACACAGCATGACCCCTTAAGAAAGGAATGGAAGGAGAATTTATTAAGTGCTTACTATGTGCTAAGCTCTGTGCTAAGTGCTTTTAAAATATTATTTTGGGGGCAGCTGGGTGGCTCAGTGGATTGAGAGCCAGGCCTAGAGATGGGAAGTACCAGGTTCAAATCTGACCCCAAACAATTCCCAGCTGTGTGACCCTGGGCAAGTCACTTGACCCCCCATTGCCTAGCCCTTACCACTCTTCTGCCTTGGAATCAAACATAGTATTGATTCCAAGATGGAAGGTAAGGGTTTGAAAGAAGAGAGAGAGAGAGAGAGAGAGAGAGAGAGAGAGAGAGAGAGAGAGAGAGAGAGAGAGAGAGAGAGAGAGAGAGAGAGAATATCATTTGATCCTCATGAAAACCTCAGGAAATGGGTGCTTTTATGATGCTCATTTTATACATGAGGAAAGTAAGGCAGCCAAAGATTACCTGACATGCTCAAGGTTGGGCAGCTAGTAAATGTCTGAAGCTGAATATGAACTTAGGTCTTTCTGACTCACAGACCAATGCTCTAGCTGCTATACCATCACAACAATGTGTTGGTTGCTGTATCACACTTGAAGAAGGAAATGTTCCTGGGAGTGTATGCACAAATACAGAGAAGCAGGAGAATGGGAAATGAGGTTAGGGCAAGGTTGTCATTGCCAGGTGGGTACGCAGGGTTTGGAAAGGGGAGCAGTGGGCATCTGAGGGACAGGACAAAAGGAACATAGAAGAAGGATGTTTCTAGAACAATAGGCCTCCAGGCTCTCTAGAATGGTGTTGTGATAGCTTCAATCTCCTCTCTGAGGTGGGAGAAGAAAAGGTAAAGCACAGAAATGGATAGAGGAAAGCCAGTAGGACCTCACTGTCTCTGAGTTTGTTTTCAAGTTTCTCAATGACTATTATAATAGAATTGGCTTCTTTTTAAGAATTTTTGTTTTATGCAGTAAAAAAATTATTCTGAGAATGTTTCACCAGCTTGACAGAGGTCTGTGGCATAGCCACTGGAGTACAGGACTAGGAGTAAGAAAGATCTGAGTTTGAATCCAAGCACTGTAACCGCAAAAATGTGGGTTTCAAGACTGTGAATTGCCAAAACTGTAAAGATAATTTTTAGTGTCTTGATTTAAATCAAAAATAAGTGGTCGCCATGGGAAAAATTCCCAAATATGAAAATACCCAAGTCACCTGGGTTTTATGGAGATTTTAATTAATACAAATGAAGGAATTAAGGAAAGCGAGAGAGAGAGTAGAGAGTAAATAGTATGAAGGGCCTAGCCCAAATGGCCTAGGCCTGAGCTTTAAGAGAGACTAGTCAGTCTTTAATCACTCACCACAAGATCATCCTAAAGCAAAACTCCAGTCCTTCACTGAAATCCTCAACTCCTGAACTGAGTTCAGAGACCCAGCTCCTCCAAGCTAACTCCAAACTCCTCTCTCCACGGCGAACTCCCAAACTGAACCAATTTCAAACTCTCCTTCCTTTTAAAGAAATTTTCTCTTGTGTCACCTCCCCGATATTTTCACATCTACCAATCACAGTAGACGTTTTCCCCAGGACTGACCATTCTTAGTTCACATCTTCTTTTGTTATCACCTTCTCTGATTAGATTATATCTTCTGAGTATTTCACATCTCTTTGCTAAGCTTGCCCTTCCTAAGTTGCTTGACCTTTTAGTGATTAATTTAACCTTTATAGGTACTTAGCACCCTTTTGTATTAGATCTAAAAAAGACCCAGCTAAAGGTTCTAGCTTTACTGTAAGTGTGAGTTGGGGACTTTTTCATTGTTCCATCAGGAGTTTACAACTTTATCTTCCCCTAAAGGATGCCTAAGTATGGGTGGAGTAATGTTAAAATTCCCAATACATTCCTGATCAAGTACCTCCATTTGTTACAATAAGGGAATAGCTTAACCAAATCTTCTAAGGTAGCACCTGAGCAGTTTTAAGATTCACAGCACAGACGTCTACTCTGTGTGACTCTGGGCAAGTCATTTGATCTCTCTGTGCTGCTACAATTTCATCTACCTCACAAGGTTATTGTGAGGATAAAGCATTTTCCAAACCTTCAGTACAGCATGAATGTCAGATGTATTATTTTTGTTATTATTACTGTTACTGTGAAGGATGCCTGAGAGAGAGACTGAAAGAGATCTTTGCTCACCTGATTCTGGTGATTCAAAGAGGGAGGGACAAAGGACATGGCCATACAAAAAAGCTCACAAAGAGCTTCAGACAAGAGAGCAATAACAAACCTATCTGGGACAAATTATTCCCTCTCCTCAAGGGAAAGAGGACATAAGCTTTACATGAAAAGAGTTTTATCACACTGTACTCTGGAACCACTTTCTACTTATAGAATGATTCAGTGATGGTAGAGAGATCTGGGTTTCAATTCAAATGAAAACATTCAATATGGAACAGGCACCTAAGATGTACAAAGTACTGGGTGCGAGGTGAGGGACACAACCGAGGACAAGCCCTGACCTCCCTGAGTCTAAAATCTAGTATTAAATAAAAGAGTCTTACAATAAAGGCCTATGTCTTACTGGCAACACCTGTGCTTTCCCTCTTGCAATTTCCTAAATCAGACATTCTAAGCAGACCCCAGCCTGCTCATGAATGCAAAAATGAAAATGAAAGTAAAATGGACAGGAATACAACTGAAAGGAGGAGCTCCAAACCTAATTGAACCATCAGTGACTGTGTCCTTGTGAGGTCAGAGGGCCTGCCAGGGCTACCTCAGTTTTCTGGACAGCCTCTTTATAATTCAGTTATGAAGTTACTAAGTGGCATAATGGAGAGAGGAAAAGTCTTGTAGCCAAAAGATATGGATTCAAATTGGAACACTATTGACTATAGAATGGCAGTTTAGGAATAAAGGGAAGAAATCAAGGATCACCTTCAGGATAGTTTGGCCTCCCACAATATTAAAGATACCTTCTCATAAAGATCATCTATAAGGCTACCTCAATGCGTAAACATGTATTAAAAGCCTACTATGGACCGAGTTTCAAATGGGATATCAGACGCTGTAAACCTTAAAATTTCTTAGACTTATAAATGTTGGAAATTTCACCATTGGGAAATTTCATACTTGAAGAATTTCTTACTGATAGTGGGAACTCTATTGGAATGTGAACCCCATTGGCATGGGAGGTTCCTTCTCCTCCCTACTTAAGATTACTTTAGGACAGAAACCTTTTGCTGAACAATGGAAAGGGCTTTGACCTATGCTTAAGCATAGAACAGGAAGTTCTTTGAGTCATGATTGATTTTAGAATTGATACAATAGAGATACTTGGAATGACAGAACCAGGTCTTGGAACTTCCAATCTCCACCCTACTCAGGGTAACAGGATTTAGGAAGGGCTGCAGCAAAGGATCAAGATTTAATTATTTGAGAATATGACCTTCAACAGACATGTGCAAAGCCACAGACCTCTGGGCGGTCCTGGGTTAAGCTAGAGCCACCATTGGCACAGGGAAGACATGGACAGTGATTGGTAGATGTGAGAACTGAGGGGAGAGAACTTGGATGGTTTCCTTAAAGATAGCGGGGTCTGAGGACTAGGGTGGTTGGAGAGGTTTTGCTCTGAGAGGTTGTGCTCTGAGAAGCTTGCTCTGAAGGAAGCTGGAGGTGGAGGCCCCTGAGACTGTTTCTCCATTTTGGTCACGTGAGTGATAGGGACTGATCTGTTTTCTTTGCCTCTGCTATCTAAGGGCTTGGGCCTTTTGGCCCAGCCTAAACAGAGGGGGTATCTAAGCCCTATTCCCTTCTATCTCTCTCTCTGTGTCTCTTTCTCTCTCTAATACCTTTCTTCCTCCTGTTTATAATTAAAAACTCCATAAAAGGTTGACTGCTGACTTGAGTTTTCATTTAGGAATTACATAGCTGAATTCCTTGGCGACCTTAAATTAATATATATATCAGTCTTTTAAAGTGATTTCCTTGTCACAACGCTTCCTGGCTATGTGACCTTGGGCAAGACATGCTCACTGCTCTTCTGGCTTAGAAGAGATATTTATTATCATTTTAAGACAGAAGGTAAAGGTTTAAAACAAAAAAAGATGGCTGTTTCTGGGGTTGTGGGAAAATATTAAGTTTAGAAAAGCCATGGAATAGACAATCAAAAATCTAAAGTAAAGGACCCTCAGGGTTATCCTAATCCAACTATCTCATTTTATAAAAGAGGAAACAGGCCCAAAAAGATTAAGTGACTTGGCAAAGGGCACTGGGGAAATGAGTAAGACATAAAGGACTGAACCTGGTCCTCAGAACTTCTATTTGGGGTTCTTTCCACTGAACCTCACAGCTACCTGTGGTACCTTTACAAGGTTTCAATAGAAACAGGTACTCTGAATTCAGCATTAAAGTGAGGCTCAAATATTCTCTCAGGAGATACTAAAAGTAAAACATAATAAAAAATTCTCTCTTAACAATATTCAATTAATAAGCATTCATTAAAAACCTACTTTGGGCCAGGAAGGGAACTGGGCCTTGAGGCTAAAAAGACAAAAGCAGACTGAGAGTGCCAGGAAAGACCAGGGATTCTAAGGCTCAGAGGGAGGACTGGATGCATGGCAGAGAAGGGGCCAGTTGGGGCAAATACTGCCCAGGCTCAAAGGTGTACTTTGATAAAGAACAAGAAGACCAATTCATCTGTATCACAGAATGTGTGGGAGGGAATAATATACAAAATGGTTGAAAGGGAGACTATTCTAACATTCTATTGTCTCATATTCCTCCAACCTGTCTCTACCTGACTGGTAGAATTCTCAAACAGGACAGAAGGCAAAGAATGGTCTAAGAACAGTAGCAGTCAATGCAGAAACAGGCAAACTGAACATGCCAGAGCACCTCTGGCATGAGAATGGAAGTAGCTCTAATAAGTCATCACCAAGACTTCTCCTCGCTTCCAATCCTATGCCAGATAGTCAAGATGACAAATTTCATCTCCCCAGTGGTGTGAGGACATATTCTCTCTCCTACATGAAGGGACCCTTAAGCATCTTGGACCAAAAATTCAGAAGATAGAAATCCCATCTTAGAGCAAGGCCTTATGAAATAAAATGTAAGTCAAGATAACAGCTGTGAAAGGAGACAGTTAAATAAGCACTGTAACAAGTCATTTGATTTGTGTTCTCTAAAGGTTTTATTATTGCTTAACCTTTGCCAAAACCAAAGAGAAAAGACACAAGGCCTCCAGTTTCATTATAGTCATATTCACAGCAATCCCAACAGGAGTTTGAATAAAATGAATAAAGAAAACACAAATGAAATGCCAGTGTGCCCTGGGAGTAATTGCTCAGTTTAAACGTTTCAAAGGCAGTTTGCCAAATGAAAAAATATATTGTGGGTCCAAAGATTTAAACCAACAAATTGCTACTATTATTGGCTTTCTCCCCACACTTTTCCATTCTTTCTAACCAGTTTATATTTGAATTACCCTATCTAAATTAGACAGTGGTTTCCCCCTTGCATTATAAACACGTTTGACAAGACAATGCAAGAATAAGCCTTGATAACTGAATGAAGTGGTTACTCTCAATGAAAAGTCTTTCTTGGAACTCTGAACAGAATAAGGCATATGAAAAAGAGCCTTTCTCTTACAATCAAGATTTTAATTTAATTCATAATAGCCTACAAGAGTCATTCTGTCTTAGGATACCCAGATGGAAGATTTCTCATAAAAATGTCCCTGGTTATGGATGACATCCTCATGTCTACTCTTTCACACTCTGAAGAGGAAATTTTTAAGACTGCTTGTTAAAGTCCAGCTTGTAAGAGCAGATACTTACTGGACTACCTTGTACAATACTCATGAATATGCCTTGTAGGCTTATTCTTCACTACTGAAAATGATACCAAATTGCTGCCATTTATCATGGTACATTTCATTAGTCCCATGACTGTACATGTACCCAGTAAAATTTTACACAGTACCTTATATGATTTATGGCATTCCAAATTATACCCTTTTGTTGGCACTAATCCTCTTTGATGAGGTGATGCAGATTAATAGGGTCCTAAAGTCTAGGAATGTGATGAAAGTTTTCACTTGCTTCAGTTTCAGAGGCTCTAATCCAAACATAGTGCTATGTGAAGAAAGTTCAAGGCAGAGCATGAGCCATACTGAAAATTTTTTAGCTTTCTTTTATATTTTTTCACCACCTCCTCTTTCTATCCCTCAAAGAAAAAGCCAGAAACACCAGTCTGCAAAGCAGATGTCTCTTGGAAAATAAGGAATTTATTTTACATAGCTCTACAGATGACTTCCACTATGGCCCCCCAGGACTGTGCAAATGACATTTTAAGCTCTTAGAGACTTTTATGATAAAGGGAAAACAGATTGCTAGTCACAGAATGATCATGATTTCAACCAAAAGAATCAAAATTAACCGCAATTCTGAAGTTTGAAAGAAAAATTTCCCATCAAAAGAGAAAAGAAGCCGCATTGGGTAAGGTAAAAATACAACCATTCTGTTATTGCCACTACTATCATTTGATTTTTGGTATTCCTAAAGCACTTTTCATTTGCAATGCTCCCTAATTATTTCTTCATCAACAATAAGAACTTTTGATTCCACTTGGCAGTTTTTTTAGATTGTTTAAGCAGCATCATTTGCCTCGGCTTGGCAATGTGTATAATTGATGACCTGTCTCAGCTATAATGTGGGGATCTTTATTAGAAAAAGACATCAGTGTAACAACTGTGAATACCAACCTAAGGCAGAGAGAGGGTATTTAAATTTAAAACTGGATCTCTGGCCTAATTCTAAAACTACAAAATTGCAAAGAATGGAATAAACTCCACCATATGGCATAATACTTTTTGTGATTACAGGAACAGCGGCAAAAACAATCCTTTTAAAATTACATAATTTTTTTTTAAAGAACTAGTTAGTTCAAAATATTTTAACAAAGTTACTTATTAGGAAATAGCCAAAAAGAAGGCTGTCATTTTATTCAATTATACTTTCTGACAGTAAAAGAACCGAATAATGTAAAGTCTCTATATAGAATTATTTTGCAGTTTTGCTTCTGTATACGCTTCTCTGAGATCTATACATGATATAATGACAATATTTTCTCCAACACTGTAAAAATGAAACACTCAAAGTGTTCCTTTGCGGATGAAAATACCTTCAGAGCTTTGTAATAGGAGAGGTATTCAAGGAATGTACAGAACGGTACATTAATGCAAGTCAATAGAAGAAACATACATACACAAAGAATCAATTTTTTAGAATTTCATTTGGATTCAAGACACACACTTTTTTTTGCCCAAGGCATCATAACCTTTTTAAAATTAAGCTTTAAGAGGCTTAATAAAATGTTATCTTGAAATACTGGATCATTGAATGCATTACTCACAGAAGGCATTATATAGGACTATGAAAATATTATTACCATAGATACAAGCTGTCTTCACATTTGTTCTCTATTCCCTTTCTTCCTTACCTTTTGACCACATAAAGCCTTGTCCACTCACTATTTTAGGGTTAACTCCTTTACAATTCCATCCTCTCTTTACTCCTCCAAGACTATTCTTTCAAGTCAAATTCTCTTAGTACTCATTAGTTTTATACTTACTTTTTTTACTAGATTTTTTTATTGAATTTTATTTTTTCATCTACATGTAAAAACAATTTTTGACAATTGTTTTCTGATACTTTGTGATTCAGATTCTCTCCGCTCTTTCCTGCTTCCAGGGACAATAAACAGTCTTATTATATTATATCAGTTCTTTCATGCAATAATACATAGTTCCATATTCTCCTGAAAACCCATATCATACATATGACTAAAAAAAAAACTCAAGAAAGAAATAAAGTGAAGGATTGTGTAATTTGATGTGTATTCAGATTCCAACAGTTCCTTCTTTGGCTGTGCAAAGCATTTTTTTATCATGAGTCCCTTGTGGTCATCTTAGAACCTTGTTTTGCTAATAATAGTTTCACTCTTCAAAGCTGACCATTGTACAAAATTTCTTTTAGTGTATATACTGTTCTTCTGATTCTGCTCATTTCACTTTACATCAGTTCATAATGTCTTTCTAGGTTTTTCTGAACTCAACCTTTTCATCATTCCTTACAAAACATTACAACTATACACCAGAACTTGTTCAGTTATTCTCCAATTGATGGAAATCCTCTCAGTTTCCAATTCTTTCCCACTACAAAAAGATCCACTAAAAATATTTTTATACGAGTAGGTTCTTTTCCCCTCTCTAATCTCTTTGGGATACAGACACAGTAGTAATATTGCTGGATAAAAGGGTATGAATAGTTTCATGGCCTTTTAGACATGTTTCCATATTGTTCTCTAGAATGGCTGTATCAGTTTACAGTCCCAACAGCACATCAGAATCCAAATTTTTCCATATCACTTTCATCATTTATCACTTTCCTTTTTGATCATATGAGACGTTCTGATAGGTGTGAGGTGGTATCTCAACAGTTGTTTTAATTTGCATTTCTCTAACCAACAGTTATTTGGAGCATTTTTTTTTATATGACTACAACTAGTTTTTAATTTCTTTAACTTAGAACTACCTATTCATATCCATTGACAATTAATCAATCATGGAATGCTTTATATTCTTGTAAATTTGGCTCAATTCTCTACATATTTGAGAAATGAGGTCTTTGTCAAAGGCAGTTGCTATAAAATTTTTTCACCAAATTATTTCTCTTCTAATCTCGGTTATATTAGTTTTGTTTGTACTGAAACTTTTTAATTTAATGTAATTAAAATTATTCATCTCATTTTTGATAATATTCTGTATGTCTTATTTGGTCATAAATTTTTCTCTTATCCAGAGTCTCACAGGTACATTTTTCTATGTTCCCCAATTTGTTTATGGTGTCCCCCCTTTATTTCTAGCTCAAGTATATATTTTGATTTTATCTTGTTGTATGGTATGAGAGGTTTGTCTATGCCTGTCTTCCTCTTCTTTTAAAAAAAATACACATTTAATTGATGCCTTTTATCTCTAAATCATAATTATTCAGGGAGTTGGGAGGGATACTTTCCTTCTCCAGATTAAATAAACCCTTCTTTGGGTTTAATTGTAATCTTGTAACAAAGAAAAGCAATGAAGCAAAAATGCCCAGTATTGTGACTTCATTCTGCCACCACAGGAGAATGTTTCATTCAATGACATTTTCACATTTTCCCAGATATTTACAATTTGGTCTCCTGTTGGTGGCTTTTCATTTCTGTTACTCAAATTGGGACACATGCTGTTCTTTTTATTCTCTACTTTGCTCCATGCCTGTGTGCCCACCTCTGGAAAAACCTTGTCTTGACTCAGTTGCCCCTTATACCTCCCACTGTATTTTTCTTCTTCCTTTCAAAGGGAGACCATTTCAGTTGCTTCCATTCCTTCACTACTTGGTCTCTTCTTCATCATTCCCTCAGGCTGAAATCTGATGTCTAGTTCTAGCACCTAAGAGGAAACTTCCCTCCCCAAAGGCACCACCAGCCTCATTTTTGTTTTCCTTGCCTGGTTTCTAGTTTTAGACCCAGTAGACCACACACACATACTTTCTGATACTCTGGGCTCTTGTTCTACCTCTCAAGCTCTTTTATCACAGGGAGAGGGTGACATTTAGGGTCAGAAGAACAGAATTCATATTTCACCTCTACCTCTTACTAGCTGGGTGACCTCCCTAGAGTCACAACTTCTCTGGGCCATGGTTTTCTCATCTGTAATATGAAGGGGACAGACTCAATGATTTACAAGGTTCTCTCTCTCTAAATTTGTAATCCAGTAACTTTCTTCTCCTTCTTGTATATGAATGAGGATCTTTTCCAAGGCTTATTCCTTGGCCCTCTGTTCCTATTTTATCACCCCTCTTCAAGGAACTCAAGACCTCAACTATTTCTCTTGGCTTCTGATTTTCAATTCTATCTCTTTGTCCCTAACAACTCTGCCAGACACCAGTCCTGCACCCTCAAATGCCTACTAGCCATTTCCACTTAGATTTTCCATTGTCACTTAACTTTAAAGCAAATTCAAACTCATCATCTTCCACTAAAATTAATAATACTTCAAGGGCAAATGAGTAGCACAGTAGATAGAAAACTAGGCCTAAAGTCAGGAGGACCTTGGTTCAAATATAATATCAGACACTTCCTAGCTATGTGACCCTGAGCAAGTCACTTAAACCCAATTGCCTAGTCCTTACCACTCTTCTCCTTTAGAACTGATATTTAATCTTGATTCTAAGAACATAAGGTGTGGGTTAAAAATATTAGTAAATAAAACCAATACTTCACCCTGGCTTATTTCTTTTCATGTGAATCAACTACTCTTTTTTTTTTAACTTTATTTATTTAATCAATTAATTTTGAATATTTTTCCATGGTTACATGATTCATCTTCTTTTCCTCTCCTCTTTTCACCCCTCCCATAGCCAATGAGCAATTCTACTGGGTTTTACATGTGTCATTCATCAAGAGCTTTTTCCATATTATTATTTGCACTAGGGAGATAGATCTTTTAGAGTCTACATCCCCAGTCATATCCCCATCGACTCTTGCAATTGAGCAATTGTTTTTCTTCTGTGTTTCTACTCCCACAGAACTTCCTCTGAATGTGGATACTGTTCTTTCTCATTAGTCCCTCAGAATTGTCCTGGATCATTGCATTGCTGCTAGTAGAGAAGTCCATTACATTTGATTGTGCCACAGTGTATTCTTCTCTGTGTACAGTGTTCTCCTGGTTCTGCTCCTCTCACTCTGTATCAATTCCTGGAGGTTGTTCCAGTTCCCATGGAATTCCTCCACTTTATTATTCCTTTTAGCACAATAGTATTTCATCACCAACAGATACCACAATTTGTTCAGCCATTCCCCAATGGAAGGGCATCCCCTCATTTTCCAATTTTTTGCCACCACAAAGAGTGCAGCTATGAATATTCTTGTACAAGTCTTTTTCCTTATTATCTCTTTGGGATACAAACCCAGAATTGGTATGGCTAGATCAAAGGGCAGAAAGTCTTTTAAAGCCCTTTGGACATAGTTCCAAATAGCCTTCCAGAATGGTTGAATCAATTCACAGTTCCACCAGCAATGCATTAATGTCCCAATTTTGCCACATCCCCTCCAATATTTACTTTCCTTTGCTGTCATGTTACCTAATCTGCTAGGTGTGAAGTGGTACCTCAGAGTTGTTTTGTAATCATCCACTCTTGAAAGCTACTACTACCTGTTCATATAATTCCCTCTCTCCCCATATCAAATCAGTACTCAAATCTAATTGAGTCTAATCTAATCTCACAATCTCACAATCTCACAATATTCATTCTCTTTCAATTTTACTCCAACCTAATCCAGACCCTTATCTAGTCCCTGGACAACAACAAAAGCCTCTTAAGTAGTCCCATATTATCTCCATCCTCCCCTCACTATATCTTGGTATATTGACAAACCCAGGAGACTAATCATCTAGAAATATCACTTTTATCATTTCATAAATCTGCTCAAAAATCTTTAAACGCTCTTCACTAAGAAGAAAAATTCCTTGAACAGGTCTTAAAGCCTTCCCCAACTTACCTTTCCAATCTTCTCACTCATTACTATCCTACATGAATCACAACACCAGTAAAATGAGTTTATTCCTTGTCTCTCAAACATATTAAGGCAAACCTACTTTTATGTCTTTCTTTGTGCTGGTATCTACCAGTAATGCCTCAATATTTTTACATACAGTTTTGTGCTCATCTCATTAGCCATTTGAATCTATTCTCACTATCCCACTCCCTACTCCAAGCTCCTTACCTTTCAAACCTGCCCCAATCCAGGCTATAGAGGCTGCAGTGGGTTTGGAAGCTAAAAATTCCACCCATCCACATTTTGGTAGGTATAAGGGGACAGACACTTTTTCCTTGAGGACAACAGCACAACTTCCAGGTAAGAAAAGATGTATTTCAGCTTTCCCAATATTTAACTCTGAATTCACTTCCCCAAGGAAACATAGTTATACATGGTAGTTAGCCTCTATGATAAAACTATTACGAAATAAAACCTGCAACATTTTATAGGGAAAATTTTTGTGAAATGGCCTGGGGATTTAACCATCTAAGACTCAATGGAGAAATATATACCAATTTTCCAAAAACTGATCTATTGCTAAGTTTTAGAATGCATTTCATTCAGCAAACTGGAAGCTGCATGCACATATGCATCAGTGCTTCCAAACTAATATTGAACTTTTTTCAAATTCCATCCTCCATGGTATCAGACTTAGCTTCCCTATAAAATGAAATACAAGCCAGATCTGAGTTTTACCTTTAATTCCTCTGATCTATCTAAAGAATTCTAACCACTTGTCTTTAACTGAACTATTTTTAAAAATAACAACAGCTAATATGTGGATAGAACTATAAAGTTTGCAAAGTATTTTAAATGTTATCATATTTGAACCTTACAACTCTATGAGGCAAATGCTTTTATTATCCCCATTTTACAAGTGAAAAAACTAAAGCTTAAAGAAGCCAAGTAAATTGTTCAAGATCACAGAGAAAGTAAAAGTTTGAAGTAGGACTTGAATTCATGTCTTCCTGATGTCAAGTCCTTTGCTGTATCTACTGTGCCACCTAGCTGCCTCTGTGATCAACTCTTTAGCAATGAACATCTCTTTATAAGAAAAATGATATCCAAACAGCAATCAATCTCAACTTAAATAAAAGCCGGCAGTTATGTATGTGCATGCAAACATGCACACACACACACACACACGTGCACAAAAATGGTTTGTTTCTCTTGAATTTTCAAGAAATACCATAATCTCATTTAAAATTTACCATTCTACTTAACTGGAAGCTCCTTGAAGGCAAAACTAGTCTCTCTCTTTCTCTCTCTCTCTCTCATACACACACACACCTAGCACACAACGGAATATAGAGAGTGCTGGACTCAAAGCCTTGGATCTTCCAGGACTTGAATCATGCTTCCCTCATTTACTGTGTGACTACAAGTCAGTCATTTAAAACCTGTGAGCATCAACTTCCTCATCTATAAAATGGGAGTAGTAGTATTGCCCCACAGTGCCATTATGAGACTTAAAAGGGATAATGAATACAATAAACACAAAAAGCAATGCCTATGAGTTATTATGCCTCCAATTACTATTATTACAGAGAGTTCAGTAGTTTGTGATTTTATTCTTGTGGGGACTCCTGCCACTGCTAAGCTTGAATGGGCAGTCTTTGTGAGTTATTTTGGCCAAAAACCTATACCATCTTAGAATGCTGCCGGCATGCACAGGAGGACCACACTTACATGCTTTAAGCTTGGCAAGACTTCCCAAAACATGCAATCTGTTGGCCTCGCTTTAAAGAACCACAAACCACTTCTCTGGGTCACAAAGAGGTCATTCAAATAGAACTTTAATGGAGACTAGCAATAATAATTGAGAAATGCTGAATGGAATTAAAATAACTAAAGCCCTCCATTACCTGACTCGGATCAACCTTAACAGTTTCATTATCATTAATTCCCCTTCTTATATTCTACATGCCAGTCAAACTGGTCTTACAGCTGTTCCTCAAACATGACGGTCTTTGCAAGCTTTTGAACTGTCTGTCCACCATACCTGGAATGCCCTACTTCTATACCTATCACTCTTTAGGATCTCTTACTTGCTTCAAGAATCACATCAAGTGTTAAATATAGCAGCAGTCTAGACACAGGATTCTTCCTCTCCTCACCACCTACCGATACAGACTACTTCAAAAAGACAAAAAACAAAAACAAAAAAAAAAACAGCACAAATTCATATGAACAAAGGGACTCTACATTAGGGCTCAGCATTGAAGGTATGTGGGATTTGGGCATTTCCACTCCATAAGGTGGTGAAAAAGCTTCCACCAAAACATGAGCTGATCCACTTCCCCCACACCACCTACGGAGCCAGAGTCAGAGCCAGCATGCACTAGAATCAGTGAGTGAGCGAGGGGCGCCTCTGGAGAAAGTGAAAGCCACCTCTGAATCCTTGGCAGCTAGCTGAGACCACCAAGGACCTACCCCTGAGAGCAGCTAGACCTGAGGTCCCAGCAGGCGGAGGAGCTCAGATCGTACTCACCGGCAGGGAGATAGCACAGAGAGGGGCAGGAAACAGTGGAAGCTTCAGAGACTCGACTGCCCATCTCACTCAGATTTCTAACTGGAAAGGGAAGGAGAAACCACCACCATAATGGCAAACAGTGACCAGGAAAAACAACTTCCCAACACCAAGAAAAACAAGAAGGGGTTGAGCCTGCTTTTATGGAGGAAAAACCCAGGCTACAGAGGAAATAGAAGAGTAAATACAAATAAGTGCACCAAAACCTTCCCCAAAAAATGGAAATTGCCCACAAACTCTTGAAGAATTTAAACTGGAGCTTATCAAAAAGATGGAAACCTGGCAATAAAAGTGGGGGAAAGTTCAAAAAAGAAAATAACAGTTTAAAGGACAAGAACTCCCAATTGGAGAAACAGCTGGAAGCCACAAAAAGCAGGATAGACCAAACTGAAAAGGAAAACCAGTTCATAAAGACCAGAATTAGGCAATTAGAAGTCAATGATCTTGCAAAACAGCAAGAATTAATAAAGCAAAGTCAAAAGACTGACAAAATAGAAGCAAACATAAAATATCTCACTGAAAAGTTGACAGATCAGGAAAAAAGAGCATGAAGAGACAATGAGAATCATTGGTCTAACTGAAAATCCAGAAAAAAAACAGAAATCTTGACATCATTGTACAAGAAATTATCCAAAAAAAACCCTGCCCTGATGTTCTTGAACAAGGGGGAAAAATAGGCATTGAAAGAGTTCATGGAACACCCTCTATACTAAATCCTCAAAAGACAACTCCCAGAAATATAATTGCCAAATTCAAGAGCTTCCAAGCTAAGGAAAAATTTTTACGAGAAGCCAAAAACAGACAATTCAGATATCAAGGAGCACCAATCAGGATTACACAAGATCTGGCAGCTTCCACACTAAAGGACCGCAAGGCTTGGAATATGATATTCAGAAAGGCAAGAGAATTGAGTCTTAAACCAAGGACCACCTATCCATCAAAACTGACTATATACTTCCAGGGGAAAGTATGGGCATTCAACAAAATAGAAGATTTCCAAGTATATAAATAAGTGGAAAGTTTGATATCCAAACACAAAGATCAAGAGGAACATGAAAAGGTAAATGAGAAAGAGAGGGAAAAGGGGAAAATGTTTTTTTTTTCTTTTTTATTCAAACTCTCTTCAAGGGCTACAATTAGATCAAATTACATACATTAATATATGTGGAAAATGTTATTTGTAACTCTCAAAAATTGTATTCATTATTATGGTAATTAGAAGAATCACTCATAGGAAAAGATTGGGGCATTAAGGGCTATGAGATGATATGCAAAAAAAGAAAAAGGGTTGGGGGGGAATTGAAGATGGTACCAAGAGATACTTGAAGAAATAAAATAAATAGGATAATCTTTATCAGACAAAGACACATATGGGAAAGGGAGGGGAAGAATACTCTTATAAGAAAAAGAAGAAGAGAGGGCTAATAGTTAATACTTAAACCTTACTCTCAGTGAAATCAACTCTGAGAGGGAAGAGCATTTAGATGCATTGGGGTACTGAATTCTATCTTACCCTAAAGGGAAAAAGGGAATGTAAGAAGGGAAAACTAAGGGAGGTAGGGGGTCACAGAGTACAAAAAGGGAGGAAAAGAGAGGGGGGAGAGAACTTAACAGACCCTAAAAAAATAAGAAAGTGACAAAAAGCGAGGGGGAAGAAAGGGAAGCTTATTAAGGGCAGGGATTGGGGGGACTGATTAAAAGCAAACCACTGGTTTAAAAGGATATAGCAAAGGACAGAACTAGGAAAGGATATCAAAATGCTGGGGAATACACAAGTGGCAATCATAACTTTGAACGTGAATGGGATAAAGTAACCCATAAAATGAAAACAAATAGCATAGCGGATTAGAAATCAAAATCCTACCATATGTTGTCTGAAAGAAACACACGAGGCGGGTAGACACTCACAGGGTTAGAATTAAAGGTTGGAGCAAAACCTATTGGGCCTCAATTGATAGAAAGAAGGTAGAAATTGCAATCATGATATGTGAGAAAGCCAAAGTAAAAATAGATCTGATTAAAAGGGATAGGGAAGGTAACTACATCTTGATAAAAGGCATTTTAGACAAGGAGTAAATATCATTAATCAACATGTATGCATCAAATGGTATAGCATACAGATTTCTAAAGGACAAACTAGTGGATTTGAAGGAGGAAATAAGACAGTAAAACTATACTAGTGGGAGAGCTGAACTTACCACTATCAAATTTAGATAAATCAAATTTAAAAATGAATAAGAGGTAAGAGACGTGAATGAAATCTTGGAAAAAATAGAGTTAATAATAATAATTGGAGTTATTTATATGGAGAAAAATAATTAGGGCCAAAACGGAATACATATTCTTTTCAGCAGCACATGATACATTCACAAAGATTGACCATGTACTAGGGCATAAAAACATGGCAAACACATGCAGAAAAGCAAAAATAATAAATGAAACCTTTTCTGATCATAACGCAATAAAAATAATGATCAGTAAAGGTACATGGAGAGACAAATCAAAAACTAATTGAAAATTAAATTATATGATTCTCCAAAATTGGTTAGTTATAGAACAAATCATAGAAACAATTAATAATTTCATTGAAGAAAATGACAATGATGAGACATCCTTTCAAAATCTATGGGATGCAGCCAAAGCAGTACTCAGGGGGAAATTTATATCCTTGAGTTTATATATTAACAAATTAGGGAAGGCAGAGGTCAATGAATTGGACATGCAAATCAAAAAACTTGAAAGAGAAAATCCCCAGGTGAAAACTAAATTAGAGATCATAAAATTAAGGGAGAAATTAATAAAATCTAAAGTGAAAGAACTATTGAACTAATAAATAAGACTAGAAACTGGTATTTAGAAAAACAAACAAAATAGACAAAGTACTGGTCAATCTAATAAAAAAAAGGAAAGAAGAAAATCAAATTAACAGTATCCCAGAAGAAAAGGAAGGCCTCACCTCCAATGAAGAGGAAATTAAGACAATCATTAAAATTTATTTTGCCCAATTATATGGCAACAAATATGGCAATCTAGGTGATTCGGGTGAATATTTACAAAAATATAAATTACCTAGATTAACAGAAGAAGAAATAGAATTCTTAAATAATCCCATATCAGAAAAAGAAATTGAACAAGCCATCAAAGAACTTCCTAAGAAAAAATCACCAGGGCCTAATGGATTCACATATGAATTCTATCAGGCATTCAAAGAACAACTAATCTCAATATTATACAAACTATTTGACATAATAAGCAAAGAGGGAGTTCTACCAAATTCCTTTTATGACACAAATATGGTACTGATTCCAAAGTCAGGCAGGTCAAAAACGGAGAAAAAAAACTAAAGACCAATCTCCTTAATGAACATAGATGCAAAAATCTTAAATAGAATACTAGCAAAAAGACTCCAGCAAGTGATCAGAAAGGTTATTCACTATGATCAGGTAGGATTTATACCAGGAATGCAAGGATGGTTCAATATCAGGAAAAACATCCACATAATTAACCATATCAACAAGCAAACCAACAAAAATCACATGATTATCTCAATATATGCAGAAAAAGCCTTTGACAAAATATAACACTCATTCCTATTAAAAACACTAGAAAGTATAGGAATAGAAGGGTCTTTCCTAAAAATAATAAATAGTATCTATCTAAAACCATCAGCCAAAATAATCTGCAATGGGGATAAACTAGAAACTTTCCCAATAAGATCAGGAGTGAAACAAGGATAGCCATTATCATCCTTTATTATTTAACATTGCACTAGAAACACTAGCAGTAGCAATTAGAGAAGAAAAAGAAATTGAAGGTATTAAATTGGCAACGAAGTGACCACACTATTACTCTTTGCAGATGATATGATGGTCTACTTAAAGAATCCTAGAGAATCAACTAGAAATCTAGTTGAAATAATCAACAATCTTTAGCAAAGTTGCAGGATACAAAATAAAGCCACATAAGTCATCAGCATTTCTATATAGTCCCAACATATCACAGCAGCAAGAATTAGAAAGAGAAATTCCATTTAAAATCACCCTAGACAATATAAAATACTTGGGAATCTATCTACCCAAACCTATTTACTTACTTAGTGCCATAGCCATCGAACTACCAAAAATCTTTTTTACTGAATTAGAAAAAACCATAACAAAGTTCATTTGGAAGAACAAAAGGTCAAGGATATCCAGGGAAATAATGGAAAAAAAATGTGAAGGAAGGTGGCTTAGCATACCAAACCCAAACATCCCAGCTTTTGGAACAAAAATCCACTACTTAATAAAAACTGCTGGGAAAATTAGAAGACAATATGGGAGAGATTAGGTTTAGATCAACATCTCACACCCTACACCAAGATAAACTCAAAATGGGTAAATGACTTGAACATAAAGAAGGAAACTATAGGTAAATTAAGTGAAAACAGAATAGTATGCATGTTAGATCTTTGGGAAAGGAAAGATTTTAAAACCAAGCAAGAGTTAGAAAAAAATCACAAAATGTAAAATAAATAATTTTGATTACATCAAATTAAAAAGTTTTTGTACAAACAAAACCAATGCAACCAAAACTAGAAGGGAAGTAACAAACTGGGAAATAATCTTCATAACAAAAACCTCTGACAAAGGTCTACTTACTCAAATTTACAAAGAGCTAAATCAATTGTATAAAAAATCAAGCCATTCTCCAATTGATAAATGGGCAAGGGACATGAATAGGCAATTTTCAGGTAAAGAAATCAAAACTATTAATAAGCACATGAAAAAGTGTTCTAAATCTCTTATAATCAGTGATGCAAATAAAAACAAATCTGAGGTAACACCTCACACCTAGCAGATTGGCTAACATGACAGTCACGGAAAGTAATGAATACTGGAGGGGATGTGGCAAAATTGGGACATTAATGCACTGCTAGTGGAATTGTGAATTGATCCAACCATTCTGGAGGGCAATTTGCAATTATGCCCAAAGGGCGATAAAAGACTGTCTGCCCTTTGATCCAGCCATAGCACTGCTGGGTTTGTAACCCAAAGAGATAAGAAGGGAAAATACATATACATGAAAATTCATAGCTGCGCTCTTTGTGGTAGCAAAAAATTGGAGAATAAGGGGATGCCCTTCAATTGGAGAATGGCTGAACAAATTGTGCTATATGTTGTGCTCAAAGGAATAATGAATTGGAGGAATTCCATGGGGACTGGAACAACCTCCAGGAAGTGATGCAGAGCGAAAGGAGCAGAACCAGGAGAACATTGTACACAGAGACTGATATACTGCGGTACAATTGAATGTAATGGACTTCTCCATTACTGACAGTGCAGTGATCCTGAGCAATTCTGAGGGATTTACGAGAAAGAACACTATCCACATTCAGAGGAAACACTGTGGGCGTAGAAACACAAAAGAAAAACAACTGCTTAATGACATGGGTCGAAGGGGATATGACTGGGGATGGAGACTCTAAATGATCATCCTAGTGCAAACATCAAAAACATGGAAATGGGTTCTGATCAAGGACACATGTAAACCCAGTGGAATTGTATGTGGGCTACGGAAAGGGTGGGGGTAGAGGAGGGAGGGAGAGAACATGATTCTTGTAACCAAGGAATAATGTTCTAAATTGACTAAATCAAATTTTAAAAATTAAAAAAAAAAAAAAAGAATCACATCAAGTATAAGTATCACCTCTTATATGAAGCCTTTCCAGATTCGCCTAGTTGCTAATTCACTCCCTCCCAAAATCACTTCATATTTATTTTATATATGTTTTGTATATATATTTTATATACACGTGTTATCTCCCTCATTAGAATGTGGGCTCCTTGAGAGTCTAGACCATTTCATTTTTGAGTCTGTATTCCCACATCCTAGCATTAAACCCTTAAAACATTCATACTGATTGATTGAATTATGGAAAATCCCATTGTTGTTCCCCAAAATGGATTTTTACCAATAAGGATATTGCCATATAGATTAGAGAAGTAGATAATTCACATGCAATTACAGAGAATGGAAATGAAAGGGGGAAAAAAGTATGTGAAGAAACTAAAACACACACAAAAAAAGATGAGTAATTGGAAAATGAGCTACGTACCAGTCGAGCAGCCAGGAGTACCAAACTGAGATGTATCCAGAAACTTTCGAGGTGTTGGCAGGTTTGTGATGTCAATCAGAGGAACTGGGGAAGCATCTTTCATGAGAGAGCTACAAGGAATAGAAAGAGGCAGACTTCAGCACTGGCTTCAACATTATCCCATGTCCTGCGGTGGACTGCTATTCCAGCATGCTACGGTCTAGCTCTTACTCTTTCCTCATCTGTTACTACTGTTCTTTGCATGAGGCATTCTTCCTAACTAGTGTATCACACACTTCTCCTTTCAAAAGAGGAATGACCAAAAGGCACCCCTTAACCACGTAGCTTAAGTCAGTGTTGACTCTATAGTCATCCTATTCTCCTATTCACAAACCTTTATTTTGGAAATATCTGAATTTTTACTTTTCGAGGGAGGTACAGTGGATAAGGCACTAGACCTAGAGACAGGAAGATCTTAATTGGCTGAGTGACCCTAAGCAAGTCACTTAACCTCTACCTGACTCAGTTTCCTCAACTATAAGATGGGGATAATAATAGCATACACATCCAGGGGCTTTTGGGGGGATCAAATGAGATAACATTCATCAAGAATTTAGCACAGTGCTTGGAACATAGTAATTTCTTAATTTATGCTTGTCTCGGTCCTTCCTGTCCTTGGTAGTCAGGAGTTGTGCTGGAGGATTACGTCAAGCATCCCTCATATAAACACGGCTTTATGAGCCACAAAGAATTGCATTTATATACATTAGTCAAAAGAGACAATCCAGATAATTTGTTTATTTTATAACAAATAAGGGTTTAAAAAAAGGACTTTCTGAAAATTTGGTTTAGGAGGAATAAAAATTTCCAAGAAAAGCAATGGGGAAAGGAACTTAATTTTGTAAATGTAATTTATTTAATAGAGTAATGTCCAACTTTCCCTTTTTCTCTACAATGAGGGTACTGGCACTAGAAAGGATCATTATTGTGAACTTCCCTTAAGTCAATACAATCATGCAGATGAAATGGATGTGCCCTAATTGTGTGCCCTACACATTTTTGTTGGCAGCTAACATTTTGCTCATCATACTAAACCCTAGATCATTAGAAATCTCTTCATTGAAAGAGACTGGGCTAAATAACTATCAACCTCAGGAAAATAAAGGAAGTAAAAAAGAAAATAAACTACCCAAATAATGGCTGCTGTTGTTCAATAATTCCAATCGTGTTTAACCTCATGATCCCATTTGGTTTTCTTGGCAAGATATTGGAGTGCTTTGCCATTTTCTTCTCCAGTTCATTTGACAGATGAGGAAAGTGAGGCAAACAGGGTTAAGTAATTTGCCCAGTGTCACCCACCTACTAAATGTCCAAGACCAGATTTGAACTCAGGAAAAGGAATCTTGCTGGCTTCAGAGCCAGCATTCTATCCACTGTGCCACCTAGCTACCTCAAACTATGATGCCTACCTGAAAAAGAAGACTGCTCAATTAATCTATCAATATAATTAAATGCCACTACAGACATGCATTACAAGGGAGTCCAGAATTGACAGAAGAAAATAATAGATCATTTTTAAGAAAATGCAGTGTTTTCCATGATCCAAAACCACTCACTGCTGAAAAAGTCCATTTAATGTTAATGAATAGTAACAAATTCCCAGCTATGTATCTGTGAATCATAGCATACTTAAGGTCTTGGAAAAAGTAAAATGGCAAATAGCTCCATAAATAATTGAAAAATGCCCAGTGGCTACAAGTGGGCTGAAATGTTATCAGTGACAACGTGTAGACGTAAGTCATTCTTTTTTTTTTCCTTTTAAACATTATTTTATTTGGTCATTTTCAAACATTATTCATTGGGAAAAAAAGATCATTTTCTTTTCCTCCCCCCACCTCCCGCCACCCCTCCCATAGCCAATGCATGATTCCACTCGTATCACATGTGTCCTTGATCTGAACCCATTTCCATGTTTTTGGTATTTGCATTATAGTGTTCATTTAGAGTCTCTCCTCAGTCATATCCCCTCAACCCCTATAGTCTAGCAGTTGCCTTTCCTCGGTGTTTTTACTCCCAGTTTGTCCTCTGCTTGTGGATAGTGTTTTTTAGATCCCTGCAGATTGTTCAGGGACATTGCATTGACACTAATGGAGAAGTCCATCACCTTCGATTGTACCACAATGTATCAGTCTCTGTGTACAATGTTCTGGTTCTGCTCCTTTCACTCTGCATCACTTCCTGGAGGTTGTTCCAGTCTCCATGGAATTCCTCCACTTTATTATTCCTTTTAGCACAATAGTATTCCATCACCAACATATAACACAATTTGTTCAGCCATTCCCCAATGGAAGGGCATCCCCTCATTTTCCAATTTTTTGCCACCACAAAGAGCACTGCTGTGAATATTCTTGTACAAGTATAAGTTATTCTTAAGGATATGAATAACCTGAAAAGAAGGTAGGCCAGCTATGTATCTGAAACGATATTCAGCAAATCAATGACCAAAGTTCTTCGATGGAAATCTAAAATATGTTTTAAAAATTTTAAACTAAAAAAGGGAAGACTTCAATGTGTTACCTAGCTCTTCTACAACTGATGTGTTGAAAAACATGAACAATGATCTCTCAAGATGAGATAGTTCATAAGGTTACAATTTGGATCAGACAATCAAGAGTCTACTTTTTGTCAAGTGCTTTAAAAAAGAAGGCCTTCAAGACATAAAAGATTTATCCAATAGCAAGATTCTGATCACTCTCTTGGAAGCCCAGGGACAGCTATCTATTAGCTCTGAAGTCAGGCCTTACAAAGCCAAGTAAAACAGAATTGTTCATCCTTTCCTTATCTCTCATCTCTAATTTCAAGCTCTCTTCTTTTGCTTTCCTCTCATCTCTGCTCTTCTTTTATTTCTTTCTTCTCCAGTTTTCCTTGTCATTCCTCATTATTTTTGTAAAGCATAAGCTCTTTAAAAGGCTACTATGAGAAATTTGCATTGTGGCACCTACTAATAAAGTTCTAGTAGTTCATTGGAAATCAAAGGAAATTTTAATATTTAAAGATGAATTCCCCCCCACAAATAAATATCTAAATAAATGATGCTCTGGTTCCCATGTTTATCAATACCAACAGTGGTCTCTTTACTCACCTGGAAGTCTATACTCTAGGTGCCTAAGATGAAAATTCCTATGAATATTTGCTGAAGCAATGAATCCGGGGAGGAAAGAAAAGATGAGAAATTCCCAAGAGTGTATGAATGATACAGAAGGGCCAAAAGGTACCTACTTAGGAAATCTGAGCCCAGAAAGCTTGCTCAGGGCTGTTTCAGGGCCAAAATGGATCACCTGGTACACTTCTTGTCTGATACTCTGAGCTCTTGGAGTTCATATTAAACCAACTGTCAATCACATAGAACTGGCCAAAGTTCCCATGGAAACTCATTACCAGCTATATCATGAGACAGAGATTGGCCTGAGGCCAGGGATTGTGTATACCAACATTCTTCCCCAGAAAGGCCATAAAGATATGGCAGTATAGTCTTTAGAGAGGCATAATCTGCTGTGACCTGAGACAACAGAGAACCTCTTCTGCCTATGTCAGTTTACTGGTGACAAAAAATACCAGCATGGGGTTGGAAGATTTTATAGAACTTCAACAAATATACAAGGGTCCCTGCAGGAAGTTTTTCTTCCATCAATAATGTCCAGAATTCTAGCAACCCACAACCAAGAGATAAGATAGAAAGCTTCTTTCTGGGAGAAACTCTGAAGTATTTTTTCCTACTCTTTTCTAAAGATATGGACCTCATCAGCTTTGACCAATATTTATTTTAATGCATAGGCTCATCATCTTCCCATCTGTGCCGCAGCTTAGCAGACATCCAGGAGAAGCAGACCCTAGGGAGGGAGTATAACTCCTCCTGGTCAGGGGGCTTCTCCCAAGTGAGCAGAGCTTAGAAACAGCACAATTTTCAGGCCTTTCTGGAGGACCAAATGTGGGAACACCTTTATCTACTTTGGAGAAATCAGCCAGATGAAATTAAATTCAGGGCTGAAATAGTAGGAGTGAGAGTAGTAATGGTGGGAGGGAAGTTGTAGTGGGAGGCCAGTGCAGAGAGACCACCAGGGCCTGAGCCACCTTGTTCCATTTTCCTTAAGAGGTTGATTCCGGGGTTGTACACACTAGCTTTAGGGGTTTCTATTCTTTCCTCTCAGATCTTAAGATTCGGCTAGAATAAGAAAGAATAAGTTAGCAATGTCCAGTTCTAGAATAAAGCTGCAGTACTAACTTAGAGGTGGAATAAGCAAGAAGTCACTTCACACTCATGAGATGGTTGCACTATGCTCAAAAGTGATTCCAGGCACTCTGATCTCACTTCACCAAGACACAACGATGTGGTCATTTGAAAAGGGGAAAGTACTTAAGAAACATTTCCAGTATGATTATTCAGAAATCAATGTAAATGTATCTGAAGGACACAGGGTTCCTCAAAGAAAGTTAAGTATGGATATTGCTGCTGGTTTGCTATGTAATTTTATAGCTGTGTGTTTTTTAACATGTTAAGACTCAATATGAAAGAAAATGTAAAATTGCTCATAATTTTTTTAATTTTATAGTATTTTATTTGATCATTTCCATGCATTATTCATTAAAAACAAAGATCATTTTCTTTTCCTCCCTCCCACCCCCCCGTAGCCGATGCGTGATTCCACTGGGTATCACATGTGTTTTTGATTCGAACACATTGCCATGTTGTTGATATTTGCATTAGAGTGTTCGTTTAGAGTCTCTCCTCTGTCATGTCCCCTCAACCGCTGTAGTCAGGCTGTTGCTTTTCCTCGGTGTTTTTACTCCCTCAGTTTGTCCTCTGCTTGTGGATAGTGTTTTTTAGATCCCTGCAGATTGTTCTGGGACATTGCATTGCCACTAATGGAGAAGTCCATTACCTTCGATTGTACCACAACGTATCAGTCTCTGTGTACAATGTTCTCCTGGTTCTGCTCCTCTCGCTCTGCATCACTTCCTGGAGGTTGTTCCAGTCTCCATGGAATTCCTCTACTTTATTATTCCTTTGAGCACAATAGTGTTCCATCACCAAATATACCACAATTTGTTCAGCCATTCCCCAATTGATGGGCATCCCCTCATTTTCCAATTTTTGGCCACCACAAAGAGCGCAGCTATGAATATTTTTGTACAAGTCTTTTTGTCCATTATCTCTTTGGGGTACAAACCCAGCAGTGCTATGGCTGGATCAAAGGGCAGACATTCTTTTATCGCCCTTTGGGCATAGTTCCAAATTGCCCTCCAGAATGGCTGGATCAGTTCACAACTCCACCAGCAATGAATTAATGTCCCTACTTTGCCACATCCCCTCCAGCATTCATTACTTTCCATAACTGTCATGTTAGCAAAATCTGCTAAGTGTGAAGTGATACCTCAGAGTTGTTTTGATTTGCATCTCTCTGATTATAAGAGATTTAGAACACTTCTTCATGTGCTTATTAATAGTTCTGATTTCTTTATCTGAAAACTGCCTATCCATGTCCCTTGCCCATTTATCAATTGGGGAATGGCTTGATTTTTTGTACAATTGATTTAGCTCTTTATAAATTTGAGTAATAATTTTAAACAATTAAATGTTAGTATTCCAAAAATTTGCAAAATAAAGAAATTTAATATAAAGTCTTACTGATAATGATAAGCATATGAAATCTTGCTGAAATAATTCTTTTAATTCTTATGGAATATCTCAAATAAAATATTAGTAATAATTTAATAATTGCAGTTTATAATTTTATAGTTTTGATAACTATAGGTAAAATGAAATTTTATAATTATATCATGTGAATTTTAATCTGAAGCTTTGAGGGGAACAAAAGTCATCATTGTAGTTGTTATAAGCACTTAAAAATAATTCTAAAAGATTATATGAAGTTTATTAAATTTCCTTGGGAATTACGATAGAACTTTTTGTTGTCATTGCAAAAAACTTTGGGAACCACTATTTTAAGGTAACAAAACAAATACAACTACTAATATTCAAAATATTGACAACAGTCCAAAAAAAAAAGATTAAATTAAATATTGAGCATACACTAAAATAGCAGAGAGGAGGATAATACATAAGATTTTCACCAATAATGGCAAACAACTATAAAAAAGTTTTGATGACTAAAGGGGAAATTATCAGTTACACAGAACATTCAGTTATGTGGATCACATTACCAGATGACACCAGTAAATCTGCATTGTACACAGGCACATATATATGTATATATATATATGTGTGTGTGTGTGTATGGATATATACATGGATATGGGCATATATATTACATATATATTATATATGATGTATACATACATACACAGAAATATGACACTTATTTTTTAAACATTAGCACTTCCATTCATTTGAGTCCTCTCTCCACAGGCGGATTGCAAACTTTTCAATGAATTGACCAACTGTCTTCATGTGTAGCTACAGCCAAAAATTGTATCAGGGGATGATGAAACTTGTGGTAATAAGCTTCATCCAGCTTAGTTTGGCTGATCCTCATAAGGCCTGAATCAAAGGCTTTTCCAGCTTAATGAGGTCTACCAGAGCTTGCGCTCCTCAAGAACTCAGGGCACCCTCCGTGGTCCAATGAAGTATCACAGTACATTGTCAGCGTAGGATATATTGTGCAGATCTATTGATAGATTCATAGATGTGTATCCATATTGATATCATGATCATCTATGGCTTATATCCAAATATATCAAAAACACATGTAATATATAATATAGATGTAATAATGTTTTCATACCCAAAAAGTCAAGTTAAAATCAACAGATATTTCAATCATAAACATAAGCAACGATTTAGTTATAGGGAGGATAAAGAATATCTATCATAGCTTTAAAGCAATATGACCCAAAGACATTACTACAAGTGCCAGGATGGGGAAAGCGAATTTGCTTTAAAACTATCTTCATGTACTCATATCACTCTCTCTCCTTTTCTCTGAAAAATTTTCCCATAGGCTTCAATTTTCTCCTCTGTGAACACTGACCCAAAGGCAAGTAGTTCTCTATAGGATTTTCTAATTGGTAGCTTTGTTTTAAAAAGTTCAGGAGAAAAATCCCCATCCATGTCCCTGTTACTCAGGAAGCACAACAATGAACTGTCCCACAGAGGGCACTGAGGCTACCAAAGAATTTCACTGAATATACTGTGCCTCAGTTTCCATCTGGGCTTAACAGTACAAAAATACCTCTCATGTCCATACCTCATAAGGAAAGTTAGCAATGGATAAATTAATATTCACAAAGAGATTTTTAATCTCTCACAGAAAAGATGCCAGAGCATTTAAAACAAGACACATTATATTACTGCTTTATCTGGGGGTAGGAGGATTCTGATTATCAGAAGTGCTCTAAGCATTCCATTTTGCAATGATTATTGATTGGCTATGGTTATTTTTAAGCACATTCTACTTCATGTCTAAATTAAATTCTTATTAAACTAACTTAAGATACAAAAACCACTTTCTGGAATGGTAATATCATAATTTTTAGCCAACAAGGGATTAAGAACTCAGTCAGCATTGCTCTAACTAGAAAGATTTTTTAACATTATAGACATTCTGCCTGAATGCGGTTTGTTGGATGTAACTGCAAAGATAACCAAAGACACACGTGAAAAGAAGGAATGTATTGTAGCAAATTAAAACACAAACCCAAATTTCAAGACTTTCTGGCTATCAGCAATGTAAATAGCTGCTACTGCCAGGGGTCTAATTTTAAGGAATTTTGATTCAATGATTCTAGGTCATAACCACAGATGTGTGCCGTATTAAAGAGGTTTATAACCCTTCATAGCTTATCAAAAGTGTTTTTCTTTTATCAGAAAAATTAATTTCTGTAAGTCACTAAATAGGCCCATCGGTGCAGAAAAAATTACAGCTTGTTTGGGAGTGGAGGAAGGCAGGTGGTTATTGTTACATAGAAAAGCAATGGGAGCATGCCCTTAGGTAGAAATCTTTTTTTTTTTTAATTTAAACCCTTACCTTCTGTCTTGGAATCAATACTGGGTATTGGTTCCAAGGCAGAAGCATGGTAAGGGCTAGGCAATGGGGGTCAAGTGACTTGCCCAGGGTCACACAGCTGGGAAGTGTCTGAGGCCATATTAGAACCCAGGACCTCCCATCTCTAGGCTTGGCTCTCAATTCACTGAGCTACCCAGCTGCCCCCCTTAGGTATAAATCTTAACACTTATTTATTTTAGTAAAGCGAAGAAAATAATGATGGGGGAAAAAAACAAAAAAACAACAAAAAGCCTTGAATTAGGTAACCTAAAGCAGAACAGGCCCAGCATACCACTACATAGTTAGGCCTGAGCAAAAGTTTTAGAAGAGTCTAAAAGTATGGGAGGAGGATCAGATGAGGAGAAAGAGAAGACCAGTCTACTGGTCCTTTGGATCACTTCCTCTCTCCTCACCTGTATACAGATGACTGAAATCTATAGTGATCCCTGGTTACTATGTCTTGAAACTTCATCTCTCTAGGAAACGTCCCCTTATCCTCAATTGATAATAATTATCCCTTCCTTTAAATCTCACAAAGCACTTTTTTAACACCTCTTTTTCATGTAAGAATTATTTTATATTATAGTTATTTGTATATTCATCATGTGAGGCAGCTAGGTAGAAGCATTGTGGATACAGTGCTGGACCTGAAATTAGGAAGATTCATCTACCTGAGTTCAAATCTAACCTCAGACTAGCCGTGTGACCCTGGGCAAGTCACTTAATTTTGCTTGCCTCAGTTTCCTCATCTGTAAAATGATTTGGAGAAGGAAATGACAAACCATTCCAGTATCTGCAAATAAAAAACCAAATGGGGTCATGAAGAGTCAGGCACAACTACAAACAACTGAAGGAAAAGAACAGATATATGTTATGTACTAGAGTGTAAGTTCTAAGATAAAAAGGAAATTATATTTATTTAAGTTTTAAACTTTTCTTTCAACACTAACATAGTTCTCTACTCATAACAAACATTTTTAAAATATTTGTTTTTGATAATCAGTCAACAAGTGATTATTAAATGCTCTCTAGGTGCCAAGTCCTGTGGAAAGTAGTGAGAATACAAGTACAGTGAAAAGGAAAGTCCTTGCCCTCAAGTTACATTTTCACTGAGGAAGACAATAGCAAAAGGAAGTTGAAAGGGAGAAGGGAGGGAAGGTACCCAGCTTGGAATTCTGGAGCTCAGTCTGCTGAGAAATGAAGAGGTGGCTGGCCTGGGCACCCTCCCTAAGTGGAAGAGTCATCCAATCAGAGGAAGGGGATGTTATATAGTGGCTGAGTGAATTACAGAGCTGAAGTGATCTTCCAAGATGGAAAGGTATGTAGAAAGAAAAGATCTGGGTTGCCACAATGAGTTAAGGATAAAAGCAGAGGATTTGATAAGAATGACCAGAATGAGAGACAAACAAGCAAGAAAAGTAGATGACAAGAAGAACAAAGATCAAAATAAAAGGTAGGAGGGAAGAAACCAGACTTAGTACCTGGAGAATAGATTCAACACAGAGGTAAAGTATAGAATCTTTAATCTGGAGAGATCATTTGGAATACAGGTTCAGAATACAGGGGGTTTAAATGGGGGGAGATGGGAGAGAACTACACTGACTTCTTTCTATAGGAAGTCAAGTCAGATCTAGGATTGACGGAAGATTTTGAGGGCTCACCCACCAAAGATCCTCTATAGAGAGAATGAGCCACAGCAAGAGGAAATGTGACTTAGGGATAAGGTAAACTCTCTGCTGGGTACAAAATAAATTTTCTGAAATGATGCAATTCCTAACATTCACCTCTTAAATACCATTATGGTAAAGCCAAAATGAGAGGAAGGTGTATTCTTCAGATTATCCCTAAACTATTTCTAAAAAGAAAAGTTTCCTAAAGCTGATATGTTATCCTAAGGCAGCCAACATTTGAGGCTTCCTTATACATAACCCTGTATTTCCTAATTAGGTAGCCTATCCTGGGAATACCCTGGAAAGCTGGGACCCAACTGTCTTGTTCCTCTATTTCCCACACAAGTCCCTTTTTCAAATAAAAAAGAAGTGTCTATGAATTTTTAATCTTGACCATCTTTCCTACTGGCCTTAGACTACTCATTAAAATCTAGTTATAAATGTAGACCGTGGTAAGGCAGATCCGTACACATATAGTAAGAGTCTACATAAATACTGGGGGACAATTGTTGCTTAGCTATGGAAGCAAGGCAGCGAAAGGAAATCAGGGCATAAAGGAAAAGCCAAAAGAAGCACAAATCCTTGTAGAAAACAGAATGTTCCACAGAACCCCGAGGTGTGTTATTAGGTTTTGAAGGAACCATTTTGAAACTAACCTCATTCTTCCTTTTTCTTTATTCCGCTGGCCAACACGGCTAGTTGATTTGATGTAGAGGTGCCGGTGCAACTCATCTATGAGAACCAAATGTAGGTTCATCTTCTTGCTGTGAAGCTCCAGTCTCAGGTCACTCAGCCCCTCTACCTGAAGGAGAGGGCCCTCTAAAGAATCTACCGCTGACACCTAGAAAAGGAAAGGGAAACCACAATTACAAGCACGCCATTTTTCAATATCATGAAGGAATAGGAAAAATACCTCCCCAAAAAGTAATTTGTGAAGAGTCCATTTGAAATAATTCTGAGGTTTCTCCTCACATCCTTAAGACAGGCAAAGTTAACCAAAAAAAAAGGAAAATTACAAATGCCAGAGGGGCTGACAGGAAATAGGCACCTTAATGCACAGCTCTTGTTAGAGCTATGAATTAGGCCAGCAATTCTCAAAAGCAATTCACAACTATCAAGTCAAAAAAAGTCAAAACAGCAAACATTTATAAAGCACTTACTAAATGCCAGACACTACGCTAAGCTCTAAGGATTAAAAGAAATGCAGACAACTACAAACATACAAGATATATACAGGACAGATTGTAAGCAACCTCAGCGGAGAGAGGGTAGCACTGATGAAGCCTGAGAAAGGCCTTTTGCAGAAGAGAGAATCTGAGAGGAGCCTTGAAATGATCCATGAGGCAGAGCATCCCAGGCATGGGGATTGCCAAGGAAAAGGATGGAGCTGGTCACTATCTGCATTCCCTGCTTTCTCCTTATTCTTTCATCCCCTACCCCTGCGCAGTGCTCTCTGGGGAATACTATCTACCTGTGTTCCCACAGATTTGGAATATATTGCAGATTAAATCATGTCTTCACTATCTACACCCCAGCTACTCTAAAAGACAAAATAATAATCAACATAGCTCAAATGGTAAATGGCCCTTTCTTACTGGATTTATGAAGATGTTTACTTCTGTCTAAATTTGGTTTGCTTTTGTCTATTCTCAAGCCATTTTGCTTCCCTTTCATGCCATTAACTAGAATTGGAGTCCTCTGACCCATGAGAAGGGTGGGAAGATTTGGCCTTCCTCTCTGCCTCAACTCTCTCCCATCTCCAGCCTACCTTCTCCACAGCCGACAGATTAATGCTCCTAACACATACATCTGACCATGCCACTGCCTAATTCAAAAAGCTGTAGTAGGGTAAAGTACAAACTCCTCTGGTTCTCATTGAAAACCCTTTGTGTTTTGACTGGAGCCTCCATTTCTAGGTTCTCCTACATATTACTTCTCTTCACATGTCGTACTCCACAAACTGCCCCCCATCCTCGGCCCTTCTATCTAGCAGTCCCTCTCTGGGCACTCCTTTCTCAGTTCCCATCCTGGGCTCGCTGGCTTCCTTCAAAGCTCAATCCAAGTGCTGCCTCTTGTGACTCAAACCCTGTCCCAAATTAACTTGTGTTTGTTGTGTATACGTTTTGTATTTCTTTATATGGTGCATATTGCTCTCCTCCTCCCCACAGAACAGCTCAGTTGCTGGTACTTTCTCATCTTTGTATCCCCAAGTTCTACCACACTGTGTGGACAGCAAGTTAATAAACGCTCACCAAGTGAGGGGAAAAAAAAAAAGGAAAAGGACAGAGTTGGGAGATGGAATGTTTCATGCAAAGAACAACAAAAAGGCAGATGTTACGGACATAAAGTATGAAGAAGGAAGCCAAGTAAGGAAAGATGGAAGAGGGAGGCTCCTTACAGGCAGGTTTGCCCAGATCTCCCTGTCATCTCTCCTCCCATTCTGCATGATGTTCCTCCCTATTTCTCTTCCTGTAGTTTCTATGGCTCCCGAAAGCCATTGCTGCTAAACCCTTTTTCTACAGAAACTATGTACAAAAAATTACTAAACTATACATACCTGTTAATCTAAAAATACCACTATTTGACTTACATCCTCAAAGAAATCAAGAAAAATGAGACAGGCCCAAATGTACAAAAATATTCATAACAGCTCTTTTTATAGTGTCAAAGAACTGGAAACTAAAAGGTTCTCTTTCTATGGGTGAAAGGCTGAACAAAATTACAGTATATAAATGCAATAGAATGGTATTTTAACATGAGGTATTGTGAAAGGGATAATTTCAGAGACCTGTGGCAAGATTTGTATCAACTGATAAATAAAGTAAACAGAATCAAGGGAATAATGAAGAAAATGACGACAGGATGGTAAAGATAAATGGCTTTCAAAGATCTGTGAAGGAGCAAGTTAGGTGGCTCAATGGATTAAGAGCAAAGCCTAAAGACAATAGACCCCAGATTCAAATCTGACCTCAGACACTTCCTAGCTGTGTGAGCATTGCCTAGCCCTTACCATTCTTCAGCCTTGGAACCAATACACAGTATTGATTCTGAAACAGAAGGTAAGGGTTTAAAAAAAAAAAAGGAAAAACAAGCAAACAAAGATCTGTCATCTCAGATCAACACCAAGAACAACCATGATTACAGAATAACAATAAAGAAGTCTGCCTACTACCTACCTCCAAAGAGATAGATTCAGAGTGTAGAATGAGATACGTTTTTGGCCAGTCAATTCTGGGATCTGATTTGCCTGATTACTGAAAGTTTATTTTTTTTTATTTATCATTTATTGAAAGTTATAATGATTCAGTGACCCATTATTTCCAGCCCCACTAGTCATTTGGTGTTAGAGGGAGGCTATCAGTCAGTTTGTACCTTGATATTTCCTGAAATATGTCATATCAATAAGTCACGTACCCCACCTGGCCCATCTATGCAAATTGCCGTGTACTATGTATGAGTGGAAAGACAGGAAAATGGATTTTTGTTCACTTTTTTTAAAGGATAGTAAAAAATGAGTCTATTTGCATGTGACACTGTGCTAAGTACTCTAGAGTAATTCAGAAAGACACAGGTTCTACCCTTTAGGGGATCAAAATATAAGAAAGACAAAACTGGCCCAAACTATATGGACCAAGAAAAATATAACAGACCATCAAGAAATATACTATGAGGGGGCAGCTGAGCGGTCCTGGGTTCAAATCTGACCTCAGACACTTCCTAGCTGTGTGACCCTGGGCAAATCACTTGTTCCCCATTGCCTAGCTCTTACTACTCTTCTGCCTTGGAACCAATACCCTAACCCAATACACAGTATTAGTTCCAAGACTGAAGGTAAGGGTTTTTAAAAAAATAAAAGAAATATACTATGAATGGATACAGATATGAAAAGGGCGCTTAACAAAGTGGAACAGCACTCACCCAAGCATATCTGAATTTCATGTCCCATACTTCCAAATTCAGAAAACATTTCCACATGATAACCATGTTAATGAATAATACAAGTCTTTACTTAAACAATTAGCCTAGGGAATAGAATAAAAGAATAATTCATGAATTTGCTCATTGTTTTCTCCTTAGGTGGCCACTAGCCAGAGTTTGGCTTTTAGCCATAACATATACACACGAAAGGCAAAATTTTTAAGAGGTGGAAAGCCATGGGAGCAGTCACCAGTCTCAACATGGGACAAGTCATTTAACTTCTCCCCAGCTCATTCCATTTCCATGAATGAGGCAACACTGAATAAGGAATGAAGAAAGGAAAAGAGCCTAGCAGGTTAGAGAGTCTATATTTCTATGGATGCCAATTATATAAAGAAGACACCCTGGTCTGAAACACAAATGTAGGCTCCAAATTGCAGGTACTCCCTCTTACAGGAGAACTACAGAATGAAGGAGGAAAACATTGGGGATGTGAAAAGGAACAGAACTAAAAAATTGAAAATCATTTTAATATTCTACAAGGTGCTACTATAAAGCAGCCTGACTTGAATTATATCAAAAATCTATGTGCACTCAAGTATCCTAGTACCAGATGAAATCAACAAGAATATAGCACCTGTGCAAGTCCCACACTTTGTTCTAGAGTCCTGAGACTACAATCAGCACCCAAGTCAATGTTACAGGAAACTGGAAACATCAAGCATTAAGTCTGAATGAGGAGATGAGGCAAAAAAGAGAGTTCATCTATAAACAGAGCTTCACTTTCATTGCCAGTTACCAAATCCTGTCCACTGCAGCTCCACAATGCTGCATTTCCCATCCATTCTTAAGTTCTATTCCCACTGCTGCTATTCTCATCCCCAATGACACTGATAAGATTACGAGTTTACTTGTAGATCTTCCCTCTTCAATTCATCCTTCATACTGCTTCATACAAAATGTATACATAGTTTATTATTCAGCCATGTTACTTCTCTGCTCCCCCTACTACCTACCAGGTCAATTGCAGATTCCTCTGCCCAACACATAAGGCCCTCTTCAATGTGGCATTAAACCATTAACCTGATTTTCAGTCCTATCTTCCACTGCTCCCTTCTACATACTGTATGCTAAAGAAAACTGGATGACTCCATGCCTTCCCAATATATTAGTACTCTCCTGTTTCTTTGCTTGGGTTCCTATAGTTTCCTATGCCTATTATACCCTCTTCCTTCATCACTTCTGATTTCTTAACCATTCTTTAAAGTCCAACTCAAGATCCTTTCCATGATCCACCTAGTCAAAAACTACTCTTCCCCTTTAACCTCCCCCAGGAGCTTCTTTTGTACCTCTCTAATGCATTTATCACAAAAGACTAGATTTTTCCATGATCTCTATTGTTGTATATTCCATTTTCTTAGACCATAAACTACATGGGTGTTGGAACTGCACTCTAACTAAAAAAATGCATTGTCTCCTCCAATGCCTAGTTCAGTGCTCTTCATACAATAAATACTTACAAATAATAAATACATGTGGAATTAATATTTTGCTTTGCACCATGTTCTCTGTATCTCTAATGTCAGCAACAAAGGTATTTTCCTTACCTTTAAAGACTATTAAAAAGACATGCTTCTAGCGATCCAACACTGATCATTCCTGAGCCAGTTCTGCCTTGTAAAACTAGCCAGTATGTCTTCAGTTTGACTTGCCATTGCCCCTGGGCTATTTGCAAGCTGCCAACATCTTCAAAATGAAAATTCATTCAGTTTCACAAAATGATCAAACATTCCCCAAGGAGAAGTAGAACAACAAATATATTTGTCCTAGTGTTCTAGAAGGAATTTTAAACCACAGCTTAGGCAGTGAAAGGATGATGCATTAACCTTTTATGAATCTGTATCCAGAAAATTAAAAAATGATGTGGTAAATCTTCATGTAGCATTATCACTAAGATAATCAAATCCAGATGAGATTTAGAGCTTTAAAGTCACCTCCTGAAAAGAAATATATAATTTGTTTGGAAGAATTTGCATGAAGATTTTTACCCGAGTGAGTTCATGATCCAAATACGCAATTACATGATAAAGCACAACCTCCAAATCTACCCAAAGGCTGAAACAATTTGGTTCTAGGAATAAGTAAAGCCCAAAAGGTACTATCAGTAACATAGACTATTTCATAATCCATACCAACTTATGTAAATGGGGCATCTAAGTAAGTCCATGCCTTTTTTGGGGGGTCAATAAACATTTTTTTTTCAATTACATGTAAAAACAATTTTTGGCAATTGTTTTCTGACATTCAAATCTTTCTTAACAGAGATAAAAAAAATGCTACAAATTTTCTAAAAGGCCACCATTCCAACCTGGAAAACAACTTTGAATTATATGGAAAAAAAAATCACTCAACTGTTCATATCTTGTGACAGGCTATCCAATTAATGGGCATATACCCCAAGGTAATCAAATTTGGGAGAAAAAAGGCTAATGTATATGCCAAAATACTCATAAAAGTTGTCTTTGGGGTTACAAAAATTATCAAAGCGGCTGGCCTTCAACATGGGAATAACTAAACAAATTATGGCATATCTATATCCTGGAATATTACTGTGACCTAAGAAATTCAGAATATAAAGAATTAAGAAAAACATAGAAAGACTTGTGTGAATTAATGCTAAACAAAGGGAACAGTCAAAAGATAAACATACATAAGGACTACAATAATGTAAAAAAAAAACAGTAGTAAAAGGCAACCAAATTTAACTCATTGAAACAACTAAACTCAGTGGCAGAAAATGAAACATACCTCCATTCTCAATAACGATGAGGAACACCACACATGTTGTTAGACGTAGTTCCTTTGTTGTTTTGTTTCTTTAACTATTTTTATTTTTTAACATGAGGAAAAAGAGAGGGTGGGGGGTAGGAGGAGGTATATAAGGAAATAACTGTGTTTAAAAACAAAAGGCATAAAACTTTCCAATAGAATTATTAGACAGGTTACCTAACTGCAACAAACCATGATGATGTGTCATTAAATCTGTCAAAACCTTAGAACCTTCTTCTATCCACTGCTGAATCCCACCCACAATTAGTTATTTTAGGAACTTAAATGAATTTTTAGACATAAGGTTAGAGTACATGATATAGGAAAGGTATAAGGAACAAAATCAAAATCTCTACATCATAATCATAGAACCCACCCCTGGCTATGGCTGCCCTAAAGAGTTCATTAACATCTCCTTCCTCCAATTCCCAATTACACTATTTTGTTATTTTGTATATATTCTGTTTCACTTATACGTTTGCCATGGGGAAGGTCTTCCTAAGACCTTTCAGGATATAACATCATCCCCTGCTCAAGGCATCCCCAAGGGAAGATTCTGAATAGTCTAATCACCTGTTTTCTTCACCAGACCATTCTAGGATACTGATACTCTGCCCGGATTTATTCCTCCATAGTTAGCAAGCTCCCACTTCATATTCTCTTACCATCCTGAATCCTCTGTTGAAGAAAAAGCCCTGTTTCTTATCCTTAACTTCCTAGTCCCTCACTACTATACTCCTTAGTCATATTCCTTAATTAGTCCATTCTAAACATAGCCATACTTTTTTCACTGTGGTCTTGGGAACATCTGCTTTATAATTAACAAATTAGTTTTCATTTAAAGATTTTTCTTCTCTCAGTCCTTCTATCTTCGTGGTACTAACTGTGACCTAGTTTCCTCCTAAAGACACTGCACCTCTCTCCACCTATCCACTGGTTATATTTTCACTCATTGATTGTGGGGGTGGACAAGAATTCTCTTTTTTCCCAATGCCACTTTCAGAAGCTTGCTCTATCATCACCAATCAGCAACATCTACTCCTTTGAGGATCATACTATTGAAATGTATTGCCTAATCCAGAAACTTAGGGTCTTAAAGACTTCATGCTCTCTCACCTTTTCATGGCTGCAAAACCTGCTTCTGGCTTCTCTAGTAGTTTAATCATCATGTGAATGAGAACCAGTGGAAAGCAATGTAACTTGGTAAACTGCCTCTAATCCCTTAAGACAGTAAACAGGCTAAATGGATGGAGGTGGGAGAAATACGGGCAGATTCTGACACTTTATTTCTCTATTCAGTTTCTTCTTCCATAAATAGCAATGCAAATAACGGAGGCCTTCTTACCAAAGATGAGAGACACTAAATGTGCCAAAAATTTATACTGAAATCTCAAGAAACTACCCCTAAACAAACTCTAATCTCTAAGGGAAGTTTCTAACCATTTGCACTTTAAGACAACATCCAGTCACACACTTTAATTCAATAACATTCCCTGTGGCCAGAGGCAATATAGCATGGTGCAGGGACTCAGACCTGTCACAAGCTGCTAAATCTCCAGATGCTGAGTGCTGAATGGCATGTAATCTCTGCAAAGATTTCAGGTATTCAGGTTATGGCAATAGAAAAATGTAAAACTCCAATGGCTCCCTAGGAAAGCATAAGAAATTCAGAAATAGGAAATGCAAAATGAGATGTGAAAATTAGAAAAATATACTAATTTAAAAGTTAGCATTAATTTCAAAAAATGTACTAGCTCAGAAAAAGCAATTATTACTACCACTCTGGCTTTAATGACACTCCCAAACACACTAGAAAATATGCTTCAAAGCTTTTATTAAATCAGTTATATTCTGTCCCAAAAGGCATATAATATCTTTTTTAAAGTTCTGATAATAAGCAAAATTATTCTTCATCAATATACAACATCCATCATTAATAATGTGAGAGATACAAACCCAGACATTATTTCCCCCAATCCTAAATTCTTTTCATTTCCACTCAAGAAAAAACATGACACTCTGCCACAGGATTTCATGAATTAAAACTCTTCTAAAGTTATACTACAAACATTCTGTAAGATGAGTCTTCCATAACTCTAGTGGCACTCCAATCAGTATGAAATAAGTGGTTCCAACACCGGATCTCCAGATCATCAGAGGCTTACCATTTTCCCAACTGATTTTGGATAGATCACACCATAAATTTCACAAATTAAGGAAACCGAAGTTCCATAGAATGCTAGAACTGGAAGGGAACTGGAGAATGACTCAATCTAAAGATTTTATTTTTCAGATAAGAAACTAAAGTTCAAAGAGGGGAAATAAGATGCCCACGTTCAAACAACCAGGCAAGTTGGGTCTTCCAACTCCAAATTCAAAATTCTTTCCACTACTTTTCTCTGCTTACAATCCATTCTTCATGCTTATCTTTTAGGGGTAAGATTAGATAGTCTCAAAGGTTTTTTAAAGCTATAAATCCTATGATCATATTGCCCACAGAATCCTGGAAATACTACCTCTCCAAAGCCAATTGATCCTGCTACCTCAGAGGTTATTAGTTTACTTTCTTCTCCAACTCCAACATTTTCACAACTAAACATCTAAGTTCCACTAATATAGGATTTTTTTAGTCTATATTTTACCTTTTTTAAAGGTAGGCACTCAGTAATGTTTTTTTACCTTGCCATCTTATATTCCCACTTGAAAAGAGGGGAAATCTATTTTTTGTATTCCCACATGAAGTGAGAGAGAAAAAAAATCTATTCAATGTCATTTTAAGCTATTATATCAACTTAAAACTTTTAAAGGTGCCTTTACAAAGAGGTATGGTCCATAATTTACAGAATAAAAATATTCTTAGGATAAAAATACATTTTGCTTTTAATACATTTTTTTTTATTTTCAATTGAACATGTTGAAGAATGATTACCTTTTGATGATGCTTTCATTTTAACCAAGATATTTAACAAGTTATGCAACCAAGAGCAAATCAACCTCTATGGATTCAACTTTTCTTATTTGAAAATGAATATAGTAATAAGTCACACTCAATATAAAGGTTTACAGGCAATCGTCAGTCCTTTTCCAAGTTTTGACACACATTTAGGATATGATTCTAAGTTACAGTGCATTTACTCCTAACATGCTAGCCAAAGAGTATAAAAAGCAGTATGATATCTGAAAGCCATACTACCAAAGGATCTCTCTTAAAATCAGTCATGTTTTATTCATTCCAAATGCTATGCTTCCAGGAATTTACTATCATCTTAGTTATACCATCATATTTAAATAGTATTTATGAACTGTACAGATTACAGATGAACGTTTAAGTATCTTTCCTATAATATGTCACTATGATCTCCTGAGGACTGGTGAAATGACACAAACACAAAACAAGGATGTCTAAATAAGACACAACTGACAGTGGGGGCAGGAATACCCACATTGATGAGAGATCAATTCAAAGAATAAATTTTCTTAGTAATCCAGAATTCTGAAAAAGATGATGGTAATATGATTTTTTTTAATCTAAAGGAAGCATGACTTTAAATCTATATAACAGATTTCTATTGTCTGTTAAGTTTGAAGCACAAAGTTTATGATTTGATGTTTGTATTTAAATCTGACCAATTGATCTAATGGAAAGAGGATTCAATATGGAGTCAGAGAATTAATTCTGTGTTCAAATCCCAGCTCTACTACTTGCTAACTACATGATCTATGCTGTGTGAGATGAAATTGTGCATTATTCTCCAACATACATTGATTAGTATTAGTAATCATAGATTGGGAACTTCCTATAGAAAAATAGTGAAGTTAGATGCCCTCCATTAGGAGATACCAATCTCTCCTTTTGAAGAGTAAAAGAAACCCCCTCCCCAAGCAGCTTAATACATATGTATATATTAGTATAAGCCTTTGATATTCTTCTTAAATGTGGCTAAAGAGCCCCCCCCCCCATTTTCTATTCCCATGGGAAGTTGAAGGGTGACCTAATTCCTATGAGAGAAGTCTCAAAACTTACAAGTTATAAACTTGATTACATGTTCTGAGAAATTTTGCAATGCTATATAGCCCAAGAAATATTGCAATCTGATAAATCCTTGGACAGGCCTAAAAACCTGACTCAACTAAAAATTACAAACTTAAGGAATATTCCCATATGCTTGGAAATGTTAGAAGATACTCAGAAGTTTTGGGAAAGAATAAGGATAGAAGAAGGCAGGGAGAATAAGATAGAGAGGATGGAAAAGTGGAGATAACATCATGTTGGATCCCTATAAAATCTGAGTAAACCGAGGCATCTGGGCCCACTTCTTCTCAGAACCTCAGACCGTGGAGCCACTCTCTCTCTCTCTCTCTCTCTCTCTCCCTATTCCCTCCCCCTTGTGAGGATACTACCTATGCCCAGATAGTTGTCCTCACCTTTTGCCCTCACACATACACACACACAGCTCTGAATAAAGCCACATGAACTCTGATAGCATCAAGTCTCCTGTCTGCTCATTAGAGTGATTGGGGGGGGGGCGGGGAGGATAAGCCCCCCCCCCCCGAATTTTACTCCACACATATGGTAAGTTTTTGAAACCCTATCCTTTTTGGGCCTTGGTTTCCTCATTTGTAAAATGAGGGACCTGAACTTTCCTGCTCTAACAATATATTGGTTTCACTCTTTGGAACATAAATACAATATAACTAAAAAAAATTAGTGAATTAGAAATTACTATAATTTTGCCCACCATAATTTATTTCACATTTTCATTACAGAGTCAAAAATGAAGATGCCATTTGCTCTTCCTATGGTGAGCAGAAGAGAATTAAAAATGTATTCTTTGTCATGTACACTTTCTCATGAGTGCTTGCTAAACGAAAATATTTAACTTCATTATTTTAAATGAATTGAAATATTAGGGGGACATAACAAATTCTGCCATTTTCAACACCTTTTTCATTGAAGAAATGGTGTAGAAGAAACCTAGGAAGGAAATATTGCCTAAGACCCTCAAAGGCATTAGCAAGTGTTTCTAAATAAGAATCTGGTTTAGGCCCCCCCCCAAAAAAAAAGAATTATCATCTTTACAACTAAACCATCTGCTACTTAATAAAAAATTTTTGCTTTAGTAACTTTTTGCTTTCCAAAAAGAAAGTTTGGAAAAAAATTGACGAGGCCAAAATGAATATTTCTTTTATGACTCAAGATAACCAAAGAGTTTTTAAAAGGTTTGTCACTTTCAATAGGTCCCCATGTGACCTCTGATGGGACATTGATGGGACATATTTTCACCATTAAGATAATGTGAGCATTCTGTAATCATTTCTTTAGACAAAAACGAAGACACGGTTAACATGCATGTAACCCTAAGGTGTTTCACAGGAAAACAAAGTCTCCCAGTTGAAAGCATTCAGCTTGGGAATGATATACACCCTACTCCTTCATCACCTTCCTTGTCACCCCAGGTTTTCTTCTCAAGGGCTTTCCAGGGAACATGGTTGTCCTAGTCACCATTGTCAAGCTCAGGAGTGGTCAAGTCTACCCCCAGAGTTCTCATTCAGTCCTGCCTGGAATCAGGCTTTTATCAACAGGCAGAAGCTGTGCAACTACCACAAGAAATGCAGGTTGCTATTTCAGTCTTTCCCTCGTGGAAACATTTCATTCTCTAAAGCAGTCGTTTTAGTGCTCTTGTTGGCACCCAACTACAAATCACTTCATATCTGTCTCTATGTCAGAAAGGGAGCAGTAAAAGATAATAACAGAACATTTTCAATTGCATAGCATGTTTTCATCTCGCCTGAAACAACACACCTGAGTCTGTTAGGTCACCTAGTTAAAACAGGGTTCTAATGAGATTAAAATGAGATAACATGAAAGTATAACTATAAAGCACTATAAAAAATGCAAGCTTTTCTTTTATTGCTGTTGTTTTTATTAATAATGAGGCCACTGTTGCATACTGTATCCCCCCAGGGAACTATGCAATATGTGTTTTCTCAAAGTTGTAAATAAAACAAAATTTTGTAAACCAAATCATATTTTCATTGCATGAGAAGAACTTTCTATTTAAAGAAAACCCATTGAAAATCTATTTTATAGAATGGAGAGAGGAAGTAAAATGCCAAGAATCATGTACTGAAATGGGAATAGAGAATACCAATAGTCCACATTTTGACACAAATTACAATCTTGGGAAAGTCACAGGGAAGATGGCTGAGCCTCAAAGGGCATCACCTGTTAAATAAGGGGATTGAACTAGATTATCTCAAAAGTATTTTGAAGTGATAGTATCCCTAATCTTATCTTTTGTGTATATTTTCTCAGGTTGGGTTTCCTAAACACAAGGCACTACTCTACAGATCAGCTGAGTAAAAAATTCTGCTCTATAGCCTGTAGTTGGCCTCAGGGGAACTGGGGGAGATAGTCTAGAGTTCCAGGGAATCCATCATCTATTATCCATCACTGCAGACAAGTAACAATTAAGAAAAAACCTCATAATTGATCAGTTACTATCCAATATCTTTCCCACCTCCCTTCCAGATCATCAGCACTAGAAGAACAACTCAGAGTTTATAATCTATAAATAATGGGCTGGTAATAGCAGGAACAGCAGAACCATTTCTAAGAAGCCAAAGTCACATTCCAATATGCACTCTGAAACATACTGTCAGTTTTCTGGCCATTTGAATTATGCTTACCTAAAATGAAATATTACTGCTGCCAACTGTCCCTACAAAACATCAAATATCTCAACTCACTGCTTTGTACTGTAACAGCTCCTGCGAATTGGATTCCCTCCTGAGGTTCCCATAGTTTTGTATAAGCAAGCGCATGGGTACATTGCTACCAGAAATAAAAATGAAGAATGAAGAAGACTTAGAACAACAGCCAGAAACTAGTATAAGATAAGATCTATCCATGCATAGTCCTTAAAAAACCATAAAGGGAACTAGATCTATAGTAGCATCTGACAGTGGGGCCTAGCGGCAAAATCACTGGATACTAAGTCAGGAGATCCAGGTCCTAATCTAGGTTCCATCATGAACTTAGAGTATGACAACATCGATGGGCCTCAGTTTCCTCATCTGTAAAACTAAAAGACTGTACTCAATGGTTACTAAGGTCCTTCCAGTGCTAACCTATGATTCTATTATTAATTCTTTTTTTTTAACTATTTTTAAACCCTTACCTTCTGTCCTAGGATCATTTCTAAGGCAGAACAGTGGCAAGGCTAGGTAACTGGGATGAAGTGACTTGCCTAGGAGGCCAGATGTGAATCCAGGTACTCCCAATTCCAGATCTGGACCTCTATCCACTGTGTTACCTAGCTATCCCTCTATTATTCAATCTTAAGCACATTTTAAATTTAGAAAATAAGGAGTATGCAATTCTGTCAATTATCCTTTTTTTCCTAAAGAAGACTGACTTTCCCCATCTTGCCCAGACCAAAAATGCAGCAGCCATTTATGGCCTGACCCTCACTGCTCATCAGCACAGAAGCTTTAATCTGCTCCATTTCCAACCTGGGCTGGTTCACCCTTCTTTAAGCAATCTGGTAGCTCCCCACTCCAGGGATCTTTTGGGTGCCAAACTGTAAGACCCTATGATCAGCTGGAGCCCTACTGCAGCTTAGACTTCCAGAGCTCCAACAATCCACCAGCCTCAGCCTCCCCTAGGAGCAAGGATTACTGGCAAGTGGCACCATGCCCAGTCATTTCCCTTTGTATCTGTACACACAAACCACCAAGATCATAAACTTGAAGTAATTATTTTGTTTTTCCTCCTTGTATATCCAGGGCCTATTACAGTGTTTTGCACATAGGAGGTGATTAATAAATATTCACTAAATTGAGTTATAAGCTCTATGAGAAGGACCAGGTTCCAGATTTTTGTATCTCTCTGAAAGCCCAGCACAGTGAATCAGTTCAAGAAATATCTGTTGAAGTATTTCTACAACCCATTAGAACCAGCACTATTCTATTAACTGAAGGGAATAAGGAAAATACAGACCATCCCCATACTCAAACAGAATTACGGCTTCCCTAGAAAGCTTATAAGAAACTACCATCCCTGCAGCAATCTATTTACAGGTTTCAATACTTGGCAGTCATACTGTCTGTAACAAATTAATAATTATACTTCTATAAAGCATTTTTATCTTCAAAGTATTTTTTTGAGATTAATTAAATAACTACAAATGCCTCCTCCAATGGAGAAGACAGAACCAGAAAGGAGAAAATCAGATTTGGAAAGAGAGATAGCAAGATTAAGTCTCATTTAAAGGAATCAGTCTCTCAGCTATATAATACAGGAACTAACCAACTTTACAGGAAAAAAAAAACAGTCACTAGGAAACAGGCAAAAAATTTGGGGCAGGGGTAATAGAACTGCCCAGACTGGGGAAAAAATTGTGGAATGAAAACTAATGTCTGTAATGTGCTGCATATCAATGATACCTGACCCAAGTGCACTTGGGAGAGATATTTAAGGAGGCACAGATGGATGTGGGAGGGGGTGTAGAAACAAGGGAAATCAGAGCACATGTGTTGGTCACAACCAATTATCTTCCAATACCAGGAAAGATTAGAAACAGAAAATAGAAATCCCAAAATGTAGAGACTCTATATTACCAAAATCCTCCTGAGAATACCCAGTAAAGGAGCCAACAGTTCAGAGACAGAATGAACAGGCCAAAAGAGGAGCTTTTAGGGACAAGGATGCATTTACTGTCACTTCAAGAATAAAATTCCACAAAGAAAATGTTCCCATTTGTCCAGGGGTTCCATAGATGAAAGAATCTAACACATGCCATGTATTAGAAAAGTGACTACAAAATAAAGGCTTCCAGTTTTACAACTTTGAGAAAACACCAATTTCCCAGGAATTGCCCAATTAATAAATATATCAGATCTTCTAAAGAAAGATTTCTAGTACTGCATGACTGTGATCATCTGATGTGCCAACAGAAATGGAACGGGGGGAAGAGGGATCATTAGCCAGATTCTATAAATTCAAGACATTGATTTATTCCTGACTTTTGTTCACTGACACCACAAGAGAACAAAAGCAAAATATCCAAAACCAAAAAGGATGGGAAACACTTCTGCACATCATCATAAAAAAGTATCAAGTCAACAGTACTTAAGAGGGTTAACATCTCATTTCTGAAAAACTATGATACATTCAAGTATAAATTCCAAAGAGGTAGCAATTCAGTTTATTACTTTGCTAATAATCCACTTATTTGTCCTAATGCCCTGGGCCTTGCTACCCATAGAATCTAATCTAAAAGATATACTTACTTGTACTAGGAAAGTTAGTCCATAAATCACACAAGCAATTTAAGGAAGCCCTTTAATGCCTCAAAATCTGTTTCCTCATCTATAAAATAAGGAGAATACTTAACACTCTCTATAAAATAGAGTTGTGTAAGGATCAAATGAGATTAATTGTGTAAAAGTCATTTACTTTAGGGTTCTGGATAAATGTAAACTATTATACAGATCTGGAGCAGGGAAAGAAACTTAAAGACTGAGTTCAACCAACTCATTTTACAGATAAAGAAAATGAGGTTCAGAGAGGCAATTCCATTTCACCAGAAAGTACACAAAAGTTCTTGCTCTGGCTACAGGTTTGTACTCCATTAAAGCTCTCAGGGCTAGCCATAGGAAAACAGAAGAGAAAACATCCTAAGGAAGATGAATCACAAGGACAATTTCAACTACCTACAGCAAGAAGTTTTTTATCATTATTATTGTTGTTATTGTTCAGGCTGTATGATAGTCATCAATAATAATATCAGACATTTACATATGCTCACTTCTAAATCAGTTTGATCACAAAATATTGATCAGACCTAGAGGGTTGCCTTCTCTTTTCCTGCAGGAAACCCAATATCTATAATGTTGACTCAGCATGCTCTCACCATTAAAACCAGGATGCTATCTGCCTCCATTCCACCTTCATTACTGCCAGGGTTATTGCATGTTTTTATTTAATAAACCTTCATCAGCACAAATGAATGGTTGTTATTAGTTGAGCTAACAGCCAAATGATAATGCTCCAGAGAGATATCAGTGCTTGTTGGGGCATTAACTAAGAGAGTCGAAGGGTTGAGGTCAAGCATGTGTCAGTGTAAATGAGGCAATATTAGGTACTAACAGCTTAATGCAATAGACTGCCTCAGAGATAATGGAATTTACAGGATAAAGTAAATGAGATGAAGTTATTGATAAGTGCATGAAGGGGGGAGAGGTTTGACAGATAAAGTGCTATCAAAGAAAAGGCCATTTACTGGTGAATTTCTACCTTACAGAATCTTTCAAATGAATCACAGGAAATAAAACCCAAGAATAAGCAATGTCACTGGTCACCTTGATCAAGAATATTATCCTGACCAGTCCTGGAGTACCAAACCTCATTAAAAAGTATTTATTTCTTTGAAGCACACAGATTGTTGGTTGGGGGGGGGGGGGTAAGTTCTTTTTTTTTTAAATCAATGAAATAAAAGAAAAACAACTACTAAAAAGCTAAGACATTTCATTGAAGCAAAAATCCACCCTTTTTCTGTTCAGTCCCTGGAGAGCAAAGATCATGTCAGGTGCAAAGGGGAACTCCATAAACACTTGCTGAATCTTTTTTTTTTTTGCCAAGTTGCCAAGATAGTCCTTGCCAAGGATTCCCAAACTACATAAATTCTCAAATTTCATGACAGTTGCATGGATCCATGAACTTATCAATTACTTCAACAATGTGGATGGAAATGCCTACAAAGCTTGCTCATTCTACATAATATTTGTTCAAATATTCCCATAAGTCCTTCATAAAGAATCTCAAAGCCTCCCTCTCATTCTTTTAACATCATCAATTCAACAAACAAAATTAAATATCTATTAAGTGCAAGTCGCTGGGCTCCAGCAAACTGGCTTCAGATTATCAATGAAGCACTTAGTTTGTCCACCTGTTGCCTCTCATTCTTGACACAAAACCAGTCTGCTTCCTTTCCTAGTCAAAGAAATTCTAAAAAATACTTAGTGATAGTTTCTGTAATGCATTTAGCTACTGGTAATATGTTGTTACCTGTTTGACCTTCCATTGTTTTTGTTTATAATCTTAATTCTTCTGAAAACATTGCATCCAAGATTAAAGTCAGATAGTATCACTGGGAGGATACTGGTACTAAAGAAATGGGGTTTTGTAGTAAGGAACATTTTAGAATCACTGAAAGCACCACATATTTTCCCGAATGTAATCAAGCCCAATCTCTTCCTCCTACTAAATTCCCAGCCCAACTCATTAACCATCTGCAACACTTGTCCAAGATATATCTACTAAAGGACTAATTTGACAGGCTGCCCATCCAGCTGCATATCATGATCTAAGCAATATGCACTTCTAATATATTTTTTTTTTCAGTGTGAACAATTTAGCCATGCTATTTTGTAGTACTGTGGATTTCACTAAGAAGGTTTAACAGGATTCCAGAACTTTATGTGAATGGTAAATGTCATGGGGAATTAAAGAACTCCACCATGGATTGGTAACCCCTCTTTGCATAGTCATTAAGTAGGACATCTTTAATGACACAGACAAACATCTTCAACAAATACAGTTGGACAATATAACTTTATCACACCATAAGAGAGATATGTCTGAGGACCACCAGTTTGAATATAATTTTCTATCATCAGTAACTTTCTTAGAATCAATAAACAACACATATATTGTGATCTTGTATATTCCCCACACTTCTCAGTTGTGTAATTTGTGAAGATTAATCTCTCTCCTGATTGTGAAAATTAAATTAACTCCCCTGCCCATTTTTAGATTTAATCACCAAAAGTGTAAACATCCCACTTAATCATTTAGTGGAAAGGTCTATGACCCACGTGTGGAATAGTGGGTGACAAATCAGAATCGACTGACTGCTTCCTGGGCAGTCTTAAGCAAGGCTTTAGACTATGATTTGTTCATGTAAAAAGTGGAGGAAGGTATAGGAAGTGAAGCAAAAGAAAGTGTCTTTAAAAGGAATTACAACTTCCTGTAAGAGTCAGTTCTTCATTCTTTGGAGTGGAGACTAGAGAAGAATCTGCTGGCTGGACCTGAGACTCTGTTCCTGGTGAGACTGTCCTTAAATCTCTCCCTTTGGACTGACAATTGGTAAGTGAAAAAGCTGACTCCTTTCCTGGATTTTCTGAAAAACTAGCCTCAGGAGAGACCTACCTCTTGAGAGAGACTTCCCCAGTTGGTTAGCTTTGCCAAGGCCAGCTAAGGACTAACTCTCCCTGCCTAAGTTGAGCCAGGGCCCAGAAGTAAATTACTTAGTGCTTAGGCTAGATAACTTACCCTATCCTCTTTCTGATTTTCTTACTTCACTCTTTCTATATTTTGTAAATAAATCCCTTTGGAATAAGTTAAGTTCCTGGTGAGCCTATTTTAAATATAATCCAGTCCAACCTTTTTATATAATTAACACCTTTTTTCCCATTACAAATTGTGAGAATGTGTTCCTCTATATAAAGAAGACAGCAAAAATTTAGCAGGGTGTAATAATACAAAAGCTAATGGATTCAGAGTCATAAAGATGCTTCAAATACCATCTCTGATCTCATTAACTGTGAGACTATGGAAAAGTCATTTATCCTCTCATTTCCATTCACAAAATGGACATAATGATCCTTATAATACCCATCCCTAGAGCCTTGAGAGTTATGAAAAAAACAGAAAGGCAGGACCTAGTTATCTTCAAAGTGTACAAGTCACCTAGGCCTGGTAAATTGTATTCCTAGGAACCAGAAGAACTGACCAACGTGAAAGAAGAGTCACTGTCTGGTGGAGACTGTGGGGAATAGGAGAGATACTACAGGATGGAAGGACTTCACTCTTTTTTTTTAAGGGAAAAGAATAAAGAGTATAAAATGTAGACCAGTGATTTTGACTCTAATTGCTAGAAATACTCTAGAACATATTATTTAAAACAGTTATGGATCATTATGGCTTCATAAAGCACTGGTCAAGCCAAACTAAACTTATTTCCTTCATATGTCAGGGGAATGCCATAGACATAGCTGAGTTCGCCTTCATTTCCCACTTGGATACACTCCTTTGGATCTCCAACATGCCCTCAGGAATCCTATTACCAGAAATGTCATCATCCTGCAAAACTGAATCAGCTTTGGCATTCAAACATCATCAGTATCCTCTGCCCTTCTGACTGCTCTGATTAGAGGGTGCAGCAAGGAACACCTTCCAAAACTTCCATTTAAGGAGGAGGGCCAGGCCAGACATCTCTTCACTTCCCAAATGGATGCATTCTTTAGTATTTCTCCATCATGCCCCCAAGTCAGGTCCCTCCCCATGGCTCTGCTTTTCAGCTTCCTTTTGTGTGTTGTCTTCCCTCATTAGATGGTAAGCTTTTGGAGGGCAGAGGCTGTCTTTCTTTTTTGTATTGATCTCTCTGGCACTTAGCACAGTGTTTGGCACACAGTAGTTACTTTAAAAATGTTAACTGACTACTCTTTATCAAAGCATTTTACAAAGTATCTCATGTTACTCCTATGCACAAGAAGGAGAGATTATGGGCTGAATGATAGTACAATTAAATGAATGTGGAACCAGGTTAAACATCTAGCCCTAAGGAGCATTCTTTAATAATTTTATGTTAACATGGAAGTCAGTCTATTGTAAATGTCCCACATTCCTGACAGAATGATATTCAACACTTCTTTTGATGATTTGGATAAAGATGGCATGTTTATCAAGTTTTTAAATGGCATTAAGTTGAAAAGGATAGCCAACATGTTACATAATAGTACCAATTCAAAAAAAGTCTTGACATACTAGAACAATCTAATAAAATGATATCTAATGGGAAAAAATGGAAAGTCTTATACTTGGGATCAAAAAATCAATTTTACAAGCACAAGATAGAGGAGGCATAGCTAGAGAGTAATTTAAATGAAAATGTTAGGGCAGATTTAGTAGACTGAAAGTATCATATGAATCAACATTATAAAGTGATTGCCAAGAAAGTTAATGCAAACTTGGGCCACATTAGGAAAGGCAGAAATGTTCAAAAAGTAGGAGGAGTCTTAGAAGATACTCTCCTGGTCAGAACACATCTAAAAGATTCTAGGTTCTAGAAGCCACATTTTAGGAAGCAAAATGATAAACTAGGAAAGTATTCAAGAAAGGGCTACTACAATGATGAAGAGTCTTCAGATCATGCCATAATATATCACTGGAATAAATCATCAACTGAAAAAACTGAATATATTTTCACCTGGAAAAGAGCAGACTTGGGAGGAATGTGGCAACTATCTTCAAGTATTTAAAAGGCAGTCATGTATTAAGAGTGATTAGGCTTGTTCTCCTTGACATAAGTAATGAAGAGAGCTGCAAAGAGACAAATGTAGGCTTAAAGACAGGAAGATTTTCCAAAAGATTAAAATCATCCAAAAGTAGAATAGACTGCCTAAGGAGATAGTAAGCTGCCCTTTCCTGAAAGGCTTCAAGTGAATGCAAAATGACCAAATTGCTTCAGTAATGATATAGAAAGGATTAGGATATGAACTAGATCAGGTAAATAAATCCCTAGTGCCTATCCTACTTCTGAGATGCTGTGATTCTGTTATAAAATAAGATAATGTATACAGAGCACTTTGAGGACTGTAGAAGTATTTCATAAATGTCAATTATTATATTATCTTCAAAGATAACTTTGGACGCATAAAAAAAGTACCGGTAAGTTTCTAAAGTCTTCTTAGACACTTTTATTCCCCTGAAAAGTACCACTTGATGTTTTTCTTTTGGAATCTTCCCCCCTTGTAAGGCATACTAAGACAAGGAGATAAAAGTCAAGAAGAGCAAGTATGCCCAATCAAGTACATAAAAAAAGAACTCCATCTGTAATGGATTTTGGATAGGGAATAGGAAATCTACATGGGAGGGGGGGGAGGTGAACAAGTCACTTGGGACTACACAAACTGAATTGTGATACAATGAAGGAGTCAGACTACATAATCTAGTCTAAGGGCTTTTCAGTTTATTATATATATATATATATATATATATATATATATATATATATTTTATTTTTGAAGGAAAAAAAAACAGATGCTAGATTATTCCAGAAAGGATTCCCATATTATCACCAAGTAACCCTAATCATGCCACAATAAAAACAAGAAATTCCACAGATATATATATGAAATTTCCTTGTAGGCAATTTCTCCATATTATTCTTTATACGTAATTTCCCAATTTCCATTGCCTTCCCTAAAATATGACTAAATCTAAAACATGTCTGTATTCTTAAAGACAGGGAAAAACATACTAAAGAATATGTTTTTAATTTAACAAGCATTTAGGTCAAATAAAAATGTAGGATATTTCAGCTGGTCCAGAAAGTTGAACTAGGTGACTACTAACAATTTTAGTAAATGTTCACTTTTTTTTCAGTCATGTCCAACTCTTTATGATCCTATTTGGGGGTTACTTGGCAAAATACTAGAGGTTTGTAATTTTCTTCTCCAGGTCATTTAACAGGTAGGAAATTAAGGCAAACAAGCTTAAGTGACTTGCCTAGGGTCAAACAGCTAGAAAGTGTCTGAGGCCAGATTTGAACTCAGGAAGATAAAGTCTTCCTGACTCCAAAACTGGTACTCTATCCATTATGCCACCTAGCTGCCCAAATGTTTAATAGAAACATGTATTAGCATAAGCTCTCATAGCAGTTTATATATCTTAACATGTAATGCATCCCCAAAATGTTCTTCCTCTTTAGAAAGCAATTCTAATATTTGTGTACATAGTTTTTATTCCCAATCATTTTAAGAACATAATGACATGCTTCTGTATATATTCAAGTACCTATCCTACCCAGGAGTTAGCTAAAAAGCCAGTTCTGGTAGGGATCCAGAATATATTAAAAGCTCCAGTTTGGTATATATTAAAAACTATATTAAAGAGATACAGTCAAGATCAGCTGTGTATGAGTACATATTTGCTAACTCTAGCTACCAAGTCACAGTTCTGATGTCTACTTGTCTAACAGCTTGGTTACCTGATTTTTTTAAGTTATGAAATAGAAACCTAGGACCCTGGGAAAACCTGACTCCTTTCCTTGCAATACAAAGATTACAGGAGCCACATATAGATTCACTGATTTATTACAGGCTGTAAGAACATGCAAATCTACCTTCCTATCTTCCACTTAGAAATGAAATTCCTGATTTATCCCTGTAGCCCAGAGATAATACTAGAACCCTGAGTCATGGGAGTAAGCAATTTGTTCTTCCCTAACTATTCTTGGCAAAGTTCCCCTATTAATCCATCCTTCATTCATCTTGATCAAAGGCTGAATCAAGCTCTCCTGCCAATTCTGTTCTCTGAAATTAGATCAAAATATTCAAGGAAAGAGATAAACAGTGATTTTCCTGAGTACCTCTCATACACTTAATACTGACACAAAGAGAAAAAAGAAAAGAAATGAAGGTCCCTAGACTTTATGTCCATTGACTCACCATCTCATTCTGAGGCATGTACTCTAAGGGGAGCAATGGAGGAAGATCCCATATACAGTATAACAATATTTGTAGAAGCACTGTTTGTGGTAGCAAAAAGCTAGAAAACATGGTGTAAACAGGAATTCTTTATTCCTTTATTAATTTAACAGGAGGACCTCCAGGTCCCCTTACCATAGAGATGTGTAGGAATAAGCCACATCGACAAGAAGGAGGAATGATATAGGCAGGAAGAGAGGTAGTACGAAGGGATAAAAGGGGACCAGTGTGAGGTGGCTGGGCTGTCAGTCGCTGACAGGTGTGGGGAAGTTGGCTGCTGAGTATGAATAGATCATTGGGGGTTTCTTGCTGGTGGTGGGGAGGGGAAGGAGGGATGGGGAGAGGGAGAATGAGAGAGAGAGAGAGAGACAGAGAGAGAGAGAGAGAGAGAGAGAGAGAGAGAGAGAGAGAGAGAGAGAGAGAGAGAGACAGAGAGAGACAGAGAGAGAGAGAGACAGAGAGAGACAGAGAGAGAGAGAGAGAGAGAGACAGAGAGAGAGACAGAGAGAGACAGAGACAGAGACAGAGACAGACAGAGACACAGACAGAGACACAGACACAGACATAGACAGGGACAGAGACACAGACACAGACACAGACACAGACACAGACACAGACACAGACACAGAGAGAGTGGATTCTGGTGAGCTGAGCTAAAGAGTGATCAGCTGGGCTTTCTCTAATGGTAGTTATATGTGGTAATTATAGGTAGTTATAGGTATTATAGGTGGACTAGTATAAACATTGAGAAATTTTCTTTGCCTCTTTCCTACATTTCTCTCCTTTACTACATTCATTTACTATACTCTTTTATAGCTCTATTTTAGTTAAACTAAATTGTTAATTGTTAAAAGCTGCTAGAAGTTTTCTTTTCTCTGGCTTAAAGGGATAATATTAATTATTAATTTACAACTCTACTATATTCTCATTAAAACTTTTGTCAAAATCCCTGCTTTAACCCTTACAATGGAAATTCATCAACTCAAGAACGTCTATACCAACTATTATATAAACAAAATGAAATATTATAAGAAACAACAAAAATTCATTAATTTAGAAAATATGAGTAGATTTTCATGAAGTAATATAGAATGGAAAAACAGTAGTACAAACAAAATAACAACAAAAGGGTAAAAGAAAAAAATTCCAAAAAGCAACTTAACTCAGATTTATTGCATTTCATTGTCTTTTTCCAGAGAACAAATGATGAAATCCTTATCCTTTTCAGTCAAAGAAAGGAGACATGAATGCAGGATATGCTTTCAGAGTGGTTCTTTTTTCTTGGTTTTCCTAACTTTTTTCATTTATTAAAAGATATGATTCCAGAAAATGGAGAAAAATAAAGATGAATCAACTAAAAAAACTTAACTTAAAATAAATGAAGGCATATAGATCCTTGCCCTCAAAGTGATTCCAATCTAACACAGGCATGGAAATAATAATTCAAGAAACACACCACAAATTAATAGAAATTATTAATTGTAATAATTTTATTATAATTTTAATAATATAATAATCATTTATTGTTCTAGGAAATACATTTAATTTAGTCTTTCTACCAAAACTCTCAATCTACCACATAGGGCTATTAAAGAATCTTACAGTTTGTTGATTTTATTTAACAACACAACAAAGCTACAAATTATGAATCAGAATGTGGGAAGGCAATAAAAATTATCTATAGCATCTACTAGGCACCAAGCACTATGTTAAGCATTTTACAAACATCATCTCATTTGATCCTCATATTAATACTGTGAGATAGCTGCTATTATTATCTCATTTTCAGATCTTCCTGACTCCAGATCCAGCATTCTTATCTACTGGGCAAGAATGTTAATCTAGCTGGATCAGCTTTCACATGACCCACTGCATTAAGCCCTAAGTCAATTCAGACTAGTTACACTTACTGTCATCAGCTGCATCATTATGCTAAAATTTTCATGAAGACAAGAGAATGTAATAGGCTGGCAAACCTGTTTTCATGATTCTGTTATTATAAATGGGGAAAAGATAGGGAGCAAAACTACAGAATTTACCACAGCATGTCATGACTAACTTTCATAATTGGTTCTATAATCAGTAGCCAATTTTGAATAGGGAGAAGAGTGTGAATTGTCAGATGTGTCTATATCAAACAAAAGGTAACAATAATAAGAAAAATCATCAGGAGAAAATAATGATAATGATAAGCACCCTTATCTTTATACAATGGTGACCTCTAAAGAAAATGTTTTGAGGGCACTCTTAGTTATGAAAAATTAATTTTTATACAAGATTCTTTGAGGAAATTTGGAATAAGTATTGTCATTCTTATTTTTCAAATGTAGAAACAAAGGCAAAATCCAAATAATCATTTAAGAATATTAAAAGGCCTCATTGACAAAAGATATATGGAAACCCAAATATTGGCATGTAAGAAGTAGGTTGAATATTCAAAAACACTTTTAGTATTATTAAAAATCACACTGTTAGTCAGTCAACAAGCATTAATTAAGCATTTATGTGCTAGGCACTATGACATATGCTGGAGATATAAAGGCAGGAGAAAGGAAAGGAAAAAAACCTATCATCCTGATCCTCATAAACAGTACGTTCTAATAGGAGAAACTGGGTAGATAGAGTCATAGATAGAAATAGAAAAATAATAGATAGATAGATAGATAGATAGATAGATAGATAGATAGATAGATAGATAGATAGATAGATGGATGGATGGATGGATGGATGGATGGATGGATACATAGATGGAGGGAAGGAAGGAATGAAGGAAGGAAGGAAGGAAGGAAGGAAGGAAGGAAGGAAGGAAGGAAGGAAGGAAGGAAGGAAGGAAGGAAGGAAGGAAGGAAGGAAGGAAGGAAGGAAGGAAGGAAGGAAGGAAGGAAGGAAGGAACGAACGAACGAAGGAACGAACGAAGGAAGGAACAAAGGAACGAACGAAGGAAGGAAAGAAATAATTTGAATGAGGAAGAAATTAGCAACTGGGAGATAAAAGGCCCCTTGCCAAAGGTGGGATATGAGCTGAGTCTTGAAAGAAAAATAAGATGTGAGAAAGCAAAACTTTCCATAATCAAAGGCAGTCATTGGAAAGGCAGAGAGAGAGAAGATGGAGTGTTGTGCTACTATAAATAGGCCAGAGTAGTTCACCCATGGACAAAAATCACTTCTGTCTCTTCTTTTGACTTTTGTCCAAATACTTACCAGCATGCTTTCTCTCTCTGGTCCTGTATTTCCTCACATGAATATACTTTCTTAACAAAGTGCTACCCCACTACTCCCCCTTTTCCCAATCCTACTGCTTTTGCACAAAATATCCCTATCCTGAGCTACCATTCAATAATGGATTTCATCTCACCAAATTTCACTGATATCTCTAAAATCAAACTTGTCCTTTTAACCTACAGTTCTCAAACTCTATATAGATGCTCAACGCCTTAGGCTTTACTACAGTTCTCTTTCCTGGATTATATCTCCAGTGAGTTTATGGCTGTCCTAGTCACTAATCTTCTTACTCTACTCCTTATGGTATTTAACTGGGGAAATATACAGAAGGAGTCTTCTTGATTTAGTTTTAAAGCCTTTATGTTTAATTTTGCAAAGCCCTTGAAAATACATCCTTAGACCAACTTTTGATATATGTACTATATTTGAGGTCAGGAATCTGTCAGTCTTCTCTTATGTGACTTGCTCAAAATCACATATGTATGTGTCAGAGGCATGATTTGAACTGTAAGGGGTAAAGTTAAGGGTTACTTACTGAATATATTATACTAGTAGTCGCCAGGGATTAATTCAATCCCAATAAAATACTCAAGTCAGTTTGGGATTTCTATGGTGGTTTAATTACAATAGAGGGAAGAAATTAAGAAGAGAGAGAAAGAAAAGGAATTTGGACTGCTCTGGCAAGCCAGATAGGAGTTCAGAGGCCTAGGCCAAGGGGCCTTCTCAATCTAGCTTGGCTTCCAGCCACAAGGCCTCCTCCGAGATGAGGGGCCTCCTAGGAGGATAGCATTTTAGGAGGTAAAGGAAAAAAGGAATCAACCTAAACCACTCACTAAGCACACTAAGGACACTGCCACGAGCTCCCAACATCTCAGCAAGAGAAACTGGAGAGAGGAAGTGACGTGAAATATATAGACCATTCTTTACATCACTTCCTGCATCTCACATGTACCAATGGTAGCTTACGCTTGACTTAGGACAGCCCAGGGGGTCTGTCAGTTGTTTCTTATTTGTCACTTGCTAGCACATGTCTGTCATAGGCCATCCTCCTCAACACTTAATCCTTAAGGAAGGGTGTATACATTCCTGGTTACTAGGATTTTAAAAACTAATCAGGGTGGAGAAAATCTAAAATTCACAGAACCGTGGCCATTTGATTCCAAATCCAGCCCTTTTCTATGGTACAGAGCTCAAATCCTAGTGCTGACACTAGCTATGTGACCCTGGAAAAATGATATGAATTTTCTGGGCTTCAGTTTCTTCAACTATAAGTATAGTTGGTCCAGATGGTATCTAGGATGTCTTCTGTATCTTAAATACATAATCATGCTAAAAAAAAACAAAAAAAAAACAAAAAAACAGCTTAAGAAAAGGGCTAATAAGGGAGAACTTGGAGACTCACTTGAGTGTCACATTTAAATCATAGCAATTTCTCCTATTCTTTGCAAGAGAGCTCTGAAATCCATTAATAGTGATCAGTATTCTGTAAATACTTTACTAATATAAACCATTGAAATTGTAGAAAGGTTCCCAGCTGTGTAACCCTAGGCAAGTCACTTAACCCCCATTGCCTAGCCCTTACTACTCTTCTGCCTTGGAACCAATAGCCAGTATTGATTCCAAGATAGAAGGTAAGGGTTTCTAAAAAAAAAAAGAAATGGTAGAAGGAATCTTAGTAGAATATGACTTTTTTTAAGAGCTAGGCAAGCTCAATAATTAGTACTGAGCAGAATCTTAAACAAAACTCACTTCCTTAAAGAGTTCTCATCTTGCCACAACAAGCCAAATCTACTAATCAGCATCATCAGGCTCTGGCCTAGGGTCTAGATCAGGAGCACCCATTATCAAAAACAAAAGTCATCATTAACCACAATTTAGATGCTCATACTGCCCCTCACTTAGCTCAGCAATGAAAGTGGCCAAACAAAAAGATGTTTTAATGACTTAACCTAGCACTGAAGCCAGTAGCAGACCAGTAACTATTTAATGATCTAAATTTGTGTTGACAAATTGCCATCAATAATGTCATTTACAAGTAAGTTGTCCTCTCCCAGCGCTATTTTCTTTATTACACACTTTTCATTTCCCCTAATACTGGCAGGTGTGGAAAATTAATATTGAATTGTGAAATAATTTTCTCTTTAGTCTCCCTCCCATCAAAGAACAATTTGATTTTAGGTTTAGAATGAAACCTTTTTCCCCCAGGCTATTAAACTGAGTTGGAACCTCCCTTCTTTTGTTTAGACCTTAAAAGGACAAAAGAATTAAGCCCAGGGCTCAAGATGGTGAACTCTGAACCACTGGAGAGATTCAGGGAAATCTGCAAGATGTGTAGCCACCTTAGACAGACTCAGCCATGTGGCAGGGAGGAAAGGTGTATTGGTGTTCTCTTTCTATGGACAAAGACCTGCCTCCTCCTGTGATGAAGTAATGAGGGAGGAGCTGGGGTCTCTAAATCCACCTCTTCAGTGGCTATTTTCCAATCAGATGTGTCTTAGAATGTGAATGAGACGGGCTGAGTGATGAGCTCACAAATAATAGTATGAAAACAAACACCAGAGGGGAGGCCTCTATGGCATCTATTCAGATTGTAGAAGGAATCAACTGACCAGTTTAGGATGTCTTGAGCAGTCAACTAGGAAATCACTGTAAAATTAAGAGAATTTCAATCATTACAGTGGAAACATTACTCAAGGCCAGTCCCACCCTAACATTTTATTTTAGACAAACATGTGAACCATCTGGAAAATCCTCAGATTATCATTGTTCCATGCATCCTTACTTTGGTTTGTCATTGGCTCCACACTGTCGTTAGCTAGCCTCCCAAGGCAGCCTGGCCTTCTTCAATTTACTGAGTGTCTGTCTCCTACATACATTAGGGTTCTCACCATTCTGTCCATCAACAGTTTTGCCTCCTGCTTTATCCATTAGAGCCACAAGAGGCAGAGATTTGCATATAAAGAAGAGGCTGGTGTGATAACAATTTGGCATGGTTATGTAGAAATTTGCTTCATTTCAATAAATGAGATTCTAAACCACAGCAAAGATTCAGTATCATAGCATCAGGATGCAAAAGGTAAACATGGCAGCTTTGGAGCATGTTAAATCAGCACAAAGATCAAAAACACCCTAATTTAACAACAAGCCAAGCTCATATTCTTAACAGATTATGTCAGGCTGAACACAATGAAATGCAAATGCTAGTAAAATCTCCATCAGCTCAATTACAGAGCTAAAATAGAAGGCAGCAAAAAAGTAAGGCCAATATTAACAGCATTTTTTAAAGGAAATCTGAACTTGACCATGAGGGTAAGGTCTCTCTGCCTATTAAGAGTTCAATGTTTGATTATGGCTAGTTAGCTCAGTTGGGTAGATCCCTGAAGCCCAGGTCAGAGGCTCCAATTAAAAGGTCATTTAGGAATAGACTGGGGGAAAGCGACCTCAGCAAGACAGTATATGATAAACCCAAAGATCCCAGCTTTTGGGACAAAAATCCACTATTCGATAAAAACTGCTGGGAAAATTGGAAAATAGTATGGGAGAGACTAGGAATAGATCAACACCTCACACCCTACACCAAGATAAATTCAAAATGGGTGAGTGACTTAAACATAAAGAAGGAAACCATAAGTAAATTGGGTAAACACAGAATAGTATACATGTCAGACCTTTGGGAGGGGAAAGGCTTTAAAACCAAGCAAGACATAGAAAGAATCACAAAATGTAAAATAAATAATTTTGACTACATCAAATTAAAAAGGTTTTGTACAAACAAAACCAATGTAAATAAAATCAGAAGGGAAACAACAAATTGGGAAAAAATCTTCATAGAAACCTCTGTGACAAAGGTTTAATTACTCATATTTATAAAGAGCTAAATCAACTGTACAAAAAATCAAGCCATTCTCCAATTGATAAATGGGCAAGGGACATGGATAGGCAGTTCTCAGATAAAGAAATCAGAACTATTAATAAGCACATGAAGAAGTGTTCTAAATCTCTTTTAATCAGAGAGATGCAAATCAAAACAACTCTGAGGTATCACCTCACACCTAGCAGATTGGCTAACATGACAGCAAAGGGAAGTAATGAATGCTGGAGGGGATGTGGCAAAGTAGGGACATTAATTCATTGCTGGTGGAGTTGTGAATTGATCCAACCATTCTGGAGGGTAATTTGGAACTATGCCCAAAGGGCGATAAAAGACTGTCTGCCCTTTGATCCAGCCATAGCACTGCTGGGTTTGTACCCCAAAGAAATAATAGGGAAAAAGACATATACAAGAATATTCATAGCTGCGCTCTTTGTGGTGGCAAAAAACTGGAAAAGGAGGGGATGCCCATCAATTGGGGAATGGCTGAACAAACTGTGGTATATGTTGGTGATGGAATATTATTGTGCTCAAAGGAATAATAAAGTGGAGGAGTTCCATGGAGACTGGAACAACCTCCAGGAAGTGATGCAGAGTGAGAAGCGCAGAACCAGGAGAACATTGTACACAGAGACTAATACACTGTGGTATAATCGAAGGTGATGGACTTCTCCATTAGTGTCAATGCAGTGATCCTGAACAATCTGCAGGGATCTAAAAAACACTATCTGCAAGCAGAGGACAAACTGTGGGAGTAAAAACACCGATGAAAAGCAACTGCTTGACTACAAGGGTGGAGGGGAGACTCTAAATGAATACTCTAATGCAAATACCAACAACATGGAAATGGGTTAGAATCAAGGACACATGTGATACCCAGTGGAATCGCGTGTCGGCTATGGGAGAGGTGGCGGGAGGGTGGGCGGGGAGGAAAAGAAAATGATCTTTGTTTCCAATGAATAATGTTTGGAAATGGCCAAATAAAATAATGTTTAAAAAAAAAAAGAACTACCCTGACAAGTTTAAGAAAAGAATTACAGATCACAAACACCCAATCAGGAATTAGGGAATTCCCAGCCTTGGTCTGGGGATTTTCACTTTTCACTACCTCTGGAATTCCACCACAAAGGTAATCCAGTCTTCACAAGCTACACCGAGGGTGAGCCCTTCCTGGAGGGAGGCCTCCTAAGATAGAAAAATCTCCCTGCAATGCACAACCACCAGGCATTTTATTCACCCCATATCTAGGCGTCCCCGGATTCTCCCGGGGGCTGGGACCGCACGTGTGTCGGTGACAGGGAAGCCCAAGCACAGTGTCATGGAACAAGTCCAGTCCCTGGCCACGCAGCCCTTGTTCCTGTCTCCATTTCCCTATCCACAGAATGGAAATAATCATATAGATGTATACCATACCTCATAGGGTTGTTAGAAGGATCAAATGAGATAAAGTGTAGAAAACACGCCTTGTTTGCTTGGGGTAGATCGGTTTACATCTTCATACATGTTGGTAATAAAGACTGCTTTAATCAGAGATTCCTAAATATCCTATTTATACATATTACATAACAATACCAAAAGATGTACACAATGGAAAAAATCACCTCTACTTTTCCCACCAACAATAAAACTCAAGATAATAATTATACTTTAAATTTGTGACTTAAATTTCTGCACATATCATCACACGGCTCCATTATCCCCATAACAGAGAACCATAAAACGTTTTAAAGAAAACTGTTATATGCTAAAATGATGCCAAGCAGATGGCAGTTGGGTCTTTCCCTTTGTTTTTCCAAATCAGGAAGAGGAGTCAGAATGCTAATCTTAACTCTATATTTAGTCCCTCAAGGACTCAAAAGAAAGTACTGGAATTCTCGCCTCAGACCAATTTCTAGACTTTGAGATAAAGATTACCTCAATATCCTTTACCAGAGTATTGTGAAAAACCTAACAATCACTGCTGTAAGGAGCTTTGAAAACAGAAAAGGTTAAAGGAGAACATTTTTATTACCCTTTATCAAAAGTGTACCCAATTAAAAGAGTGGCCTCCCTCAGTCTAGCCCAGATATAGTCACATGTTAATGGTGGGAGTAAAATCATTCCTTGCTACAGTTTTCAGAAAAGTGCTCTGGGACCCTCTGGGAGGAACACAGCTATATAAATATAAGTTATTATTATAATTATCATAATAATCCTTATCTGACTATGCAGCTATAGATTCCTTTAAAGAGGCATATAAATAAAAATGAGACAAATAAAATGATTAAGAGGCATTCAAAAGCTTCATATGCTGAAATAGGTTTAGAAAAGGGAAAAAAATATTATTTTAGTCACAAGCCTTGTGACTGTCAGCTAAAGTGCTCCAAAACTGCTCTCATTTGGCTTGGTTTGCCGTGCTTCACTGCAATTATGAATTGACTTCTATGGGCTGATAAATCAGAACTTGGGATAAGTGATTTTCAAATCTCATCTGTGCAATTTTAGTTTGATGCAAACTGTTGGGGTTGTTGGGGGTTTTTTGTTGTTGTTTTTTTCAAAAACTGCTTTAAAAAAGTAAATCTAAGTTCTTAAAAATATGAGCTGTCACAGAAATACCTTCCTGGCTAGCTCATGCCACTAGGGAAAAACTGCTATTCTTATATTAATAATTCTTCCCAGAATTAATCAGTCATTGTACATTAGAACCAGCAGCTGGAGTGTTTTGAGTGATAATGAAACCTGTAACAAGGCATCTTCAGCCGTCTTTTCAAGACAATAAGGGAATTAAAATTTCAATTTAAATGCAGAGGTTTGAAACACGCTTCAGTGGCAAAATTACTTCAATTAATGTGAGTGGAATACAAAAGACAGACTGCAGAAATGTGATGCAGCAACCAGAAATTATGTCATTAATGTGCTTGCATCCACCCAGCACAATGACTGCAAAGGTCTAATTTAGACTGTACATATCACAAAGCTACAGGCAACAATATTAATCAAGTCTCCGATTTCAATGCAACGGAAATAGGCTTCTTGTCGGATCACTTTTAGCTTTTCATAAGCCAACAGCAGCTGTTTACCTTGAAGAAGGAAACATAGGGACAGGCCTATTTGCAAACATTCCTAGTTGTGACAATTTAATTATTTCATACAATATTTGAGTTAACATATCAAAAATAAAAATAAAAAATCCAGCCAAGACTCATGTACATATCATTCTGATGTTGAAGAAGTGATAAGAAGAGTTGATAATATCCAAAGACAACCCACTGATTTATTTACTTTAGATTTAGTGACCTACTCTGGATAGGGATTACATTTACCAGGCATCCTGTGTAATATACTCTGTATCCTCCTTGAAATAGAATACACAAAATCTTTTGATAAAAAAATAAAAGGAGGAGAATTGACATCTAAGAACTAAACTCTTTTTTGTCATCACTTTCTTTATGGTATCTTTCAGCAAAGACTTCCATTTGATCCCTTGAGAGGCTGTAAGTAGATTTTGCTTCCAAAAGTGTACTAGGAGAGAAAGAAATGTGATTATTTTTTATTCCTGTGGAAGGCTTACAGAAGAGCCATTACTGTCCTTTGCTATCTTTTCTCCATAGGCCTAGGGGGAGAGAACAAGACCAAAGGTCCCTCTTCTAAGTACACTTTGGGCCATTTCCTCCATGAAGTCTTCAATTTTAAAAATGACATAGCGACTACATACAAAATCATTATGAATAGATGTCACTGTGGAGGGGGGAAAAGGAAAAAAACATTAAATGATAACCTAAAAAACCAGCTAGGAAATAAGATGAGTCAATGAGCTTCTAAAACAAGTGTCATCCTGTGGATATGTTCTATATCATGCCTAAATCAAAATAATGAACCCTAACTAGTGTTAAAGCTTTTCAACATAGATTAATCAAAGCCAAAATAATATCAATTGCCTTTAAAAATGCACAAAGGTAAGTTAGCTGACCTATAAAATGATAGGTAATGAAACTTGCAAGATTTCAGTTCACCTTTACTAACTAAAAATACCTGGCATAATCTCTAATTGTAACCAATACTACCTCTATCCCACTAGCCTTCATTCTAATAAACCTTTATTCTTCAGTCTCTTCCTCTCATTGGTGAGCTCATTCCTGAACCTTTATTTTAGGAAGTAGCCAAACCAACCATGGTCATTTCAAACTTCCCCAGACTCATTTTGAACTATGTCTCTACATTGATAGCTCTCATCAGGGATCCCTCCAATGTTTTTTTAGCTTCTTTTCCTGTTATTTTCCCTCATTAGAATACAAATTCCTTGAAGGGAGGGACTTTGGGAAGGCTTTTTTTTTTTGCTTATATTTGTATTTTCAGCACTAGAAAAGTGCCTGGCAATAAGTACTTGATCTATCTATCTAAGGCAGCTAGAAGGTATACTGGATAGAGGGCTGTGATCATTAAGAGTCACACAATGGAACAAGGCTATCTACCCATACTCCCAAATCTTAGAATTTGGCAGCAAAAGGTCTTTACAATTATCCAAAAATCCTAATACAAAATATGTTGGAAGTTTGGTTGCCAGACTGATTTCTTATAATATCAATTTAACATAATAATGTCTATATTTTTGTTAAGCAGAAACATTTTTTGCATTTATTCTGATGAAGCTGTAATTCCTTTTCATATCCTTCAAGCAATTATCTATAAAAGAATGACTTTTTTCTTACATATTTATTCCAATTTCCCAAATAGTTTGGATATCAGCCATTTATCAGAGAAATCTGATGCAAAGAGTTTTTCCCCCCTAGTAACAATCTTTCTTCTCCTTCTAACTATAATGATTCTGTTTATGTAAAAATATTTTGTTTTATACAGTTGAATGTGTACATTTTTTATCTTATAATTGTCTATCTCTTACTTGATTAAGAATTCTTTTCCTATCCCTAGTCATGAAAAGTATCTTTTTCCCATCCTACTAATTTGTTCATGATATAACCTTTTATGAAGAAGTGTACCATTTATCCATTTCTAATTGTGATAAAAAGGATAAGATGCCTAACTAAACCAAATTCCAAAATAAATAAAAATAACCCTAATTTCAGCCAGACTATTTTCTGGCATTCCCAACATTTTCCATTAAATGAGTCCTTTATCTAGTAGTATCTATTGCTGTCCTTGGTATTTATTATCAAACCCTATGCTATTATGTTCAATAGCTTCTGAATTTTCTGTACCTAATTTGTTCTACTCATCACCTTTATATTTTTTTAGTGGTACCAAATAGTTTGGATTGTAGAACAGTTTGAGATATGGTACTACTCATCATTTCTTTTCTTACTTTCTTTATGTTCACTCTTGATTTTCTTTACCTTTTGTTTCTCCAGATGAAACATGTTATTATTTTTCTAGTTCTATAAAGTCATAATCTAGTAGTATAATTGGTATGGTGCTGAATCACTACATTAGCTTAAGTAACATTGTTTTTGTTTTAAATATTGGTACAATCCAACCATGAACAATTAATCTTACCAATTATTTAGATCTATTTATTCTGGTAACAAATGTTGAGTAGTCATGTTTGTCTTGGTAGGTTGTTTCTCAAATATCTTATACATTCTGCAGTTATTTTAAATGAAATTTCTCTTTCAATCTCTTATTGCTAGGTTTTGTGGGCAAATATATAAAAAAGGCTGATGATCTATCATTTGTTTTATACCCTGCTACTTTACTGGTTATTGTTTCAACTGATCTTTAATTGACTCTAGAGGGCTCCATGTTATCTGCAAAAATCAATCATTTCTTTCTTTTTTTGTCTATCTTTCTTCCCTCGTTTTCTTTTCTTGCATTATTGCTATGGCTAGCATCTTTTAAAATGTATAGAAATGACAACAGACATCTTTGCTATGCCTAATCTTATTGCAAAGGACTAGTTATTTTCTGTTACATATAACACTAGCTCTTATTTTTAAACAGATACTATTTACCATAATAATGAAGAATTCATTCATTTTTTTGCTTTTTTATGTTTTTAATATAAATAAGTATTACCCTTTTTATCTACTTTTTTCTCACCACTATTTTTGTTTATATCGTTAGCTTTGCCTCCTTATGTCCATAGATCCCTATCTACATCATATCAACTGCTGTCAAGAGGTAATTCTAATTTTAATTATATAAATTCTTCCCTGATAAACCTTACCCACAGTGATAGCACTTACTGACCATACTAATAGCATTTATTGGCCATATTCATCATTTGGGAATTGATCATTCCACTTTCCATATGGTTAGACATATTCATATAGTATCCTCCATTAGATAGTAGTCTTGAAGGCCTTAAGCTTTCGGACACTTTCCCCATGCTCCACCCTTCTTCCCAAGCATTTAACAATAAAAACTGCTTGAAAAATGTAAGAACCTCTACATTTCAAACTGAAATGGATTCCTATCCTCTGCAGTAGAATAGCTTTGAGTCATTTCATGATTAACAAATTGATAAAGTTCTCCTAAAAAGAAGATGCATAGAAGATGCATAATCAGCTTAGAGGAATATTTGAGGATATTAACCTATCTCTATTCCCCTAAAAGGGAGCTCATACTCCCTTGAGTTCACATAATGGCAATAAGACTGTGGAAGTCAAGTCACTGTAATCAAGTTTATAAAGGTAGGATAATGTTAACCAAAATAGATCTCTATATTTAATTCTACATCAGTAACACTCAAACATTTTCAGTCAAGGGCCTCTTTTTAGCATAGGAATAAATGTCACAGACATCATCTGAGTCTACCCTTTCTTCTCTTCCCACCAACAAATCTCAAGTGTTGATTCCAGAACCTGACACCAAAATGACTATAATATTGCTTGGCATCCAACCTCCCCTACTAATATATTCCCTCTGTCCCACTCCCTTCACACACACCCCCATTCAAACAGATGACAGTGAATTGGGGCCAATATCCTTCACCAGGTTAACAGCCATCAACAAATTCATTAATTAGACCATTTTATACTTATTTGTTAACTGGAAACAGCTGTCTGTTCAAATGAAGTCTCAGGTTTATTAAAAGCATCCATGCCTGCCAATAAAAGATAGTTTCATAAGTACTCAAAACAGTACAAATCCATTTCTTAACAGGGGAGTACCTTCACCAGTATCTAAGAACTGACAGCTTTTTTATTTAAGTTAGTAAGGGAAATGCTTCCTTCCCAAAAGAACTATAGAGTCCTAATTAATGAATTTCCTAATGGCGTCTTCCTTAGTCAGAAGTCCAAACTCTAATTACAGTGAAATTTTTGATCATGGCCTTCCAAGGCGGGAGCCTTTGCTTCTAGCTTAGCCACACTAGCTTTCTTGCCATTTAGCATCACAAATTTAGAGCTAAAAGAGACCCCACACTTAACTACATAGATGAGGAAAGCAGGGTGACGGGTGAAGTACCCTGGCAGCACATCAGAAGTAATAAGTAAAAGAGCTAGAATTTTCATGCAAGTCCTTTGATTCCAGATCCAGGGCTTTTCCCTCTGAACCACTTGTATGAATGGGGTGTGTGCAGGGCTTTCCAAGCCCTTTTTAGGGCTGTTCAAACACCTTTGGGTAGCCACCTTTCAGCCCACTCTCACCCTTGGCTCCAAGAAGCATGTTCAGCCGCCACTCCCAGAAAACTGTCTCAGAACACAGAATCAACCAGCCTGAGAGTAACCAACAGACCTCCAATTCATCAGTGACTGAGAGCGATTCTACCCCAAGCATGTGAAGACCCCCCCCTGGAGGAATGGGCAGATGAGAACGACTGGTTCGGGCCCTGTGGAATACTCTCCATCCCAGGGCGTCACCATCGCCCTGACCTCGTCTGGCCACTGGGCTTGGATGACTCTGGAAGAGCGAGGCCAGTGACTGTGCAACTCTGCCTTGCTTCAATCCAATTTCTATATAAATCAGGACATCACACCATGAGGTCATCGGTCCTCTGAAAACCAAGGATGAACAACAATAACAACAATGTCTATCTATACTGCAGAAGAAGTTAAGCTTTCCCAAATACTCATTTCAGATCCACGTATTCTGGAGATTTATAGCATTTATAGAAAGAATGCAGTGTAGACAAATCCTGACTACACATGTGCGGGATCCTGGATGGGCCTGAGATACACACTCAGACCTAGAAGGATTTTTTGAGATCTTCCAGTCCAATCAGCTTGTTCTATATAGCAGCTCCCTATTCTTGTTCGATATAGGATCTGAAGCATCACAGTGTGAGTCAGCTTGTCCAGCCTGGACCCTGGCTACACATAGGTAGTTGCCTTATCTAATAGAGTTTGCTATGGTGGAGCGCATATTGGACCTCCTCGAATGAGAAGAGTCGAAGTTCAAATACCTCTTCTGACACTTGATAACTAAATGGTCTTTGGCAATTCATAGCCCGTGTCTCAGGCTTCTCCTCTATTAAAGAGATTTAAAATGCTTGTAGTTACCCAGCACACTGGGTAATTATGAGGTACAAGAAGGAGATCATATAAATGAAGCACTTAGCAAATGTTAAAGGACTATGTAAATGTTACATATGTCTATTGCAATTCTGGTTTGCATTGAATAAGCAAACAACCATGGCCCCCCAAAAAAACGAAGCAGAAGCAATGCACACACTTTTTAATCCTTTGCATGTCGTTGCTCCACTCATTCAATAATGCTTTTTTTTTTTAATTACCTGGGATTTCTGTTTTCAACCCTTTGAATCCCTTCATTTGTCAGGTTCCTGCAGGGATCCCTTAAAAAGCACAAAGAAATCTCACCAATGCCGGGCATTTCTATGAAAAAGCATGCACCATCTAGTGGTGAAAAGAGGTTCAAGGCTTAGGGGTTGCTAACCACAGGAATACATGGCACACCACAGTTAACTATCTGTTTGCCATTGTTTTTCCACTCCAATTCCCCAAAAGGTGACAGGAAAAAAGCAGGACCTGACTATAAGGACGTTAATTCAGTAAGGTCATATGAAAGCAACAGAATTGCAAGGAAAGTTTGCTCATACTGCCTACACTATCATTCCCTTTCTTAAATCTCTAGCTTACAATCTACTTCCAGAGATAATTCAGTTCAATTCAACAAACATTTACTAACAAACACCAATGGTACAAGGGAATACATGCATACATACATCTGTCCATGAATAAATGAATAACCAAAAGAGCCCCTGCTCTCCAGAAGCTGGTATTTAAAAGAAAATAGAGTGAGCTTTCAGAAATTTGAGAAGGAAGAAAACGCTAAAAATCTATAGGACAAGAAAAGGAATCCTAGAAGGATGGAAGAAGCCTAAGTCCTAAGCATAAGGATTCAGCAAGATGAGTGTGAGGGAGTACATTCAAGATATGGAATGTCCTGCTTGTGCACAACAGCAGAGCATGGAGCATCACCTTCAGGGAACAGTAGCCCACTGAAATTAAATGTAAAAGATATGAGTCTAAAAACATAGTTTGGAGCCAAAATACACATGGTGCTCACGGCCAAGCTCAGGAGTTTCTATTTTCCTCCAAGGGCAATGGGTTTTTGGAGCAGCACAGTGGCATGGTCAAGTTAGACTTGTGCTTCAGACAGGAGCAATTATATGGGAGATGGAATAGAGAGAAGAGAGCCGGGAAAGAGAGGAACTAATTCAGAGGATATTGAAATAGTTCAGGCAAAACATGATCAGAACCTGAACCAAGGCTGTTAAGTTTTATAGGGGGAAAGAAGTGAGAAAATGAGAAACGTGTAATAAGGTAAAACTGAGAGGACTTGGCAACTGATTGAATCTGAGAGAGGGAAAAGAAAGTCACTTGAGTGACAGTGAATATGATGGTACACTCAACAGAAATAGGAAGATTTGAAAGAAGGCAGATTTGGGGGAAGAAAATCTTTGATTCCCTTTTTTATATCGAGATGCCAATGGGATATCCAGTTGGCTGTTTGGGACTAAAATTCAAGAGCCAAGTTAGAGTTGGAGCTATAGATTTGAACATCACCTAGACAGACAACTAAAGCAATGAAATTGGGTAAGACCACCAGAGGGAGTATAGAGAGAACTAAGAGAATCCAAGACACAAGATTGAGGGCATACCTATAATCAGAGTTCCCCATAATAGAGAAGAAAGGCATGACAATTCACCAAAGGAGACTAAGGAACAGTAGTTAGATAAGATAAAACAAAAAAAAAAGAGAAATGCCATAGAATCCAAGGGAGAAGAAAGTATCCAAGAAGAAAGTATCCAAGAGGAGAACATATTCAACAGTATCAAGGATGACTGAGAAAAGGCCATAAGATAAGCATAAGATAACTATCTGTTTGCCATTGATCATTAGTAATCTTTGGGAGTGCAATTTGAGTAAAATGATGGAATTAGAAGGCAAATTTCATGGATCTGAGAATACACCTGGCCAACATTATAGGGCTTGAGCAATAAAACAAAGGATAAACATAGCAAAATAACTTACATGGCTGGCAAGTTGAAAGTTTGTTTAATTTAGTTTTAGGCTGGAGGGAAGATCTAAACATGCATGTTGGCAGTAGGAAAAGAGTCAGAATATAGGAAGATTAGAAAGAGAAAGAGAGACCATGGCGGAGAGGGAGAGATTGGAATTCAAAGTTTTCAAAAATGTACATTAAAATTGTTATCACATGTAAATGGGGAAAAAATAAAATATACTTTAAAAAAAAAGAAAGAGGAAGGAGAGAAAAAGGAATGACTAATGGGGCAAGTTCCAAGAATGAAATCAAGAGCATACAGTATAGAAATTAGCTTTGGCAAAGAGAAAAAAACACTTCATGGTCTTATATTGCAATAAGTGAGAAGACAGATAAACAAATAGAGATGTTTTGAAGTGTGCTAGTCTGTGTTTTTCTCAGTAAAAGATGAGGTGAAGTGATCTAATGAAAGACTGAAATGGGGAAAGGCTTTGAAGAATTAAAGGGAGAAATTTAAAGCAGAAGTTACACAGAGTGAAACAGTCAATAAAGGATGAGTAAAAGTATTTCCAGGTCTTAAACATCATTGATCTCTCCATGCAAATTAGGCTAGTTTTTCCATAAAAGGTTTTGAAATTTCTCTCAAGATTCAAAGGCTCAAAGGACTAAGACTGGGGCCATTGATGTTGCTAGTCATCTGAATACAGAATAGCCAGGACAGGACAGACTATCTTCTCCCTCCACACTTTCTCCTGAAAGATGAAGAGTCAACTTGAGTCTCATGATGAGAGCGGACACCAGTTCTTCAAATGGAAATGGCAGCAAGTGTGCAATGATAGATGGCAGAGCAGGTACCAGGGGAACGGAAGTCTTTAATTCCAAGCCCCTGGACAAGAAAAGAGCATCATCAGGGGAAACCTTTGCTTTTCTCTGGGGCAGTATCCTCTTTTTATTAAATAGAGGCAGCTCTCCCTCAACTAGCACAGACACATGACTGTTGAGTCCTTATTTCATGTGGATATTGCCAAATAGCACTCAACCACAGAGGATGGAATAGGTACCATTTCCTCAAATGGTAGCAGCATTTACATTAGCAAGGATATATAACAACACAAGATACAATATCTAAGTACAAAACATCAGAATGAAAACATTTTCCATTCCTCTTCCCTTTTGCTTTTCCTTAACAAGTGCTGGACAGTGTCGATTCTCCTAAAAGTGTGAACATAATAAAGAGCATATAGAAGAGAAAAGGTTTGAGGGGAATGAAATAGAGAAGCTAAAAAATATTTAATATCAGTAAGACTTCCTTATACTGAGTTGAAATCTGCCTCTTCACAATTTCCAACCTCTGATGCTCAATGTAACCTCTCAGGCCAAGCAGAACAGTAAACATGGATTTTCTCAGTTCTCATCCTTCCTGACATCTCTAGTCTGGTCCTCATGGTCCTTGATACTCTCTTCTCTCAGTTTCCATGGCACTGCTCTCCTGATTCTCCTCCTACCTGCCTAACAACTCCTTCTGAGTCTCCTTTGTTAGATCTTCATTCAGACCATTTCTATTAACCATAGCTGTCTCTCGCAACTCTGCCCTGGCACTTCTTCACTCCTCCCTGGATTCAGATTCTCAAATCCATCCATCCAGCTCCATCTTCAATCCTGACATCCAGTCTTACATTTTCAGCTACCTATGGGACACCTTGAACCAGATGTCCCATAGACATCATAAGCTCAACATGTCTAAAGTTGACTCATTATCTTCCCCCTGAAATCCCTCCCCCCCCCCCCCCGACCCCTTCTTCCAAACTTCCCTCTTACAATGAATGGCCAGACACCTGCACTCACAACCTGAGGTGTCTTATTTGACTTCTAATATACAATATATTCTCACTCCTCCCATATCTAATCAGTTGCCAAATCATGTCATTTCTGTCCTTATAACACCACTTGTATATGCCTCCTTCTCTCCTCTGACGTGGCCACCACATACACCACAAAGGGAGTCCCTTCTACCCTCACCCTAGAAAATGGAGCAATCTCATGGTACTTGATCTCCTGAGCTCGTGTCTCTCCCCACTTCAGGACACTACACTCAACTGCCAAACTGATCTTCCCAAAGTACATGATATCACTCCCTAATCAACCAACTCCAGTGGCTCCCTATTACCCCCAGAATCAATTATAAAATCCTCAACCTGGCTTTTTAGGCCTTCATAATTTCATCCCTTTCTACCTTTTCACGTTTCTTTTGCCTTGCTCCCCTCTACATACTCTGGGATCCAGTGACACTGGACCCTCTTGCTCTTCCTCAACCATAATGTTCCATCTCCTAATTTCCATCATTTCCCTTGGCTATCCCCCATGCCTGAATTTCTCTCCTTTATGGATACCTTCTAGCTTCCCTGCCTTCAAGTCTTAGCTAAAGTCCTACCTTCTATAAGAAGCCTTTGCTAGTCTTCCTTAATTTTAGGATTTTCCCTCTGAGATTATTTCCAATGTAGTCTCTACATATGGGCTATATATGTATGTGTGTATATGCATATATACATATATATATAGACTATCTGTGCCTGTGTGTCTTATTTATTTCAAGTTATCTATATGTTGACCCCAATTAAATCATTAGCTCTTTGACTCCTTGAGAGCAGGGCCTCTTTTTTTGCTTTCCTCTGCTTCCTTAGTGCTCAGCACAGTGCCTGGCACATAGTAGTCCCTTAATAAATACTAGGTGAAGATCAAATGGCTTGTCAGGAGGGAGTGAGGGAAGGAGACAATTTGGATCAATAACTTCAGAACACTTATGTAGAAATTTATTAAATGAAATAGTTAAAAATAAAATATCTTTATAGAAAAATAAATGATTAAATACTAGGTGACTTGAAAGACTATTCCTTCCACTAGTCTAGAAACTCAAACTCCTTCTACTGTCAAGTTCATATGAAAAGAGGGTGAATTTTATATTTAAATATAATACTGAGAATGATGTAGGGTGTTTTTAACATATATTGTTCATTTTAATTTATATAAACTTTACTGGATTCTATGAAAACAGAAACAAAACCTTTTCCCGTGTCAAGATTCGAACTAACTACCTCAGGCTGATGATATCACAGTCCACCCATACCCCCACTGTACCCACCTTTCAGATGAGTTTCCCACCTTCTCTCTCTGCACTGAATACCATCCCTGTGCCTCTAGTTGTGGTCAGGAGATGCAAACAGTTTATGACCACAGCCTGCCACAAAGAACACCAAAGCCCATCATGAAAAGGCCTCCAGAAGATGAATCTGCCTGGCCATATCAACTCATGGAGACAGTTTGCTAATCTCTCCAGGAACTACACCAAACCAGGTGAAAACGTGGATCCTCTTAAGGACTACAATAAATTCCCTTTTAGGATTGCCAGAGGCAAGCCAGAGCCAGTGTATAACACGTACTGAGCAGATATAGTCGATCATTTAGCAGACTGTCATCTACTGTTGTCTCTTACAGTCACTGTCTCAATATCAAGTGAAGCATATTAAGGTCTTGGTGAGGTTTTTCCAAAACAATATAAATCAAAGAGTCAGAGGTGAAGGGAAGTTTTTTTCAATATTGAATGTTTTTTGTAAAACAGTTAAGCTTTACTTTACTTAGCTCAAAGTAGAAATGTGAAATCTTAAAAGAGATAAATATTTGATAAAAAAAAATTCCAATGACCCACTTTCTATGATTATACTTGAAATTGGACCTATTTCAAAACTGGACCACATTGAAGTGTTTCAACAACAAATCTGTTTTATCCCGTCTTCTGCTTTTTTCACCTCACAATTTTAATTGGCATGCACACCTGAAAAAGAAAGGAGCCTCTCCTCTCCGAGATCCACATATGTGTTGTTGGCAGGATGTAACAATCTAGAGAACATGAAAACGATCTCTCCCTTTTCTCCGAGTTCCCACAATATTTGGTGTCTTTTCACACATCTCTGACTTCCTCCCTACAAGAAAGTCATGTTCATGTCTTATCTCTCATACTAGACTATAACTTCTATGAGTGTTAAGACCTTATTTATTCTACTTCGCCTCAAATGTGGTAGTTGTTCTACTGGATTGAGAAAAAAAGGCAATTGATCTAAAATATTGTAACTCCCCATTTAAGAAATGTAACAAAGGAAAGCTTTCTTTTACATTTAAACATTCATATAATATACATGGATTCAGAATCCATAAACCAATACTAAAGCAAGAATGACTTCCATTAGGATTCCTATATAACCATTATCACAGATGACATCACCTTGGGCAAGTGACTGGGAATCAACATTCCCTAGGACCATTCCCAAGGGCAGACCACTATTAACCCGGAATTGCTGTGAAAATTGGCCATTCCTTATCCCATAACCAGGTTTCAGTGCATGACAGGAAGTCAGAGCACCTCTCACCTTGTGACTACCAAATATCTTTAAAAGCGTCTCATAAAGAACTTTTATCAAAATGCTCCTTGAAAGTATGAATACATTAGACTGTAGAAATAAGAAATGAAGGCTCATTCAGATCATTTACCCTTTTCCTTCCCAGGCACTTTCCCCTGTATATTCAAGGGTTGCAGCCCATGGAATTTTGCATAACAAAGGAAAGGATGTCCATTCTATTAAAGAAAGATAATGTCTCTTTGAGTTCATGTGAGGCCCATAACTATGAACAACTCTTAGCAGTGGATAACTGTCCATTCATTTAACAAATATATATTAAGTTTAATGTGCTAGGGATACAAAAGTGACAAGTAACACAATTATGAAGGAACATACTATGTAGTAGAGACAACAATGCATACAAAGATAGCCATGACAAACTGAACAAAAGAGGTCAGAATGGTGGATGATGTAGAGAGTTGTTTTGGGGTTGTTGTTTTTTTAAATCCTTATCTTCAGAAGAGTGGTAAGGGCTATTCAATGGGGATGAAATGATTTGCCCAGGGCCACACAATCAGGAATTGTCTAGGGCCAGATTTGAACCTAGGATCTCCCATCTCTGGGCCTGGCTCTTAACCCACCAAGCCACTTAGCTTCCCCCTTGATGTAGAGGGTTTTTTAGTTATATCCTAGAGCAATTATGACAAATTTTTTAGAGATGGAGTACCAGGCCAAGTTCCCCCAGTGCTAGGCACCCCCTGGCCCGCCCTTTAGAGAGATGGAGGATGTGAAAAAATGACCTCAGGCATGGTAAAGAGGGGGAGGGGAGCAGCTCCACCCAAATCTCTCCCTTTCTAGTAACAAACTTGGGGGAGGGAGCAGCCGAGTGCCCACAGAGAGCCTCTGTGTGGGCCATCTTTGGCACCTGTGCCATGGGTTCACCACCACTGTCCTATAGAAAAAGAAATTCACAGTGGATAACAGATCCACTAGGAACTAGGAAACAAGGTATTCCACCACCAGAATGGGGAAAGGAGCTAAATAATGATACTGAGGACAAAAGGAAAAATTTGCAAGAGTTGTTGCAAAGAGAGTAGCAAAGTATTCATGATAGCAAAGGATGGCTATGAAATAATGAAGGCCCAGTTGAGATTAGATAAATCTGTTCTGGCTCTGGTCAACATGACTGAATGATTTCTTCCAGATTAACTGCGCAACACAGAAGGCAGAGTAGAAAGAGCATGGGGCTTGGAGTAAGATCAGAATTCAAAACTCTGGACAGAAGCTATGTGAGCCTAGATTTGTCACTTAATCTCCTTCTGCCTCAATTGTTCTCAGTTATAAAATGGAGATAGTACTAGCACCTATTTCCCAGGGTTTTGAGAAAATCAAATAAGATTTTGTGAAGTATGTGGTACAGTGCCTGGCACATAAAGGTATTTAATAAGTGCTTCCCCATGTGTGGAAGAGAAGGCAGCAAGCATTAGAAGTGACCGTAGGTTTACAGCAAGGCAATGGGACAAAATGGCAACGGTTTCATGGGTAGACAACAAAGAATAGTTAAAGTGGTCAATGACAGGCAGCAGCCTAAGAAGGGAGAGGTAAAGAGGATGAACTAGGAAAACAAAAGGTAAAAACAAAGTTATGGTAAAAGTAGAGGACAGATTTAGGATGAGTAAAGTGGAGGGAAAGACAGAAGTAAAGGAAGTTAGAATCAAAGAAGGGATCAGGATCCCTAAAGTGTCCTGGTTATGTGTGATGCTAAGATCTAAGGCAGGAGCTCATGACCTTTTTTTCCTTTTTTTCCCATTTTAGACATTATTTTATTTGGTCAATTTCAAACATTATTCATTGAACACACAGATCATTTTCTTTTCCTCCCTCCCCTCCCGCCACCTCTTCCATAGCCAACACGCAAATCCACTGGGTATCACATGTGTCCTTGATCTGAATCCATTTCCATGTTGTTGGTATTTGTGCTAGGATGTTCATTTAGAGCCTATATCCCCAATCCTATCCCCTCGGCCCCTGTAGTCAAGCAGTTGCCTTTCTTCTGTGTTTTTGGTTCCCACCGTTTGTCCTCTGCTTGTTGATAGTTCATGACCTTTTATGTGTCATGGACTCCCTAGAAAACTCCTCCCAAAAATAATGTTTTTAAATGTTTTCTTTTAAAGCAAGACATAGAATTGCAAAGAAAATAAGTTATATTAAAATATAGTTATCAAAATATTTTTTAAAAGAAGTTCATAGATCCCAGGTGAAAAGAATCTCAAGATATGGTTCCACCTGTGGGTATAGCTAAAGAAGAATGAAAATAACAGATATTGGGAATTAAGAAAGTAGATAAAGTAGGAAACTAAGATGCTTTAAGAGAACCTCAATGTATATACTGAATTCCCCAAATATGAAGATGGGTGTTTAGTGTGAGAAGAAAAATTAAGCCAAGAGCTAAACAACTGTCATTAGATGACCAAAACAATGAGCTGAACTAAATGATGGGTTGAATCTCAAAAGAGAAGTTAGTGAGTGAAAATGCAGAATGCAAATGATTAAATGAATAATAGAGGTCAAACAATTATTCTAAGAGGCTTAAGGAGAAGCTACTTATTGTAGAAGTCTTCTAAGAAAGGATTCATGGAAAACAAATTACAACTTTCAAGATAGATCTTGAAAAAAAGGTTGGCATGTAAAGAGAATCAATTCAGTGATGTAGGATGGTATACCCAAAGGCAAGGGCATAAGAAGGACATCAAGGAGTAATTCAGTTTGGTCAGGACTTAGAATATATAAATAAGAATATGATGAAATAAAGCTGGAAAGGCACACCAGAGGTAAAATTTAGAGACTTGAAATGTTAGAATACGGAATTTATATTTTATATGGCAGGGATTAGGGAGCCACTGAATGATTCTGAACAATAATATATTATGACTAGTAAGCAGGTACATGAGAAACATTACTTTAACCAGGCAATGGCAAGTGATAAGATTAGAAGTCAAATCACAGAAGTTATGAAATGAGTAGATAATAAGAAATAAGGGGGTATCCGGATCAAGTAAGGTTTGAGGGTTGTTTCAAGAGACCACTTAAAATAAGAAAAATCTAAGCATCTTTATTGACCATTCTATCTACCATACCAACATTGACATGGGCACTGTACCCCCAGAATTCCAGTAGAACTATTATCTCCCTTGCTCCCTTGCATCCTCTTGACTCTGAACCTAGAAACACCCAATGACCCCACTAGGGTCCTGAGATGTTTATCCTCTTTGATAGTCCTCTAGATTTAAGATGGACAAAGAGATGAATCTTTATGCCTCCAGGCAGACCCCAGTCAGATGACCACCTCACCCCACCAAATACCTGAGGGTTTACTTCTGTCTTTCCCTCCACTTTATTCATCCTAAATCTGTCCTCTACTTTTACCATAACTTTGTTTTTACCTTTTGTTTTCCTAGTCCCGTCCACACCATGACAGAGCATCTGTTCTAAAGAGTATAAAATTCCCAGAACTGATGTCCTCTGGAGGACAGCCTTTCCATCCATGCTGTCCTCATGGGAACAGCCTTTCCATTTGTGCTGTCCTCCCAGGAACTGCTCCCCATCTTGCTGCCCCACCTTGTTATCCTCCTGGCCATTCAGAACATTACTTTCTAAATTAATAGATTTCTCTTTTTATTTTTAAGCTAAGTTTTGGAGTCTTGCATTCTTGCAAAAGGTATCCTTTCTGAACCCCAGGGGTACACATCTGAACCCCATACCAACATGACTTAAGTAAGGGAAATAGTTAGCAGAGATGAGAAGATTAGGAGAGAAAAGGAGAAAGAGAAGAATGAGACAAATGAGAGGCAAAAGGTCACCCTTTTGTGGATCACCTTTTCCCACAAAAGATCACAGATGTAGGAAGTTGTGGTATGACAAAAACTGAACAGTCCTGGGCTGAATTCTAGCTCCAAAATTGGCAACTGATCAAATGTGGACAAAACACTTAATCTCTCTGATCCTCAGTTTCCTTGTGTAAAGCCAGAATCATATTTGCATGAGCTTCCCTGCATTAGTGGAAGGCCAGCCCTACAGAACTGAGAACTATTATGAGGAGGTAGTGCGCCCCACTATAACAACTACAGACCCTGAGAAAAAGATCTGACTAGAAACCCCACTCTCTAGGTTTTCTTCCTTGTTGTTCTTAAGGCTTAACCAAATCATTTCTAAGAAGGAAGATGCAAGGCTCCAGGCTGTAAAGCGCAAGTGCTCACCCTACTGACCAAGGTTGCCCCTTGTGATAACTGCATCAATCCTTCTCCTATCTTATCAACTTAAAGGCAAAAGTCTTTTGACCTACTGTTAATGCTCTCAAAGGATTCCAGGAAAGACAAGGTAACTGAATTCAAGAGCACTCCTCTATCCTTCTAGGTTCATTTGAGACTTGAGCATGAAGCACATTAACTACCTTTTGTTGAAAGTAAAAGTCTTTCTGTCTACCATCCCAACATGATTTAAATATTGGGTTTGCATCATTACTCAATTTAGTGCCAAACCCAGCTTTCCACAGACAGAGGATGTATAAATAGTAATCCCCTTCCATTTAAAATACTTAAACCAGTAGCAGAGACTGCTCCATATCACCTGCCAAGAACTACCAAATCCCCAAGAGAACATCTGTAATAGGATGCCTGCATTACCAGATTTAGACAGACTAAAAAGGACTCGAAGGTGCCAGGAGTGCTCTTAGGCCCTGGAAGAATTGCCCATTAGCATAAAGCATTATATCTTACCAGCATGTCCGTGGCATTAAGATAGTGCTTGCTGGCCATGCACTGTTCCAGTTTTTGAGGCACTTGCTTGATATTCTCAATTTCATCCAACAGATTTAGGACATGCTTGTGCTCAATTCCTTCAATCCACAGCTTCCGGAGCTCATCCCGTTTGCAATGCAACAACATCTTGCAGGAAAGCAGATTCTCCTTTACCTATAAAAGAGCAATTTCAATCTTGATTCAGTCCAAATTCTCTCCATTTTAAGCTTGCTAACCAGTTAACATTGTTCCTTGGTGCTAATTGTACTTAACAGTTGCTAACTCCTACTTTCTCTTAATCCCCTGGGTTAGTGCGTTTTCTGAGTTCTAATCCTGGCTCTCACACTGACTCACTTGGGTGAGTCTTCTTCGCCTCTCTCTGTCTGTGTTTTCTCTGCTGTGAAATGAGAATACTACTCCTGGCCTACCCCTGAGTGAATCCATAAGACATAACTAATGCTATAAAGCACTTTGAAAATATTAAGTGCTATGTAAATGTTAAATATGTTTCATGGGAAAATGATGGAAATGAAAACTTCACGCTGCTATTCCTCTCTAATCTCCCAGAGAGAATCCTCGGACTTGAAGGGACTCTAAGAGGTCATATGTCTCCAAGGAGAGCTTTATTTAAATCAACACAAGCAAATGGATACACATACAAACGGACTCAAAGGGGAAAACAGAACCAACCATTTCCTATATTGATAAATGAGCTCCAAACAAAAGTTACTAAGATTAAATGGTTTTTTTCAATGTCTTTCCATTTTAGATTTCAAAGAGCCACTTCTGAAATTCAAGAGTATTCACATTTAATTAGTCTTCCAATGTGCAAAGAGATTCTATAGAGAATAGTGAGGAAGGTTCTACAACATATCTTTGGATTATCATTAACTTTCAACATTTTCCCAAACAGCAGGATTATTAGGAAGACAAAGAAATCCTAAAACTGGAGAAGTTATTGAGAAATCACTGATCTACCTTGTGCCTATATTTGAACCTATCCTATTTTCAAAGGGATCCAGAGAAGGGAAAGTCTATTCCAAAAACTACCTTTATATACTTCCTTAAAAGCAAATGAGGCAGTATAGTAAAATGACAAAGAATCCTGGACATGGCATCAGCAACACTGAGTCTGCTCTCTCCTAGTCATGTAGCATCTCTGGATCTCAGTTTCTTCAAATGTAAAATGATGGAGTTAAACTAGATAATCTCTCAAATTCCTTTCAGTTCTGAATCTTTGTTAAATTTTTCCAATACAGCCATCATGATTCATTTGCCTCAAATGGTTTTTATTCATGATGGTTCTGATGATATAAAAGTTATAATTCTGATGTGTCAAAAAATCAAAGCAGCTGAAATTCCATACAGACCAATAAGACTTTATTTCCAAAACTGCTCAAATTCTTTGACAACCACATTATTTGTATTGACCAAAAAACATGTCATTTTGTTTGAAAATAAATTTCTTAATTAGACAGAATTTACAATGAATTTTCATATAAACTGAAAAAGAAATCAGTTGCATTTGGCAAAATACTAGATGGTTAATCCTAATCCAAATTTATTTTTCTATCTATATTTCCAGAGTTTAGATTTTAGCAAATATACAAATCCCCATGAGACTGTTTATTTTTACTTATACTATTTATAAGTTTATTTAAACACTGCCATAATTCGGTAACTTAATGCAGCCACCCCATTCAAAATATAAATACTTTGGTGTCAAGTTCTACATGAAAGCAAAGAATGAATTTGCCATTTCCCAATTATATTCTATTGGCTAAGAGCAAGAAGAAAATTTCAGTTTATGGCCTGATGCATTTTCAGTGTTCCCAAGTCTCTAGTCCTGAAGGAACTAAATAATCCACTGAGCAATTGGCCAGACAAGGAAATCATTCACATTCATACCTTTAACAACTATTATATGTATGTAAATCAATGACTCTCTGGAAACCAAAAAGCAACAGGAAAAGGTTAGTAAAGAAATGTCAGTGTTTCCTTAGTGTATTGAGATTGGACTTTCATAGTAGGAAATTGTCAAAGTATCTAACTTAAAACAAGTCCACTCATGTTTCATTTGTTTTTCTATCATTTTTCTTTACATACTTGCCAATTAGTAAAGGCATCTATCCTTTTTAAAGGGCTTCAGCCCTTTAATTTTCTCCCTACAGGATCTTTGAGTTAAGTCATAATTTGGAATTTCTTACATGACAATTATTTTCCTGACAACTGCCTAATGAAATGACTATATTGGTTATGTTGTTTCTATTTTTATTGCCAAACTTAGAAGAAGGAAAATAAGGTAGTAGAAAAGAGTTTGGCTACCAATGCAAGCATCTTATAATTTAAAAAAGGGATTAGAAAAATCAGCTCAGAATGCTGTCTTTTCAAGTCAGTTCAAATGTGAACATTCTTTCTTAGCAGCAAAGATAATATCAACTTGAAGTGAAGTCAAGTCGGGAATCATTGCTGGCTCTTCCCTTGAGATTACAAAAAGTCTTTTTTAGTACTCGTCAACCAAAACTAATCAGAAAACACAAATATCAAAAGATCCTTCACCCAAGCTGTGATTACTCTAAGTAAAGCCAAAAGGTCGGTAGCTCTATACATTCATTTGCTGACCCTGCTGGAGCTTAGTATGAATTGGGTCAAAATGGACTACAGTTTATTTGAAATCTAGGGCAATTGATCTCAAGCTTCCCCTGGTTTCAAATATAAATCCATAGGATGAACTCTTGACTTGTAAAGGATAAGAGCAGCAGCCTTCCCTTTGGAAATACTCAGTTAATTTTACAAGACAGCAAGGTCAGCATTCTGCCTCAAATAGGGTTATGGCTTACTGTTTCCGCAGTGATGCTCTGAAAGGTAGAAAACCATGATCTCCACAGCTCTTCTCAAACAAAACAATAATTTATGTATCTGCCTCCAAAATCTTAACATTGTAAGCTCCGAAGGGCAGAAAATACAGAAAGCAGAATTGCTGTGGCTATGAATATAGATACTTCAAAGGCAAGCTTGTAACCAAACTATTTTTATTCCATTATCTAAGGAAGCCCAAATCATGGTTTCTCACTTGGATGAAAATCTCGATACACAGGACAAACCCTTCAAACACAACAGCAATGAACAGATTTACTAAATTCAACTAATGTTAAGCACCACCAATGGGCAGAGCACTGTGCTTGCTTCAGAAGAGGCATACTTTAACTGGGACATGGTCTCCACCCTCACTGATTTTGCAAACCAGGAAAATGGTTAGCCATATAAACATAGTTGCAATTGAAGAGAAAGCCTAAAGTGCCTATTCATGAGCTTGCCTTGGCCCCATCAAAAAATAAACTTCCTCTTGAGACAATTCCTCCCTTGGAGCTGGCATTCGAGTCAGAAATACTCGGGCTTAATCCTTCCTCTGGCACCTAACGGTTACATGACCATGAGCAAGTCACTGACCCTCTCCATTCCAGAGGCAAATATCCTAAACTCAAAGTTACAGAGCAGTTGTCTGTATTAGTGAAGGAGTTTCAACAGTGGGAGCTCCCTGTGGAGGAAATCACAGGTCTGGATACACCAAAACCAAAAGCCTGACCTTGATTCGCAGGGCTCTGCAGCGTTCAAAGCCTTTTCCATCTATTACCATGGGAGCCTCTCAACAATCCAATGAGGTCCATACTCCAGATGAGGACACTGAGGCTCAGGGAGGCTCAGGGAACTCGTGTGGGGTGACACAGCTAATAAATATGAGTCAGGGGTGGTTTTAAACCCATTCTTCCTATTCCAAGTCCAATATATGACCCATCCTGTGTGCTCCCTCATTTGGGTAGTAAAGAGGAAACAAAGGAAAAAATGTCTGCGGGGTCTCCTTCAGCAAAGCTTCATGAACTTATAGCTTGTGGAAACAACCGGACACAAGCCTCTAGTAAGAGATGGCTCGAAAATCATAGCCTCTAATTTTGCTACTAGTAGCAATGCAACAAGCCAGGACACTCCTTGAAGGACTTATGGGAAAGAATGGTGACCACACTGAGAGAAGTTCTTATGGGAGTAGAAATGCAAAAAAAAGAAAAAACAAGAAAATATGACACCACTTATCCCATGTATATGTGGGTATGTGACTTGGGGTTTAGGCTTTAAAAGATTGCTCTATAGCAAAAATGAATAATATGGAAATAGGTATCAAGGGACAACATTAGTACAACCCAGTGGAACTGCTTGTCAGCTCTGGGAGGGGGGAGGGAAGAAAAGAGGAGAAGAAAATGAATCGTGTAAACATGGGAAAATATTTTGAAATAAATATAAAAAGAAATTAAAAAAAAGAAAGAAAGAAAATCACAGAATCTACAACACATGGGCCTCTCTTTCAGAAAGAAGCTCCATGGGAAAGCCAGGTGTCTCAGTGGATAGAGAGCCAGGCCTGGAGACAGGAGGTCCTGAGTTCCAATCTGGACTCAGATACCGCCTATCTGGGTGACCCTGGACAAGTCACTTAAGCCCCATTGTCTAGCCCTTACCACACTTCTACCTTGGAACCAATACATAGTACTGATTCTAAGTTAAAAAAAAAAAAAAAGCTCCACATGAAGAGAAGTCAGCCAATCACCTGCTTGATTTTATTCCGAGAGTTGGTGATGCGCTCAGTGATGCTCTGATAAGTGCGGATGGCCGTGGTGAGCTCGGTGTAGTGCTGCACAATCAGCTCATCCAGGTCTCGGTCACACTTTTCATAGGCTTCTTCCAGACGGCCCTTCTCGTTTTCTCTGTCTTCCACATCATCACTTGTAGAGAGAGTCCTGACAAAGACAGAATATGCATGATGCCCAGTAAAAGCAAACAAAGTCTGCAAAAAGCATTAAAAGTCTATTTTTTAAATAAGTAAACCAAAAGAAACACTACTTTCTGAGCAAGATCTGGCACATCCAGGTTAAACACAGCACTGCTCACTCCTCCCAGGATCCCAGATTCCCTCCTCCCTGTCCAGCAATACGCTCTTGAGGCAGCCCAGGCCCAGCTTTCTTTTTGTTTTATTTTTCCTGGGAGTAGCAAGAAGGGGATGATAGAAGTGGATGTTCACACACCTCCTGGGGCTTGTTCCTGTTGTCAGAAAGGCACACTCTAGAGACTGGCCAGTGAGCCTCTCCCTTCTCCACAGAGCATAGATGCTTCTAATATGGAGACTTCCAGCTATGGGAGATTCCAAAGAAGCAAGACAGGTGCTTGGCAAGGGGAGGGGATGTGCACAAAAGAGGAAGCATGTTGCACCTCAGCCTTGGGGAGTTTTATGGATCTTTAAAAGAACAAAACCAAACAAAAGAGGTTTTTGCAGACTGCCAAACCTTCTCAGGAGATTGCAAACAGCTGACTTAACTGAACTAGGTATCAACAAACATCAAACCAGTAAAAATGATTGCATGAACTGTGGAGATGTTGCAGGTGTAAAAATCTGAACTCTACAGAAAGGCTGTCACTCTATTATTATTCTAACAACAGCACTAAGAGATTGATATAAATCAACAATAACCAAGGGATGAGGTGGATGCACTTATTAAAAAAATCTCTCAATAACCTAGTTTGATACATGATCCAAATCTTTGTTTCATCCATTATCTTACTTGCAGTGTAATTTTTTTCAATTCAGTTTTATACTCAGTAAGAAGAGAAAAAGCCTTTTTCCTCTTATCTGCTAGTTGCTGTAATTTACAGGATTTCATTAAATTCCCTCAGGTTTGTCCATATGTACCCTTAGCCCAGTGCATTTCATTTTCTTTTTTAATTTGGGGAGGGTACTTTAGACTCAAAGTGATGAATGCTATCATTTACAGGGCCATCATTAGAGCTCCTTTAAGGTCATCAAGTCAATTATTAATCCACTTTCAGATATTTCCAAGAAAAATGAAGAAGTTCTCCAAACTGACATTTAAAGTAAGAGATCTCAACTTGGGCACAATTTAGCATTAAAATGTTCCTTCTTACCATTTATTTAGGAGAGAACTAGGCAGCCTAGATATTTTTAAAGTCACAGAGTGAGAGTCACGAGGGAGCTCTGGAATCATCCAGTACAAATTCCCCTCATTTTACAGATGGGGAAGCTGAGGCTCACAAAGGTTATGTGACTTGTCTGAGGTCAAGAGTTAGTGCCATCTTAAGTCCGAGTAAAAAGTCCTACAAACTGGGTATAAGGTGAAAGGCCAATTAGTAAGTCATCAAGAAATAAGTACATTATTATAAAATATTTCTAGAGAAAGAACATCTAAAAAAGAGTGGACAAAGGTGAAGATGGAAGATTCAGCTACAAAGTTAGAGTTACAAAATTACTTTCATGTTTGATCCCAGTCTATCAGCTACATCCATGGTGCATACCTCTCTTCTTAGAAACTGAAGGTTTCCAACATAAACTCCTTCAAGTCCTCAAATGTCTCAAGGTGAATAGGTTCTTGAATATTTAACTGTTATTCCTTGTTATTACCATGAAGTAATTAAAAAAAAAAGGAAACAGTATACTGAGGGCTCCACCAGATCATCACCCTATGGCTTTACAAAAGTCTTCCTCTATTCTCTCTTCAACTACTGTGTGCACTTCCCTCTACATCCCCAATAATCCCTTCTGTGGGAAGAGAAATACAAAATATTCCATTTTGTTTTAAGCTAACTAGTAAAACAGTCATTTAGAGGCCCAGAGAACCCATATAGTTCTACACCAACTAGCATGGTAACAAATTATAAGTAGGTTATGAGATGTTTAAGAAATGGAGATGGTTACTGATGTGCAAACTAGAAAGTAAGTTATGTTTACTTTGGTTTTAATTTCTTTTTTCAAATACAAATATCAAAAATCGCTCTAATTCTGACTTCCAGAGCAATGGAAATCTCCTACAGCATTTAGCCAGAAAGTTAGAGCTACAAAATTACTTTCATGTTTGAGATCCAGTGTGATAGCCCTTCGGATACCTGAAAATAGTTATCATCTCTTGATTTTATCTCCTAATCAGCAGATTTCTTATCCACAATCCCTTAAACCATTCATGGAATGATATGTTCTCTAGACCCCTTAACATTTTGATTGTTCAACTACCTTGTTAAAACAGAGCTAAGAATTAAACACAGCAGCACTCTAGGCGAAGTCTATAGGTGAAGTAGGAAATGTCAAAAACCACTATTAGTGTCAATACTGAATTATCTTTTTCCACACTCAAGCTAAGTACCTGGTTAATTAAAATCTCCATGCCTTTTTCTCATAAACTTCAGTCAATACAAATTGTTCCCATTCTATACTTACACATTTATTTTTTGAAAACTTTACATTGATTCCTGTTAAATACCAGACTTAAACGTCCCAACAAACTCTGTCTTCTACACTATGTCCTGCCCTCAACTCCTGTGCTGGATCTCACCCTTAATCAAAAGAGTCAGTGTCAAAGCTGTACCTTAGAGAGAGGCAGTGGTCAACTTGAGGCACATAATAAAGATAAGAGTAAGTCTAAAGCCTAACTAAGATCTCCAAGGAGCGTCTAAAACTGCAAGAGTCTTAAGTCTAGGGCAAAGTAGCAGGTGTTTGTAGCTAGATATGGAATACAAAGCGGGAACCTAGGAATGGGAGGCAAAATTGATTTGGACTCTGTCATCCCAGTATTCTTTGAAGTCCCTGAGCCTCCCTTTGGATCTTTCCATTTCTACCTCCAAATTCTGATGACTTAACCAAGATTAGGTTCACAGAATACTAACATATTAAACCAGATATTAGATGTAATGAGACACACTCTGATCCACAACTTGAGTGCTTTCAATAAATTAATACCATAGTAAATAGAAAATACCTTCCAAAGATGTCTAATTGTTACCCAGAAAGGTACTTATTTTTCCAACAGGCTCTGGAATTCATTATCCACGTTACCGGCATTAACAATAAATAATACAAAATAGAAACACAATGTTTCTACTACTAAATCCTCAACTGTCGACTACAAAAAAAAAAAGTCCTACAGTCACACATATAAACCTGAGCAAATAACCATGGAGGTATAAACATAAGTTTGTCAGGTTCCTTTTTGTGTGTTTCAGAAAGAGGGATCAAGCAACTTGAAAGGAAAATAGCTAGTCACAACCACTGGCTCCTTCTTGATACAATTTTGTCTTCACTTTGTTAAAGTAATGGAATCCAGATAAGACCAAATATATGTCAGTATGCCCCTGAAAAGATGGAAGGCACACAAGAATAAAGAAAAAACAAACCTTTGGAAATAAGGTCAGTTTCTCCCTAGTGTAACCTGTCACTCAGGAGGAAAACCACCATTTGTGAAGCCTACAAACAGTAACAGGATCAAGACCTTTTATCCCTACCTCCAACAGACTCATACAATTGCATTACTAAAAACTCTACTACATGCCAAGATGCAGTCCTTGTACTACTAAACTCAAATCGAATAAGTATGTATATATATATAGATATATAGATATATAGATATATATTTTTTATATTATGGGTCAGCATAAAAAATTAAATGGGGATTTGGGGGAAGTTTTACAGAAACCACAGACAATATCCAAAGGCCAGCAGATGACAGAAAAAAATTTAAAAACTCAGAAATGTATACTTAACCCAAAATTTGTAATAAGGTGCTATAAACACCCAAAAAAAAAAGAAAAAGAAAAAATTCAGACTTCTCTGATACAAAGGGAGGACCAAAAAATTTGCACATATTTTCCAGATTACCAAGTACACTGTGCTCCTAACCTCTGTGATGTGGAATGGATAACCATTATATTACTGAGACAGGAACTGTGCCAAAACATTTTTAGAACACAAAAGGGGCTAGAAATTGCCTCCATCCTGAACCTCCTAAGAAAGCATATTCATGAAAAATGGGCAGGAACACTTTTTTTTTTAAAACCTTTACCTTCCATCTTAGAATCAATACTGTGCATTGGTTCCAAGGCAGAAGAGTGATAAGGGCTAGACAATGGGGGTCAAGTGACTTGCCAAGGGTCACACAGCTGGGAAGTGTCTGAGGCCAGATTTGAACCCAGGACCTCCCATCTCTAGGCCTGGCTCTCAATCCACTGAGCTACCAGGTGCCCCCAGGAACACTTTTTTTTTTTTTAATTCTGGGCAGTCCTAAATATGTCTTATACAGTGGGAAGAAAAGTGGATTTTGAATCAGAGGCCCTAGGTTCAAGGCTTGGCCCTGTCCCTTACACCCATCACTTACACCAAGTCACTTCATCTCACTATACTTCTTTCCTCAATGTAACACAAAAGGGTTGGAATAGATGCTCCCTTTCTGAGATCCCTTCCAGTGGATGATATAACCAAAAATGGCCTCTTAGAAGTGGCCTTCCAGCTATAAATTCTCAATAAATATTTAGCCAGTACAAATCACCAGTTTTAATTGCCTCTGGGAGTCAAATAAACCCTCTCTCTGACTTCCAGGAGAATCGCCTTCAAATATTTCCCACAGATGAACCTCTATTGCTTGAAGACAGAAGGATGAATTATTTGATCCAAGAGGCACTTAAAAATGGGGAAAGGAGATGCCACAATAAACATTGGTACCAGTTTCAATATCTCATGAACATGTCTAGAAACCTGCTGAAATTCAAGAATATTTCTATATGACATAAACATATGATAAACACACATGATATACATGTGATAAACATAATAAGCAATTTAAGAAAAATCCATTTCCCTAGCACCACATCTATATGGAAGAGAGTGTAGATGTCAGTTATCCAGCACTGGTGGTCTCCAAAGGGCTGTGGCCGCCCCAGGAGGCCATATCCTGACCCCCAAGAAGGCTTGTGAGCAAGAGGATGTGTGTGTGTAATCAGAAAGGGGGAAGACAGGCAGTAACCCACCTTCCTTATCTTCCACACCTGACCTTATCTTCCAAAGTCTCTGCCTTAACACCTTTCCTCTGCTCCAGAGGGCAGTTATAAACTACACTGACACTGATCCACAACAGCTATTCTGGTGCCATTAGGAAAAATCTGCCCCCACTTCTCAAATCTTCTTGGGCTCTGAGTTGAGGCAGTGGCTAGTGAAAAAATGCCTTTCTTCCCCCATTTTCATTTTGAGCAGCACAGCACACATGACAGAAGCATGCCCATGGTGGACTATGACCTGGATCACAGCTATTTTTACATTATCTTTCCCCTCAAACCCATTCATCTCCCAAACTTCCCTTATGATGAAGAGTATCACACCTCGACGTCACCTTCGGCTCTCACCTTTCCCTACCCTACATCTCCACAGCCAATCGCCTGCAGGTCTTGTTGGTTCTCCCTCCATATCTAACACATGTCTCTTTCTCTTGACTCACACAGCCACTCCCTTAGTCAAGGTCTTTATTACCTTTCCTTCTGGCAATAACTTCCTAGTTTCTTTACCTTCTCCAAGCTCTCCCCACTCCAATCCATTCACCAAAAAACTGCCAAAGTATTTCTTTAAAATACAGCTAATAACCATGTCATTCTACTTAGAGTCAGCTCCCTAAGTAGACTATGTGATCAAATATTTTTTCATTTTTAATGCTTTTTAAATTCCATTTTTGTGTAAATTTTATAACTTTAGGGCATGCATATCATTTGCAAGTAAGTCAATAGATACATATGGCTGGAGTGAGGAGCAGTAAAAAAATTTTTACTGAAACAATTCTTAGATCAAAAATGTTTAGAGACATCTAGTCTAGCAACTCCAACTGTATGAAACATAACTGATAACTCAGGGAAGTAAGAGAGAATGTAAAAGGCCTCTGAACAGCCCAAATGCATGCACTTCACTCAGAAGAAGGCCAAATATCAAAGGATTCTTAATTTAACTCCAAGTTCAGAGATATCATGGAGTCCTGCATGTAGATCTAGATTCTAGCTTTGTTTTGGCCCCAACTAGCCTGGGGACCACCAGTAATTCAAATTCCCTGGGCCTAAAGTTCCTCCTCTACAAAATGAGGGCACCAAAACAATTACTATCCTATCTAGTGACCTCAAAGGTTCCCTTCCAGCTTTAAAACTCTCTGCTCTATTTTCTTAAACTCAAAGCGGATCAGACAAAGCAAATAAAAGGGGGAAGGCATGGGCAGAGGTAGGCAGGCCAACAAGCAGCAAGAAAAGTCAACTGATATTTGGATAGTTATGAAGAAAATAAAAAGACCCAAGACAAAAGAATTCACAAAAACTAGGTTTGGGTCACTTAGGGTCTAGATAGGTGGCAGAGCCTGCATGGTGTGATGCAAAGGGTAATGGATTGGAATACAAGTACCTGGGTTTGGATTTCAACTCTGCCACTTCCCTAAACAGGTCATTTAATCCCCCTTGGCCTCATTTTCTGATTAAGAAAATAAGGGATTTGAGCCAGAAGACTTCTGAGGTCTCTTCCAAATCTTATGAGCAAACATCCTTTACATACCTAACTATGGCAGATAGAGCTTCACCTTTAAATAGATTACAATGTCTACAAGACATAAATAACCCTAAATCCTTTAAAAAAAAAAAAAGCTATTTAGCCATGTTTAATATAAAAAAGCATATCACAAATTTCAGAAAGTTTTCATCAAAAAATAATTTTTAAAGTGCTATCACTTAAAGGGGTATACTTAAATTATCTGAAATAATTATGTAGTAGTAATAATAATAATAATAATAATAATAATAGCAGTGACCCTTCATACAGCATTTACTATGTGCCAAGCACTGTGCTAAGTACTTTTACAATTATCTCATTTGATCCTCATGACAACCCTGGAAAGGAGGAACTGAGGCAAACAGAAGTTAAGTGGCTTGCCCAAGGTCACATAGCTAGCAAGTATCTGTGGCTAGATTTGAATTCAGATCTTCCTGACTCCAGCCTAGTGCTCTATCCACTGTACTTCCTAGCTGCCCCATTTATGTGGAGCCTCATTCTCAATGGCCCTGCATATGTGAGGCATTACTGTGCCTTCTCCTCTTTACTCATTCAATCAAAGTATGTACACAAAGTGTGTTCACCTGTCTATCTTCAAACCCTTTCCTAGATTATCCTAATTTACCTAATCAATTACCACCTGGATACAGGGTCTGTTCATAACATACACCACAGAGTTAGGACCAAAAATTAAAAATGTAAAAAGCTACTATTGTGAGATATAAGTAACTTGGCTTTCAAAGATAGTTCAATAACTGTAAATTATTTTGGTTTACATGGGGAAACTACTGTACTATCCACCCTGAAAAATGAAGACTTTCCCACCTGAACATCAGCTGCTTAAAAGTAGACCCCAAAACTCACTGACACAATGTTCTACCAAAGGTATATGACAAAATACACTCTTTGTAGCCCCCAAAACACACACATACAAAACCTGTGAAAAGAAAGTGAGTGTCTATCATTTGGAGAATTGCTGAACCATGGACATATAAAAGTAATGGAATATTGGGTCAGAAGCAATGAAAGAATGAGAACTTCAGAAAGGCATAGGAAATTATGCAAAACAAATCAAACAAAACAAAGAGAATGATATCCACAATGCCTACAATGTTGTCAATGAAACATGAAAAGCAGGTGAACACAGAAAAACTTCAGTGAACAAGCTTGGCTCCCTGGAACAAAGGATGACCTTGAAGGTGGGATTAGCAAGAAGAAGGAAGCAACAATCTATGAAGAAATAAATGGCATATTTTTAAAAGGCATCAATTTAAAAATCAAAACAATCACCATTACATATGGAATTCATGAATATTACCTAAATCTACAAGTTGCACACAGCACTGAAAGTGTAAATCTTTGACCTCAAGGCTGATTATAATCTAGATAATTCTCACACCCCGAGTAAGAGACAACATTTGTCTACAGTCTTGATTTTAAAGATCTGAAACCCAGACAAGTTCAGTGATTCTCATAAAGTAAAAGTTGTAAGTTTAAACAAAACACTCTAAACAAATGCAACAAGGATTAAAAGGTTTTAAGTCCTCTCTCTAAGGAGCAGAACCTACAGTACCATCTTGAGTTATACACAACCGAGGGACATGACATTCATTTTCCCTAGTGCTCTCCTCTGTCAGGCCATCAAGTGTGTGTGCCCATCTGGGTGAACTGATAACTAAGCTCAATTAACTGAAGGATGATGTCTCCTAGCTTTCATGCTCTTTCATAATCTTTTTTCCATTTCCTTTCCCAAACTGCCTATAACCAAGAGAGATTAGATTGGGCCTCACCATCTATTTAACCTGCATTTCAAGGTGTCAGGTTCACAAAATTTCTCTTTCTTTAAAGTGTGCACTAGCCAACTCAAGACTACTGTGAGACAGAAGAATATACCTGTTTTGTCAGCATGGATATTACTCATGGTCACTTGAAAGCATTTCCCAAGAAAAACTGCAGATTGAAGAGTAAGCTACTGAGAAAGGCCTGCTAAGTGTTTAAGCACTAAGGAAAACTAGGTGGAAAGCAAATGATCTTTGCAAAACAGAGCACGTTAAGCAGAGCACTTAGTCTGGCATAGGTATATTGTTAGCCCTACCAGTGAACTATAAGTATAATAGAAGTCCAACAAAATGCTAATGGAGGGAGCCAAAAATAATGTTATGGATTCTTCATTGCAGTGAGAATGGTTCATTCTATGAAACACTGCTATGTAGACAAGGAATATGACTTGATTCAAAACTTGATGACAAAATCTATCAAGCTACTTTGTGATAGAATTGCTTACTGCAAATTTCTGTCTGGTCTCATTGAATGTCTTAAACATGAGGAAAACCAACTCATATAACTATAACTCACAAAGACAAGTCCATCAGTAAAAAATTTTCCCACACTAAAACCAGCATCCTTTAATTCAGTACAAAGTGTTCCATTTTATATCAAGCAACAGCAAACAATTTCCTTCATGATGTCAATTGAAAAATCCCTGGTATCTTGTTCCAGACAGCACTTAATGCCAATTACTACATACAACCCAAGCAGGTTTTCAATATTTCAATTAACTCAGTTATAGAGAACACTCCTGGTGACAATGACTTATAAACTGAATCGCCCAGTGAAAAAAAAAGTATCCAAATTTAAGTAAAATCAGCTCTATTATAACACAGAAGACAGATATCACAGTTATACTACCACACACCTGGAATCCCATCCCCTTCCTATCAGTCTAAAATACCCCTTATTTGTCAAGGACCAGCTCAAGTTCCACCAGGTCCATAAAGCATTTCGCTCATGTGGTAGAATTCTTGACATTTCAAAGAATCATAGAACCTTAGGCATATAAGTAAGGTGAGCTCTGATTTCTGAGCACAGTACCTGAGCAGGATCCCTCTCTACAATATCCCCCAAATTTTATCATCCAGCCTGGGCTAGAAAATCTCCAGTGATGGTAAATCCACCACCTCTTGAAGAAGCCCATTTAAATTTTGGACAACTTAAACAGTTAGAAAGTTTTCCTTATATTAAGCTGGCATCTTCCTTTGTAAAACTTCTACCTAATTTTCTACTCTGGGGTCAAGTAAGGCAAGTCTAATTACATTTCCAGATGGTAGCCCTTCAAAAAAAATAATGTAATTGTTCAAACCAAAGGCCTTTTCTTAGACTTCTTCCTCCTTCACCTCCATGCAACATCTAACACTATCAATCACTTCCCTCTTCCTGGGTTTTCCATGACATTTTTATGGCTTTTCTCCTAAATAACTGACAATTCATTCTCATTCATCTCACTAAATCATCATTCATATTGAAGAGACTATAGAAAGAAAGACACACGAATATGCTGCTGTTGGAACTATCAATTGATCCAATAATTTCATAAAGAAATTTGGAATTACAGGAAAATAAGTAAAAACTTGAGTCCGCTGCTCAAAGGCAGAAAGATCCTAGAGACATCAAAATATTAATTGTAGAAATTTTAATGGTACCAAAGAAATATTTTTTTAAATTGGTACAATAGAGCAGAGGTGAAGAATAGATAGAAAAGAAGGTATATAGGCCCACATGATGTCTACCAAATTACTCTCCAAAAACTATGATATAATGCCTCAGAACAAATTCTGGAGCAGCATAACTCACACAAAGGCAGGGTGAAGTAATTGTTTAGCCTAAATAAACTTAGAAGGCTGACACAAGGGATCTATGGCACTGGGGTGGAAGTGGAGCATAAAGCATCATGCCAGGGCAGACCCTATCATAGCAATAAGTCCTTGGCACAGCTGAAGCAGTAGCCAACACTTCTAGAGCTCTCAGCTACAGATGGTAAGAAGTCTGATAATTGTTCAGAAAGAGATTAAAAGGACCCTTTTGCTGACTCTAGGTGCAAGACTCGTTTCGCATTGCCCATATACAAATCTAGGTAGCAGGGTGAAAAGGAGCACTAGCACATACCAGCACTTGTGTCTACAGGGGAGCAAGGGACCCTGGTCACTGTTCCAAGGGGTAAATGAGTGTTTATGGTCACTCAGAGACCAGAGCACAGACCCTGAGAGTATTAAACCCACCTCTCCTTACATCATATCATCTTGGAAGAATTGAAAGAAGAAAGACCCCCCAGAACTAGCTCTGAAGGCAGCTCCATAAAGAACCTGAAACTTGGAACAGTGCTTCCTTCATCACAATTATAGAGCCCACCTTCAACAGTTAAATTAAAAGAAAAGGAAAAGGCTGGAAAATGAGGAAACAACAAAACAAGAAATTCAACACTGTAAGTTATTTCGGTAACAAGGAAGACCAAAATACAAACTCAGAAAAAGGCAACAAAGTCTATATTGTTGCATCCAAAACCTCCAAAAAAATATGAAATTCTCAAGCCAAAAAAGAATTAATGGAGGAGTTCAAAAGGTATTTTTAAAAATCAAATAAAAGAAGTAGAAGAAAAAAATTGGAAAATAAATTAGTGATAAAAGAAAATTGTGTGTTAACAGCTTAGTATAGGAGGCACACACACACACACAAAAAAAAATTGAAAAAAATACCTTAAAAAATAGATCCAAGGAAAAGAAGAACCCTTAAATAGCAGAATTGGCCAAATGGAAAAAGACATACAAAAATTCACTGAAGAAAAGAACTTCTAAAAAGGCAGAATTGGTTATATGGAAAATGAGGAACTCAGATACACTTGAGCAAAAGAATTCTTCAACTAAAGAAAATCATGCTTTAAAAGTTAAAATTAGGCATGTGGAAGATAATGACTCCATGAAACATCAAGAAACAATCAAAGTCTAAAGAATGAAAAGAACAGAAGAAAATGTGAAATATCTCATTGTAAAATAACTGACATGGAAAGTAAATCCAGGAGAGATAATCTAAAAATTATTCGACTACCTGAAAGCCATGATCAAAAAAACAGCTTAGACATTTCCTTTCAAGAAATTATCAAGGAAAACTGCCCTTATATTCTAGAACCAGAGAGCAAAATAGAAATTGAAAGAATCCACCAATCACCTCCTGAAAGCAATCCCATAAAGAAACTTCCAAGAATATTATAGCCAAATTCCAGAACTCCCAAGTCAAGGAGAAAATATTGTGAGGAGCCAAAAAGAAATATTTCAGATATCATGGAGCCAGAGTCAGGATGACATAAAATTTAAGAGCTTCTTCATTAAAGGATCAGAGGGCCTGGAATATAATATTCTAGAGGGCAAAGGAACTAAGACTCAAACAAGAACCATTTGCCCAATAATACTTAAAGCAATCCTTCAGGGGGGAAAAATTACTATTCAATGAGATAAAGGACTTTCAAACATTCCTGATGAAAAGACCAGAGATGAATGAAAAATCTATCAAATAGAAGACTCAAGAGAAGCATAAAAAGGTAAACAGGAAAGAGAAATCAAGACATTCATTTAAGTTAAACTACATATATCCCTACATGGGGAGTTGATTCTTGCAATGCCAAAGAATTTTTTCATTATTTGAGCAGTTAAAAGAAGTATATACAGGCAGAGGGCAAGGGTATGAATTGAATAAGATAAAATTATATAAAAATAACAAAATTAAGGCATGAGAAAGAAGAATGCATTGTGAGGGGAAAGGGAAAACAGAATAGAGTAAATCATCACACATTAAAGAGGCAGGAAAGAGCTTTTACAGTGGAAAGAAATATGGGGAGGTAGGGAAAGGAATGTGTGAACCTCTCAACAAAATTGGTTCAATAAGGGAAGAACATACACAATCAACAGGGTATATAAATCTATCTTATCCTATAAAAAAGTAGATGGGGAAGGGGATAAGAGAAGGATGGGACTGATAGAAAAGAGGGCAAATTGAGGAATGCAGTGGTCAGAAATTAAACAAGAGGAAATAGGATGGAGAGTAATACACAGTAATTATAATGTTGGGGAAAAAAAAATTTTACAAGTCTCTCTAATAAAGACCTAATTTCTCAAATGCATCGAGAAACAAGTCAAATATATAAGAATATGTCAGTCCACAAATTGATAAATGGTCAAAGGATACAAACAGGCAATTCTCAAAGTAATTAAATTTCTCCTTAATCATGCAAAAAGTGCTCTAAATTACTATTAATTAGATAAATAAAAATTAAAACAATTCTGAGGTACCACCGCAGCTATTATGACAGAAATGGAAAAATTACAAAATTTGAATGGAAGTGGGAAAATCGAGACATGAACACCCTGTTGGGTATAGAGAACAATTTGGGCCTATGTCCAAAGAGGTATAAAACAGTTCACATCTTTTGATAGCAATACTATAGGTTTATATTCCAAAACAATAGGTTTATATTCCAAAGAGGTAAAAAATAAAAAGGAGAGAAGGATCTATAGGTACAAAAATAATTAAAGCAGCTCTTTTTGTGGGAGCGAAGAATTGGAAAGTGAGGGGATACCCATTGAATGGTAAATGGCTGAGTAAGTTGCAGTATATGATTGCAATGGAATACTACTGAGCTATAAGAAATGACAAGGAGGAAAAGTTCAGAAAGACCTGGAGAGATTTACAAGGACTGAAGCAGAGTGAAATAAGCAGAACCAGAAGAACACTGAACACAGTGACAAGAATACTGTAAAATGAACAACTGTGCATAATTTGACTATACTCAGCAATACAATGATGCAAAACTATCCCAAAGGACTCAAAATAAAAAATACCAACTGCTTCCAGAGAAAAAGAACTGATAAGAGTCTGAATCTAGACCGAAGCAACTTTTTTTTTCTTTCTTAATTTTTTTTAATTCAAGTTCCCTTCAACAAAAGGATTAATAAGAAACAATGTTTTACGTAATTGAACATGTAAAATCCATTGGTGGAGAAGTCTGATCTATATAAAAAGTTCCTACTCCCTTTTGCTATGGCTTCATACACCAATTCAATTTAACAGTGGCCAAATGCTGGCTTTCTCCAAGACACTGGGGACAAAAAGTTAACAATAAATGTACTTAGAGAAGCAATCTGCTTATCTTAAATTTCACAAGGTGTGTTTATACTACAAAAAGAATGTGTTGACAATAAACACAAACATCCTAATTTGGCGGTTACATACTTATTAGAAATTAATAAATTAACTTCTAATAAGCAAATCATTTCCTTTGAATTTTGTTAGTATTATCTAATTCACTAAGGCCTGATCTTTCCAAGAAAATGAAGAAATAAAAATTTTCAATAAATAAAGCTAAAATCCAAACAATGGATAGGGGGAACCTAATACATAATGCCTAACATGAAAGAAGAGTCTGACAGCCATAATCAGTATTACTGGAGCTTATTGAACAATAAGAATTTATTAAATGTTGTTAATGTTCAGTTACTTCAGTTGTGTCTGACTCTTTAGGACCCCATTTAGGATTTTCTTGGTAGAAATACTGAAGTGATTTTTCATTTCTTTTTGCAGATCATTTTACAAATGAAGAAACTGAGGCAAACAGGGTTTAAAAAAATTTGCCCAGGAAATTGAGAGGATGTGCATCAACTGAGGAATGGCTGTACAACTGGAGATCATTGTACACAATAACAGCAATAATGGAATGGTTTAGGTTTTTTTTTTTTGAAGATAGTGCTTGAACTTCATTTTGAAGGAAGAGAGGAATTCTGAGGCATAAGTAAGGAGGAAATGCATTCCAGGCATTAACACTCAATCAAGATTCTGATGGGTTTGTGAATGTCAAGGCTATCCAGGGCCTTGGGCCTTTGGCTCAGCCTAGGCAGAGTGGGTATTTAAGCCCTATTTCCTTATCTCCCTTTTCCCTCTCTCTCTCTCTCCCTCTAATACTTTTCTTCCTCCTGTTTGTAATTAAAACACCATAAAAAGGTTGACAGCTGACTTGAGTTTTCACTAAGGAATTACATAGCTGAATTCCTTGGCGACATTAAATTAATATATATCAGTCTTTTAAAGTGATTTCCATATCATAGTGTGGCTGACTACGAAAGTCTAACCAATTCCCTCAATAAACTTTCTGAATTTTCTTGCCTTTTTACTCTACTTTCTCACCACTTAGTCCTTTTTAACAGCTAACTTGGCTTAAAGACACAGCTGCTAGAACAATTGAGTATAAAAAACTTCTCTCTTCTCTTTTCTCCTTAAGTTAAATTGGAATCAGCAGTTTTTCTTTTTCTTCCCTTTAATCTTAAGGGGCAGCTGGGTGGCTCAGTGGATTGAGAGCCAGGCCTAGAGACAGAAGGTGCTAGGTTCAAATCGAACCTCAGATACTTTCCAGCTGTGTGACTCTGATAGTTAGATAGAAAAGAGCTGTTTTAAATCTTAGCAACAGGACCCTAAAGTCCTGGTTGGGAGAGCTGTTTCTAAATATCCTTTCCCTTAAGGAACAACTGCCTAGATTAGGAGTAAAAAAAAAAAACCCTGGACACGTGTCTCTTATCCTGTATTTTCTTTAATCTTTAATCTTCAATAAACCTCTAAAAAAATATAATACTCCTTGCGGAGAGAAACAAATTTCTACCTGCCTCAGTCTCCCCGTCTCCCCTAAATTTTAATCTTACAATGGCAAACACCTCTATAGATTCATGCAGGATTTGAGGACTGTGAACAATCACGTTATAAAGAGACACTCCATAGTTTCCAATATCAATACTATTATTTCTTCTATTCCTAGCACAGCTACATACTTTATAGTAGTAGACTTGTGCTCAGCCTTCTTTTCCATACCCATACATGAGAACTCGAGGCATATCTTTGCTTCCACCTGGCAGGGCCATAAATACTGCTGGAGTCATTTGCCACAAGGTTTCGTAGACAGCCTGAGCTTATTTGAGCAAATTTTGAGCCAAGATACAGATAATATAAAATTTAAAAACAGCAAATTAATCAAGTACGTAGATGACCTACTCTTGGCCTCAACAGATGCGGAAACATGTCAGGAAGATAGCAAGCACCTTCTTTTGGAATTGCACAAAAGAGGTCATAAGATCTCAAAGGATAAGGTTCAGTGGTGCCTCCCTAAAGTAGACTATTTGGGGTTCATCCTGTCTGCAGGTTCCCGCTTGATTCCTCACAAACGAATTGAGAATATTCAAAATTTAAGTGCTCCTACCACTAAGAACCAGTTAAGAGCAATTTTGGGAGCAACAGGGTTTTGTAGACAATGGATTCCTTACTATGGGGAAATTACTAAACCCCTTATAGCACTAACAAGGGATTCGGTCCCTGAGCCCCTCAAATTAGAACCAGAACACCTGTCAGCTCTATCAGATCTAAAAAAGGCTATCCTGTCTGCCCCCGCTCTAGGCATCCCAGATTACAACAAGCCATTTACTTTGTAAGTACATGAGCAAAGAGGGGTAGCTTCAGGTGTTTTAACTCAGACTTTGGGACCTTCTCAGCGCCCAATTGCCTATTATTCTGCCCAACTGGACCCAGTAGCATCAGGAGCACCACCATGTCTTAAGAGCAGTAGCTGCTACAGCCTTACTAGTGACAAAAACTGTTGATCTAGTATTGGGATGCCCATTGACAATTATGTGCCCATATGAGGTAGAAGCATTGTTGTTAAGACATAGAACACAGGCATTTTCTGATCAGCGAATTACAAGGTATGAAATAACCTTGTTAAACAATGAAAACATTACCTTGAAGCCCTGTTCAACTCTTAACCCTGCCACCTTGCTTCCAGATTTACCAACTTTAGGAGAACCATTACATAGTTGTGAAACACTAGTGTCCATGTCAGAAAATCCTCGAGATGATCTCTTGGACACTCCCTTAAACAACTCAGATCTGGTCTTATTTACTGATGGTTCTTCTTTTATGAGAGATGGCATACACTACACTGGAGCTGCTGTAGTCACAGAAATTGCAACTGAGTGGTCAGCTTCTCTTCCCTCTAATATTAGAACTCAAGGGGCAGAACTCATAGCTCTGAAACATGCCTGTATAATTGCCAAGGGTAAAAAGGCAACAATTTATATGGATTCTAGATATGCTTTTGGCATTTGTCACTCAGTCGGGATGCTATGGCTCCAGAGAGGATTTTTAACTTCAGCTGGAAAATCCATAGCTAATGCAGAAATTATTAATGAAGTTCTTTCTGTTCTCAAACTGCCTGAAGCCCTAGCTGTAGTTCATTGCTCTGCCCATACAGGTGGCTCTGACCCTGTCTCTAGAGGAAATGACCAAGCAGATGCTGCTGCAAAGCTAGAAGCCATAGAAGGACCTGGATTAATTTTAACATTAGCAACCACTGATGATTTAAATTTATCACTTTCCTATAATGAAAAGGAAGTGGAAAAATGGAAACAAAAATTTAAAGCAAAACAGATTAATGGAGTGTGGTATCGTCTGAAGGGAAACCCCTGCTCCCTAGAAGTTTCTATCACCAAAGTTGCCAATCTATGCATAAAAATGGTCACTTTGGTACCCAGGGCATCGTGGACTCTGTTAAGAGAGTATGGATAGCCCCCAGTATAATTACCATAGCCTCTAAAGTGTGTTCAGCCTGCTCTACCTGCCAGGCATATAACCAACACGCCTTTCATGGAAAAGCTTTCAGTGGGCATCCTCTGGCTTACACACCTTTTGAGCACCTACAGATAGATTTCATAACAATGCCAAAGGCCGGTCATTATAAATTTTGTCTAGTCATAGTAGATCAACTGACCAGATGGCCAGAAGCATTCCCTGCGACCCGAGCCACAGCAGCTTTTATTGCTAAGGTGCTTTTAAAGGAAATTATTCCTCGTTTTGGCCTGCCAGCACATATTGATTCTGATAGAGGAAGTCATTTTCCCTATTCTGTCTTAAACCAAATATATTCTTGCTTGGGGATAACTCCCAAATTCCATGTTCCTTATCATCCCCAGAGCTCAGGCCAAGTTGAAAGGATGAATAAAGAACTTAAAACTATGATTGGCAAATTATGCACTGAGACCCATTTAAAATGGCCTGAAATTCTCCCTCTGGCCCTATTTTATCTTAGAAGCAGTCCTAGAGGAGACTTACATATTTCACCATTTGAGATACTTTTTGGACATCCGCCTATACAGGCTAAGCCTTTCTCCCTGGCATAACATCACTATTAGGAGGAGATACTACTATTGCTTCCTATATACAGGAATTACAGCATAAACTGCGTGAACTTCCATGAATCTGGAGCTGCAGTACAAGCCGGACCACTAGACTTTAACTTCACGACCTGAACCCAGGAGACAAGGTATATATTCCAGCATACTGGAGCAACTCAGCCTTCTTGGGAAGGACCATTCCAAATATTGTTAACTACTCCAACATCTATAAAGGTTGGAGAAAAGGACTCTTGGATTCATTGCTCACATGTAAAGAGAGCATCTTCTACTGAGACTGATTGACTGTATCCTATCACATGCATTGAAGATAATAATCCATTGACAAGTGGATGCTGTTTTTTCAAAAACACATTGAATTCCTGATTTTTTTCTTCTCTTTCCCTTATTTTTTTATTATTGCTTTTCTTTTGAATATTTGAATTTTTTCCCCTTTCCTCATTTCTTGTAAAAAAGGTACATGCAATTAAATGTTTTTCCCTCTCTCTCTGCAGTAATATCAGTTTAAATATACATACCCAAACAGCTTTAGACTGTGGAAACCTGCCATTTATTGATAAAATGTTATGGGACTATGATTAATGTTTGTGTCTGATTCCAGGTAATGGGAAAAAACAAGGAGCACAGACTTTACCTGAATAGTGCCAAAAGAGCACACAGGAAATACTAATGTGGACTCGAGGTTGCAACGCTTGACATACGTTAAGTCGTAGGACTTCCTTGTATCTACACTGTTTATGAAGTACTCATACAAGTACAAAAATTTGACTATCATGCTGGTTCCCTATATCCTTGAGAATGAAAAAAGTCAGACCAGAGAATGACTCTTCCCTATCAAAATAAAATTCTAGTTCCTTTCCTTCTTGTAATATGACAACTTCCTATAGTCTTGCCTGCAAATGAGTAAGTGAAATATTACTGCATTCTGTCCTACAGACTTGTGGGATAGAAATTTACTTTAAATTGGACCTTTCCAAGGGCCCATTATGAAGTTATACTTGTTTACTCAATATTTTATACATAGATTTTGGTATTTTGATTCTGATTTTGAATTTTTTTCTTCCCTTTCTCCCAAAAGTTTAACTTTCTTCCATATTTCTTCCCTTTATATATTTTTGGTTTTTGCTTGTTTTGTTTTTTATTGTTTTTGAATTCTTTAATAACTGACTCATACACCCCCATAACTCAACAATGCATCCTGAGCTGAACTGGATTTTTTTAACATCCGCTTCAGGGGGGATTGTATTTTAATAAAAATACAAGATTTTGAAAAGGTTTTATTTGTTTGTTTGAGAAAGATCTTCAAGGAAGAAGCTTGCTACTCCTAAATCCAGAGAATGAACTGCTGCAGAAAGATGCCAGAAAACCTATATTACATCAAGATCAAGAATGAACCGTGGGGTGTGGTTGTTTGAACTGAAGGTTGATTGAATTTATTTTGAATGTACACTCTTTTGCCAAAGGGGACTGCCCCCTAATTGGCTTTTGTCAATGTGCCCAGAAAAACATTGGTTTTGCTGTCTCTCTCTCTCTCTCTATCTATCTCTCCTATTTTCCCTTATCTCTAACTATTGTAATTTCATAGCTGGTATGTTTACAAGACCCATCGGAGAGATTAGTCTTCCTTGGGCCTCAGGGGGGTTTGTGAATTTCAAAACTACTCAACCCTATTCAGACCATTCTTTAGAAGATAGGATTTAGCTATTTCCTGATCAATAACAATAGAGATACTTGGAATAACAGAATCAGGTCTTTGAAACTACAATCTCCACCCTACTCAGGGTAACAAGATTAGGAAGGGCTGCAGCAAAACTCAAGATTTAATTATTTGAGAATATGGCCTTCAACAGACATGTGCAAAAAGGACAGACTTCTGGGAGGTCCTGGGTCAACCTAGAGCCACCATTGGCACATGTGAGAGACAGGAAGTGAGGTAGAGGACAGCTCAGGAGTGTTCGGGACTTCCTGTGTGGAGGGAGAAAGGTGGATGGAGCCTGGTGCTTGGAGTGGAGGAGCCCATAGACTGTTTCTCCATTTTGGTCACTTGAGTGATAGGGACTGATCTATTTTCTTTGCCTCAGCAATCCAGGGCCTTGGGCCTTTGGCTCAGCTGAAGCAGAGTGGGTATTTAAGCCTTCTTTCCTTCTCTCCCTTTCCTCTCTCTCTCTCTCTCTCTCTCTCTCTCTCTCTCTCTAATACTTTTCTTCCTCCTGTTTGTAATTAAACACCATAAAAAAGGTTGATAGCTGACTTGAGTTTTCATTTAGGAATTACATAGCTGAATTCCTTGGCAACGTTAAATTAATATATATCAGTCTTTTACAGTGATTTCCATATCACAGGTGATGGTCTGAACTTCCAATGAATATAGTGCCTGGCTCATAACCTTTCTCTCCTGCCTTCATATTAGAGGACTTCAACATACAAACTGATACTCTCTTAAACACTGCTTTCTAATGCCTCAACTTACTCACTTCCCCTGACATACTCTATCCCTTCTCAGAGATGGTCAGACCAATGATCTTACCATTGCCTAAAAATGTTCCCCTTCTATGTTAATGAAGTCTGAAATGACTTTACTTAATAACCATCTATTGTTATTCCACTTTTCCCTCTGTCTTGCAACCTCAAACCCTATTCTTCATCTTTACTGCAAACTACAATCCTTCCATCCCTCAGCTTTTTCAAATGTGGAATGGCTATACTCTCTATCCTAACTTCTTGGTGAAACAGTTCAACTCTACCTCCTTCTCTAGAATCCTTTGCCCCCTTATTCAATTAATAATCCTGCCCTGCCAAGCCTCAGCTATGTTTTACTATCACCATGTGCTGCCACTGCTCCTAGTTAAGGTGGAATGAAATGAAGAAAATCATGCAACTGATGATGAAGTCATTACAAATTTATGTTACAAAATGTCAACTAAACCTTACTTATAGCAAAACAATCCTTTTACACCTCCTTAATCCATTTATTATCCTTCCCAGGAGAGCAGATTTTCCAAAATTTTTCATCTTCCTCAAATCTTGCATAGCTTCTCCTTTCCCTATGTTCTCAGGTGAAAACCTTGTCCCATAATTTACTGAAAAAATGGAAGTCATTGGACAGGAGCTCTCTCTTCTCTCTTCTTCCTCATCTCACATCATGCAATTCTCTCTACTACCATCTTCTCCTTCACTGCTATCTCGTTTAAAGAAACAGTTCTTCTTTCTAAGGATCCTATTCCATTGTGTCTTCACCCAAGATTGCTCCCTCTATTATCCCTACTCTTTCATTTATCTTCAATCATTTCCTGTCCATTGTCTCTTTACAAGCTACCTACAAAAATGTCCATATCTCCTCTACTCTCAAAAAACTTTCATTTAATCAGTTCATCCCCACTTGCTACTGTTTCATATCTCTTCTCCCTTTTGTGGCTGATAATTTTTATCTACACTCTTGTGTAAATAAATAGCCTCTACTTTATTCTTCTTCTCATCTTAATTCTTTGAAGTCTATTCAGTCTTCATCATTCAACTGAAAATGCTCTTTCTAAAATTAACCATGACCTTGATTGCCAAATTTAAAGGTGTTTTCTTACACCTCATCCTTCTTGACTTCTCTGCAGCTTTTAGCACTATTGATCATCTTTTTTCTCTTTGAAACTCTCTTCTAAGTTTACTTGACACTGAGTTTTCTTGATTCTCTTCCTACCTGATATCTTCTTTTCAGTAGTCTTTGTTTTCAGTATTCCTCATCCAGGTTCCACCCACTGAAAATATGTCACTCCTAAGGCTCTATTCTGAGCCCTCTTCTCTTCTCCCACTAAACTATTTCATTGGTTGATCTTATCAGTTTCCCAGGATTCAATTATGATATTTACATTAATGATTCTCAATTCTACTTCTCTAGGCCTAACTTCTCTACTAGCCTCCAATCTCACATCTCCAACTCCCTATTAGTCATCTCAAACTGGAAGTATTTTAAACTCAACATATCCAAAACTGAACTTATTATCTTTCCCTAAAAACTATTTTTTCTTTCTAATTTCCCTATCACTAGTGAAGGTATGACCCTCCTTCAATTCACCCAGGCTCACAATCCAGATGTCAGATGAGTGATGCTACAAAGGTGATCAATCAACAGGCCATGGCAACAGATAAGGAATCAAGGACATGAGCCACAAGGAACCAGGAGGTTGGTATTGCCTTCCACTCATGGGGAAGTTGGAGAGTGTTTGAGGGGAAAGACAGGATTAGAACCCAGGTCATCTGACTCTAAGTCTATCACTCTTATTTTTAGAGGGCCACCAGATTACAAGTTTCTAGCCAAAGTTGGTAAGAATTATAAATGTGGTCAACAGAATGGTATCTATCCTGCAGGAACCAAATCAATTCCTCTTTAAAGTTTCAGACACAACCTATTCAAAATCCAAACCTACATTTATCTCAAAAGTTGACCAAGAAAATGTATGTACATTTTAATTCTATAAGCCAGGTTAACAAGACCCAAAACACAAGATATCTCATCATTCAGTAAAACAAAAAAGAGCATTGATCTGAATGGTTATGTAGGTTCTTCTCTCTACCTAAGAGTTTGCATAATATATGGAGAGGCTGGTTGAACAAGTCCACTATCATCTGTCTATACTTCTATGGGCAATTATACCAAAGAATTACAGAAACGAGAGTTGGGAGGGCCCAAAGTAGCCATCCAGCCCACTCTACTCTACATCTTTTGCAAGATGCCAATCAAGTAATCATCCAGCCTTTGCTTGAAGAGCTCAAATCAGGGAGCTGCTCTACCTCCTGAAGCAGACCCATTTTACTTCTAGATCAGTGATGGTAAACCTATGGCACAGGTGCCAAAGATGGCATGCAGAACGCTCTCTATGAGCATGCAGCCACCCTCTCCCCCATATACCCCCAGAGTTAGTTGGAAAGGCAGAGGGACTCAGGTGAAGCTGCTCCCCTCCCCCTCTCCACCATGCCTGATGACATTTTTTCACATACCCTGCCCCTCGGCCCAGCAGCCAATGGGAGAGCACAAGGGGTGATATAGGTGGCTCAAAGGCAGCATAAAGGGAGCACAGTGCTGGGGCCACTCCCCTCCCCCTCTCTACACTCACTGAGGACATTCCTCACTTCCTCTGCCCCTCTGCCCAGCAGTAAAATGGGAGCTCCCTTGGGTAGGTGAAGGGAGGGACCACACAGGACATCATGGGGGGCAGAGCATGAAATGAGGTCTCTAAAAGGTTCACCATCACTGGCCTAGATCTTCCCACTGTTAGGAAGCATTTTCTTTATATGGACCCTAAATTTGCCTTTGTGATATTTTGACCAGTTGGATAGTATTAGTTTTTGAGAAAACATGGACAATACATAAAATAATACCTACTTTGCTTATGAATATTAGTTTACATTCTTCTTGTTATCCATTATGAAATGTTTTATCTTGCCCTAGACTGAAAGAACCTAAAATGGAAATTGCACAAGGGAAATCCTGCATAGCTAAGGTTTTAGTCCTTTATCATTTTCCTAAAAACATGTTTATTTCTTTTTCTTTAAACTCACATATGCTGCCCAAGCGTTTGTAAAGTTTCTGAAAATTTCTATTAAGAATTTAATTCTTGGTATTATTGAAATAGTTTTCAAAGACCCCAGTTCCTTCTAATACCTAGAATTACCCAGCTCACATAAAAATGGAATAATTAAAAAAATAATACTCCAAATCAATGCAAAAAGAAGAGCCAGAAATGATATTCCTTACAACTCTGATGACTGCTGCTATGAGCCCTGGCTACCATGTGGAGGATGCTTTCTTTCTATTGACCATACCACTGACATCAAGATTGTTTTTTCAAAGATGTCATCAAAGACTAGACCTCTCCTGCAAAGCTGACTTTGAATTAAATGTTGTGCTAACCAGAAAAAAAAAATCCTCTGACAAGGGAATTTCATAGGTATCTAAAATAAAGGATTTTCAGAGGGTTTTTGAAAGTCCAACTTCTGTGGAGACATAAAAGTTGATACTTTGGCTGTCTTCAATCCTCCTTGTCATCTGTAACCAGAATCTGGGTCTTTAAAAGCTCTTCTCTGAGGTTTCGATGAGGTCTCTTTCTCAAGTCACAACCAAAGTTTGTCTTCCCAATTAAAGCAGCTATTAAAGGCCAACTTGTAAAAAAAACAACATTTAATTGGAAAGCGAATCACCTAACTACAAGAGGCAGACACATTCTCCAATTAAAAATCTGACAATGTCTAGCAAAAATAAAATAGCATCTCCAAAATGCCAGCTTGCTCATTTTACATGTAAAAAGGCTGCCTCCACAAACTTCAGACCAAATAAAAGGTTAGGAAAAATCAATATAAATGGAAGTAAATGTCTTCTGTATAGAAAAAAACAAAAACAAAAAACAAAAACAGAAACAGCAGGTAGCCAGAACTCTCTCCATCCAATTAGTTCCATTTCAAAAGGCCAGTAGCAAGGTTAAATAACCAAAAACTTGTAGCTGAACTTTGAACCCAACATCTTTTTGGTATATGATTAAATTTTAAGAATTTTCTCTCCTTCTGTTCAGTTACTTCTGTGGCTCCCTCCAAATAGCATTTTACAGACCTGAAGACATCCTTATATCCCTATATTTGACCTAAGAAAGGATAAATTTGAGTACCTTCTCAGGAGCATAGTTTTACAAATAATGACAATTTCCGCCAAAGTACTCCAGGTGTTTTACAAATATGCATCTGCCCAGCACTACAAGTATACTCTACCTGTCCCTTTAATAGGACTCCTTAGGAAAAAAAAAACAAAAAACATTAAAGTCTTTCAGGTAAAAAACCAAGTCTTCCATATTCAAGTCAATCAATAAGCATTTATTAAGTGCCTGCTCTGGGTCAGGTAAGCACTAGATAAGTTAAGCACTGAGAAGACAAAGAAAGGCAAAAGATAGTCCCTGTTATCAAGAAGCTTACACTCTAATGAGGAAGCCAACCTGAAAACAGTTAGGTATAAACTATATACACAATAAGTATGAAATAGTGAATAGCAAGAAGATTCTAGAAGTCAGAGGGACTGGGAAAGGTTTCCTGTAGAAGGCAGAATTTTAGCTGGACTTGAAGGAAGCCAGGAAGTAGAGATAGAAAGAGAGGACATCCCAGATATGGAGAATGGCAAGTGAAAATGCCCAGTGCCAAGAGATGGACTGTCTTGGTTGAGAAATAGCAAGGAAGTCAGAGTCACTGGATTTTGAAAAATATATGGAGAAGAGGAGTGGGAGGCAAAAGAAGCCTTGAAAGGTACAGAGGAGGGCAAGGATAAGATAGACTGAATACTCAACAGGATTTTTTATATGATCCTAAAGGTGATGGGGAACCTCTGGAGGTTACTGGCAGGAGGAGGAGAAAAGAAGTAGGAATAACAGATCAGAGCTTTAGGAAAATCACTTTGACAGCTGAATGGAGGATGGATTGGAATAGAGAGACTTGTGATAGCACACCAGGCTACTAGAGTAGTGCAGGGATAAAATGAAGACAGTCTTATCTACGTCAGAATGACAGTAGAGGCAATACTTCCATATCACTGAAGGAGATGAATTTTGAAACACAGTGATGGACTCATGGAAGCTTTTTTTTTTTTCCTAAACCCGTATCTCCTTTCATAGAATTAATATTAAATGTTGGTTCCAAGGCAGAAGTGAAGTAAGGGCTAGGCAATGGGACTTGCCCAGGATCACACAACAAGGAAATGTCTGAGGTCAAATTAAAACCCAGGACCTCTCATCTCTAGGCCAGGCTCTCTATCCACTGAGCTCTGTACCTATCTGCTCCAAGTTCAGGCCCATCTTTGGAATGGTAAGAGAATGAGAATAATCTTCCTTTCTTTATATAAACATTTATTGATCTCAGAAGCCATTTCAGATGCTATTGAATCTAACCTGTACCTGAACAAGAATCAGTTCTATAATATGTACAAGAAATGGTCATCTCATCTTTTGAATTAAGACCTCCAATACAGAGGACACTCACTGCATCCAAGTAAATTCATTTTATTGATGGATTGCTCTCTCAGGATGGGGTTTTTTCCATCTTAAGCCTAAACCTGACTCTTTGTAACTTATGCCCATTCATCCCTAAGTTCTGGCCTTAGATTCCCATGATAGTGCTTCAAATATTTGAAAACAAAATGTATGTGTGACATTGGGTAAATCACATAACCTTGACTGCCTAGTCTTTGCTGCTCTTCTATTTTAGAATTGATACTAAGACAAAAGGTAAGGGTTTTTTAAAAATTATATTCAAAATACATGGACACCAGCCCATTAATTATCCTAATTATGCTCCTGTGAAAACCCTCTAACTTGGCAATGCACTTCCTATATTAAGGCAACTTGAACTGGGACAAAACAATGCACAAAAATACAATCTCCTCCCTAAGTCCAAGCTCAGAAGTTTGTCACCTTTTTATTAACATGGACCTGTTTGGTAGTACTGTGAAACAATATGGACTCCTTATCAAAATAATGTTTTGAAATGCATAAAATAAAATACAACAGATTATAAGGGAAAGCAAGGATATTAAAATACAATTAACCAAAATACTGAAAAAACAAGTTCCCGGGGAACTCTCTTCTGTGATGCTCCTAGCAGCTTTTATGGCTGCCATATCACTGTTGTCTCATATTGAGCAAAAACCACTAAAACTCCCAAGCCTTCTTAAGACAAATGCTGCCCAGATATGCCTCTTTCATCTTGTATTGATGAAGCTGATTCTTTTTAACCCAAGCATAAGATTTTTTTTACCTCTCTGTATAAAATGAAGTTAGATTTGGTCCAATATTTTATCCTGTTGAGAAGATCAGGACAAAAATGGTTTTCCCCTCGTTAGTTCTCCACTTTTTTAAGGATGAAATTACCATTAAGTCAAGTCAAGAAGTTATTAGCTGCTCTGCTTTTGGCAGTGAGAGTTCCAGCTGATGCCTTGATAAATTTAAATCTCAGATCACTACCATATAATGGCTCTATGCCAGGCTTGTAATATTTCCTGAACTCCTCATTTATTTCCATTTTTGTTTGAATAGTTTGTATGGCAATATCCTTTCAATTTCTACCTTCATTAACTCAAATGTTCTCTACCATGTTTTTACCTTCAGGTTCTTGAATTTCCTCACTGAGTATATCTTCTTAATATACAATGCTACTCTTTTTACCAATGCTGTTTCTTTTGAATAAACTATGTCCTTCCAGAGTTATGCCAGCATTGTTTTCACTCTACCAAGCTTGGGCAATACCCATGAGATCAAATTTGTTTTCTGCAAGAATAACAGAATGTCAAATTTAGAAAGAGCCTCAGTGGACATCTAGTCCAACCTAAAGCCAGAAAAGAATCTTTTTGACAACATAACTGACAAGTGATCATATGGTCTTTTTTCGAAACTTCTAATGAGGTCACCAAGCAATTGGACATTGGTCCATATTACTGGCTCCTCATACTTTTGTGTGTTAGAAATCTAAGGCAACAGGTTACTAGCTCTTTTCTCAAATTTTGCTTCATGTGAATGTCTGGGTGTTTATCCTGCCACTGTCCTTCCTTTATTGAAGTTACTCTTCATGGTTTCTAGCTTGGTCATCATACATAGGCAGTCTTCCAAGTCTCCTTTTATTGTGGTCTTGTTCAGTCTTTCAGTACAACTCTTTGGACAAAAGTCCATAGAATTTTCTTGGCAACAATACTGGAGTGATTCACCATGTTATTCTTCAGTATGTCCGCACTGTATAGATGAGGAGCTAAGGCAAATAGGGGTTAAATGACCTGCCCAGGATCAAACACCAAATAAGTAGCTAAGGCCGATTTGAACTCAGATCTTCCTGACTCCAAGCCCGGTGTGCTATCCACTGAACTTGGGTCCGCTCCACTCCTCCTACTTCTTCCATTTAAATCCCTTTGTTGAACATACAGTTGCAACATCACTAATGTCTGAGTATCATAAAACATACTGGTTTTACTTTTGGATCATCAGTAATCCACCCTCAGTGCAGTAACAAGATAAAGCACTTCTGTGCTTCCCTACAGCCCTCTTCTCTCTACATCATTTGGATATGAAGCTGTAATTAATTTTTAAAACCTACACCAAGAGTTCCCAGCATTTTCTGGTCCTCATGTTCCTTGGCTTTCAATAAACATTCCCTGACACCCCGTTCAATAGGAAAGGAAATAAATTCTAAAAATTACTGTGCATATGGCACATAAGAAAAGCTCTCGCATATATCCCCTTTTCCATATGAAAGAAATAAATTGATGCATTTCAATAGGATAATAGAACTACCAAATATTCTGCCTAGTCCCTTGACAAGCTTCTCATAATCTACAGAATACATACTCTAGATTGGAAATCTCTGCCCTAGACAAACTAACCAAGTTCACCATTTCACACCCATTAGGTATAACACTCTCAATTCCACATGAGAATCTGGCATTTGGAATATTTTCTGATTTTCATGAGAGCTTTCCACTCATGTAGAGTGCCAAGGAAATAAGAGTCCTTACATTATAGCTAGTTGTTTTATGGTTAGTATGGCATAAACAAACATGAAAATGTTCAGTTAAATTTTTTCAATTTATTAACAAGGCAATCAGGGAAACTACACCAATACATAATATGCATCAGCTACAACCTACACCTGCAGATACTCTGCAAGTGATTAGAAAAAGAGTAAAGGAGTTTTATATGGACTAATAAAAAGCGATGGAATTGTCCCAATGGAGTAGATGATACCAATAATTCAAACTGTATTTTCATGGGGGCAGGAAAACTGTTAGCCTAAAAATATCTAAAAAATATCTCTCTTGTCATTCTCTCCCCATTCTTCAAAGTGATTGATGTCACTGTTTCTCCGGCACAGACATTGACTTTTTTCCCAGTTATGGTATGGGATAGAAAGAGAAACATAATAACACATGAAAAGGACAATTGGCAAGATTCCCAAGTGACAACTACTAAGAAATATTGACAGCAGGATAAAAACACCAACTTGACCCATACTTCTAGATAATCAAGCAAATGTATGATCTTCATCCCCAAGTCATCATATAATCATCAATATAATACTGTTTAAGTGTACTCCTTTTCATCCTCAACTTTTGAAAGAAAGCATTGTCCCTTTGGTCTAAAGAGGACAGAGATACCACAAGGAAGAGTCATTTACACAATGGCAAAGAAATCAAAGTGAATAAATTCCAGGGCCTCCAAAAAATCCTAAGGGAGAACAACTTGCAGGGATCCAGGAGAAAAAAACACCATTCATAAGGAAAGGATAAACTATGGGAGTGGAAACGCCGAGAAAAAGCAACTGCCTGAATACAGAGGTTGAGGGGACATGACAGAGGATGGACTCTAAATGAACACTCTAATGCAAATACTATCAACAAAGCAATGGGTTCAAATCAAGAAAACATCTAATACCCAGTGGACTTACGCGTTGGCTATGGGGGGGGGGGGGAGGAAAAGAAAATTATCTATGTCTTTAACGAATAATGCTTGGAAATGATCAAATAAAATATATTTAAAAAAAAAAATCCTAAGGGATTTCTGAGCAGAGGCAGGGTCTTACAAGGTGCTTCACAAGCATGAATCTGTATGCCATGATATCCTCTCTATCCTAATCTTACTACATGAACAGTTCCCCCTAACAAGAAAGAGTAGAGTCCTAAGAAAATGAATGGAAATCAATTCAGTCACATTATGTTCTAACCAGCATAGAGGTATTTGAGGTAGCTGATAAAGAGGATTGTTCTCCATCTCTTTATTCCCAAGTTTTCTCAGTTATTAAAACTTCCAAAACTTCCAACCCATGCTTAGGGTAATCATGGGATATAAACTAAAAGTGAACTATAGGGGAACTTTGTTAGACTGAAAAATGCAGAGATAACATAGTCCTTGTAGATGAAACTGAATGAAACATCAATGCTAAAAATATTGCTTTGTATATAGTAGGAATTTGACAAATTTGTTAAATGATGAATGAATGAAGGAGGAATCAATGAAGTCTTTTCCAACTCTGAGATCTTGTGAAAGCAAGAATCTAAGATAATGTAACCAGGTTTATGGAACTGTGAGTTCATCTCACAAGGTCCTAGAGATTCAAATAACCATTTTTCCTAACTTCCATTCCTTACCCAAGACCTCAACATAGAAAAAAAAAAGAACAACAAAATAAGAAGGAAGTAAAGGAAAAAAGAAAACTTGTTATCAAAACCGAGACAGTTAATTTTTTCCTCTTCAGGAAAAAACCTTGTACTATCTTCTAGAATCTATTTAGATGAAGCAAGTATAGGTTCAAACACAATAATAATATTTCTCAGATACTACTTTGAGGAACCATAACTAGTTTTTGTTTTGTCTTGTTTTTTGAAACCCTTAAATCTTCTCTCTTGGAATCAATACTATGTATTGGTTCCAAGGCAGAAGAGTGGTAAGAGTTGGGCAATGGAGGTTAAGTGACTTGCCCAGGGTCACACAGGTGAAAAGTGTCTGAGATCACATTTGGACCCAGGACCTCCTGCCTCTAGACATGACTCTCAATCCACTGAGCCACCCAGCTGCCCCCCATAACTAGTTTTTTTAAATAATCACACTCTAAGCACAAAGTACTAAGGCACTTTGCAAATGATGAAAACATTCTACTAAACAAAAGAACCCAGGACCCATAGGTGCCAAGGGTCAGTCATGTGTCAGCCTTAATCAGTCAATGTGCATTATACCAACCTAGCTATGACAAACACAAACACAGCAATCGTTCAAGTGCATACATTTTATTCTCATTATCTGAAAAAAATAAATAGGGAGCAGATTTCAGGTCTTTAACTTCCCCCTTTCCTTTTCCCTCCTCCTATCCTCTCTCCCCACCAAATTGGAAGCAAAAAGATTAGAAACCAAAGGCAACATTAAATACAAATGCTTCCCCAGGATGAGTACAGGAAGGATGCAAATGTTTTAATGTTTTTTATTTTAATACACCTCCCAACTTTCTCCAGTTACACTCTCACAAAAAGGATTAGGAAACTATAGTAAATTGGATAAATGGGTTTAATTTTGTGATTGAAGGCTAGGGATCTGATCTTATCCATCAATAGATACCACCAAGTGCCAAGCTAATGATGGGCAAACATTTTTTGGAAAGAATAAGTGAATGTGTGGCCTTTATCAGTGTCATCTACTAAGTCAATTATTTCTAATTTCCAATCAATGAACATTGGGCTTTATTTTTACAGTGTAATACCTCAGTGCCAATTCAAATATTAATATTAAGAACTGTCAAGTGAAATTCACACACACACACACACACACACACACACACACAAAATGGGGCAGGGTGAGGTTTATTCCCACCTTCTCAAAAAAAACTTTATTCAGCATGTTTTTTCTACTTAATTGTGTTGTGTGGAACATCCCCCTGGCAGTGTAAGAAACAAAATGAATCACTCTAGGGCAGAAGCCTAGAATGAAACTGACCAGATGCCAAAATGAAATCCAACTCTTTGCCTTCTCTAAATTAATGATGGGAATAGATGATGATCCTAATAGCTCCTACTGACACAGTGCTTTACGTAAATAGTTTAGGTATTTTAACTCATCCCATCCTGGTGGTAAGGATTCATTCTTTCTTCTTCCTACCCCCAACCAATTCATTCAGACTTGACAGCTATTTTACTTCCAAGGCCTAACATTAAGAAAGCAAACACAGGGCCCAGGTCAATGAAATGTATCTAATTTGTTAAGGAGAGAGGATGGGGAGGAGTCTGGACAGAATCTGATGAGGATATAACTCCTAAAAAGGAGGATGCTCATGCATTCCTCTCACCGAGGGTTCTTGTATCAAACCTGTGGCCCCAGTGCCCGAAGAAGTGAGCCAGGGCACAACTCTGACAGGGACTCCAGAACTCCGCCCCCCCCCCCCAAAGCCTAGGCAAGAGTTGCTGACCACCCCTCCCTAAGCTTCACTCGGCGTTCAGGGCCCCAGGTATGTTTGTTTGGATGGATGAATGGAGGGAAGGATGGATGAAAACCCCTTGGTTTTCTGCCTCGTATCCCCACCTAGCCTTGCTGGGGGCTGAGGCCCTCTGGGACAAAGAGGGACCTTGGGGGGGACCCGGACCGCCTTGGGGGAGCAGGGGGCGGGGAGCGCGTTCCCTGGGACTAGCTTCCCATCAGAGGCGGGGAGGGAGGCGAGGGGAGGGTCCAGAGGATGAGAACCACTGACAGCCTTTCCCCTGTCCCCTAGCCAGGGTTCAGACATTCCGGCCCCCGGCCCCTGAGTGCGGCTTTCTGCCTCCGCCCTCCCTCACCTGATCACGGAGATGAGCAGCCCCGAGGGGTCTTTGCTTTTGCTGACTGTGCTCCTGTACTTCCCAACAGCTGCTTCTGCCGCCATCTTGGTACGGGGCTGAGGGGGAAGAGGTGAGGAGGAGAGAAGAAGCGGAAAAAGGACGTGCAACCACTGAGCGCGAACCCCTTAGGAGTTTCTAGCAATCGGATGAGAGCAGGGGAGTTGCTGTACGCGTAATTATCCAATAGTAAAAATGAAAAGGCGGGATCAAAGTTCTCAAGCTTCTCTGGCGCGACGAGCACTTTTCCCTCAAAGCATGCTGGTACTTGTAGTTCTGTGAATGAATCGTGAATTTCCGCTGTCAAGATCATTTCCCTCTAACATGTGCTGGAAGTGTGGCAAAATTAAACCAATGGAAACTTCATAAAGTCTCAGGATCATTGTTATTCATTTAGTTTTATTATAAATCGTAATGTTTCCCCTTGTACTTGATCTTAGGATTGTCCACGTGATTTTAAAGTTATGTGTGGGTTTTAAAACATCATTATCCATTTGAATGAGGAATTCTTATGGGTTAAAAAAAAATACATAAAGGACAAGAGCTTTGGTATTTACCTAAACAGTCAGAATCCTGTTTTCTATTAGTTTGATTTTTGAAAGTTTCAGACATTTTAACTCAAAACAATTATGACTAAAACCCAAGAGAAAATTCAATTAAAATAAGAATTTATCTTTGCTATTTAAAATTATCCTTTTAATTTTTTATTTGTGTTTGATGTACACATCTGGCTTATGCCAATTTTATGATATCTTCAGATAAAGCTAAAAACAGAGACAATTTGATAAAAGAAGTAAAATTATACATGTCTAAAATTTTTAAATGGTCCTCTAGCAGAATGAAGTACAAAGGGGAAAAATGTTTAATCTGGTTAGATTTTTATTTATAGTTTTTTACATTACTTGAAACTTAGCAACTTTACTTAGTGAGTTCTACTTTCATGTACCAGACTCATTCATTATGTCAAATACGGAAGCAAAAAAAGAGCCAAAGGGAAAAGTCTAAAGAGCAGAAAAATGATGGAAAAGATAAAAAAGGGGCGGGGGTTATTCCAATAAATTTTAAAAAATAACTGTGAAGATTTAAAAACTTCTGAGAAGAGGGTAAATTGAATTGTTTCAGGCATCCTAATGTTATGAATCAGAATTCTCCAAAGACTGCAATTTTTTCATTAAAGTCAGAAAAAGAACAAAGGCAACAGACCAAGTAGAGGATTCAGTGAGTATATCTACCTTGAATCAATAACTCTAAATTAAACCTTTAACCAATAACTTCCAGGTCTCTTCATTCTTTGCTACCCCAGTTGTTTCATACTGCTCTATTTCTTATCAAGTGACTATTAGGCTAAAGAATTCTGGAAGGGCATTAAACTGTATACCTCTATGTTGGCCTATACCTATGGAGCCTAAATCCAGGAAAAGGATTCTGGAAGTTTTGCCATCAAAGATAAGAAAGGCCTACAGACTTGTCTTCACTTTCTGTTGGAGGCCAGACTACAATTTGGACAAGACCTTTGAACTAGCAGAAGAATAGAAATGGGGAAGGGTAAATAAAAACTTACAAAAATAGGACTTGGAGAAAAGCCATCCTGTCTAGAACTTGAAGTAACTAGAGGGATTTAAACCTATTAGAATAGTAATGGGGGAATATTGCTCATTCAAGAGTATCTGCTTTATTTTTCTCTTTTTTTAATGAAATTTTCTTTTAAAAAGGAATAAAATAAAAAACTAAGCATCCTCTCTCCTATAAATCAAATGCCACACAAAGATACAATAAAAGATCCACTCAAATTTAAAAGGACAAATTTAATGGTACAGGAACCATTAGATGAGTTGTAGGACTAGAGTGAAATGCTCACACTGGTGCACAGTGGAATATAAGAAGAGAGGGATAACTTGGTACCTAATTTCCCTCATTGTCTAATGTTTTAAACTTTTGGTTTATATCTATTTTTTTGTTCCAGAGGTGTGATAGAAGGATTCTGTGATGTTAATTGAAGGAGGAAACTCTCAATAAGGAAACTCTTTCCATTAGCATAAATTCACATTTTGTTGTTAGTCATTTTCAGTCTTGTCCAACTCTTCATGACCCTATTTGGGGTTTTCTCAGCAAAGATACTAGAATGGTTTGCCATTTCCTTTTCTAGCTCATTTTATAGAGGAGGAAACTTGGGTCACACAGCTAGGAAGTGTCTGAGGCCAGATTTGAACTTGGGAAGATGAGTCTTACTCCAGGCCCAGCACTCTATGCACTAGCTGCCCACCACTCCACAAAACCTCTGCAATTCATTGTCTTAAAGAGTTGCCCAGGGTACTTGGAGGGTTTAAGTGACTCTTCTACAATCACATAACTAGGCATCAAAAGCTAAACTTGAACCCAGATTCTCCTGTGTCCAAGGCTGGGCCTTTATCTGTTATGCCTAACAGTCTCTCCCTTTGCCCAAAGTGTGATCAATAAATGTGTTTTGAGTTTAGAATGAATGGAGGTCCTTGAACTACTCGGGGCAGGAACTAGTGCCTGTGCAGATTTGATTTCATGTTGTCTGCTCAATTGTTAACTGGGATGGAGCTGAGATCTTATTATTACATTTGTAAATACACCCAGTGGGTCTTAAAGTCAGGGGAATATACAATTAAATTAAAATGCTTTGACCTCCTCAGATGAAAAGCTGAAGATAAATCCACAGTATTGATATCTTATTATTGTAGATCAATGAAGTGTGTAAGTGAAGCTAGCCTAGCAGTTCAGTAGCCTCTTTGGGATCTGTATCAAATTGCTATTCACGCAGCATCGAGGCTGCAAATGGTATTGCGGGGAGTATTCTAGAGACAGACTTTAGAGGAACCAGCCCTATGGTCAGAACTCAGGGACCCTCTGTTACCCTGTCCCTCTTCAGCATACCTGACTGAATCCCTACTTCCAGCTTAATCTCAACAACAACTTTAAAAGGATGCAATTTCCCATAAGTAAATCAAGACATCTCCATGCATGGTGTCATGGTTAGAAGGCCAGTTTGGGAGAGAGGAAGTCCTGTGATCAAGTATTTCCCCTCTAAAATATGCTAGTTTCTGTAGCCCTGAGGGAAATCATTTAACATTTCAGTGCCACAGACAATGATCTGGGGCTAAAAATTGAAGTTGTTGTTGAGTCATTTTCAGTCATGTCCAACTCTTCGTGACTCCGTTTGGGGTTTTCTTGGCAAAAATGTTGGACTGCTTTGCCATTTCCTTCTCCAACTCATTTTACAAATGAGGAAACTGAGACAAACATGGTTAAATAACTAACTAGTAAGTGCCTTAGGCCAGATTTGAACTCAGAGAGATGAGTCTTCCCCACTCCAGAACTGGCACCATCCACTCTGACATCTAGCTGCCCAGGGCTATAAATTACAGACATATACTTTCATATTCATGGGTTTCTTGTATAGCCTGTGGTAGCATTCCCAAGGGTCCTCTCTTAAGAGAGGAAAGGAAAAAAGACCAATGGGATACACCACCTATCCACTATACATATGCATAGTTACAAATGAAGACCTTAAAATATCCTTGAAAATTCAAAAAATGAACTGTTGCATCTGGATCTTTATCACAGGCAGGATAATTTGGGGACAGAGGTGGGCCTCTTGGTATAGAATCTCCTTTCTTGATAATGTCTTTTGCTAAGTCTCTATATTTTGAATGTTTTTCCTTCTACATTGTTTAGAGAGTGTAAGTATCTATTAAACACATTGCTCACAGTGGCCCTAGAATAGCCCTGATCCATAAAAACGTAAAGAATCAATGTCACATAGGCACAAGAAGAGAAAGTCTATCATCACCATTCCATGGGCTTATATCAAGGATGTTTTCAGTAAGTTTATAGAAGATAAACATATACCAATACTCTTGTTAAAATGCAAAAAAAGCAGATATTTTATCCTCTGTAACATAATCTCCAAAACATTAATTGTGAAAAAAATAATATAGTATAGTGAATAAAGCACTGACCTTGGAGCTTAGAAGATCTGGGATAAATCCCATTGCAAAATATTACCCTAAATAAGCCTTTTAACATCTCTGCTTGAGTGTTTTTTCTATAAAATGAAGTTTGGGACTCAGTGGTCTCTAAGGTTCAATCCAGCTCTAAATCTATAATCCTGTGGCTAGTACTTGCACTATTTCTATTTGAATTCCATTTAAAAAAAAGGCAAGAGATCAAGATAATAGTAATAAGAGTTATTGTTCAGTCATTTTTCAGTTGTGCCCTACTCTTTGTGACTCCATTTTGGGTTTCCTTGTCAAAGATACTAGAGCGGTACAACATTTCCTCCTCCAACTCATTTTATAGATAAGAAACTGAGGAAAATAGGATTCAGTGACTTGCCCAGGGTCCCACAGCTAGTAAGTATCTGAGTCATATTTGAACTCAGGTCTTTCTGACTCCAGGCCCAGCACTTTATTTATTGTGGCACCTACCAGCCCTAGTAATAAGAATAGTAATAATAATAGCAATACTACTAATAAAAACACCTTCAAAATTCAAACCATCATCCATGTCATAAGGGAGGAGGGAGCAATGTCAAGGGAAGAAAATGCCAGGCAGTGGCATAGAGTAGAAATCCTCTGAGTCCTATAGGTATTTCAGTACATGTAAAGACCTGAAAGGAACCTTCAAACACTGGCAAATTGGGCTCTGGCTATAGAAATAAGTGTATGCTGGAGTCAACTCCAAACAGCTCTCCAGGGTTGATTGTTCAATTTTCAGTGTAAGCATTTATACCTTGGAAACTGACAAATCAATTATCAAGATTTTACACAGAAGTTGAGTTAAAAATCATTCTTTAAATGCTTACTATGTGCCAGGCACTGAGGTAAATGTTAGCTATGCAAAGAAAGGCCAAAAAAATGCTCTCTGCCCCAAGAAAGAGCTCATGATTTTATGGAGACAACATGTAAACAACTATGGATGTAAAGATATATATATATATTTATATACACACATATATATGCATGTGTATATAGTAAATTGAAGGTAATCTCAGAGGGAAAGGATTAAGAGAGATTTGGGGGAATTTTTCTCTAAAAAGGCAGACTTTTAGCTGCAAAAAGGAAACTAAACATCAGAGAAAACAGATGTTTCAGGCATGAGAGACAGCTAAGGAAAATGCACAGATTAAAGAGATGGAGGGTCTCATATGAGGAATAGCATGGAGGACAGTGTCTCTGGATCAGAGTGTAAAAAGTGCAGAAAGCCTGGAAAGGTAGGAAAAGCTTCAAAAGTCAGAGGATTTTCTATTTGATCCTGGAGGTAATAGGGAGCCACTGGAGTTTATTGAGTGTGGGGCTTACCATGATCAGATCATCACTTTAGAAAGATCACTTGCAACTGAGTGGAACTTGGACTAGAATGGAGAAATACTTGAACAGGGAGGCCAACGGTATATTCAAGAGATGTTATGAAGGTAGAATCAACAGCCCTTGGCAACTGATTAGATATGGGATGCCAGAGAGAATAAAAAGTCAAACATGACATCGAGGTTGTGAGTCTAGACTGGATTATTGTCCTCAACTATAATTATTGTCATCATTGTGGTTTTGTCATCCAAATCTATCCAACTCTTCATGACCCCATAGACTATACTATCTATGGATTTTTCTTTGGCAAATATATTGGAGTGTTTTGCCATTTTTTTTCTTCAGAGAATCACACAACTAATAGCTATCTAAGGCCATATTTGAACCCAGGTTTCCCTAACTCCAAGCCCAGAACTCTATCTACTGAGCCACTAAGTGCCTCCTCAATAGCAGTAGGGAAATCTAAAAGAAGGGAGCCTTTGGTGAAAAGAATGAATTCTGGTTTGCATTTTGGGTTTGAGGTGCCTACGGAATGTCCAGTTTGAGATATTCAATACACAATTTGAAATGTGAAACTAAAAGTCAAGAGAAAAATTGTACTTAATAAATAGATCTGAGAATTATTGGCTTAGAAATGATTATTGAATCTATGGTTGCCAATGAGATTGCCAAATGAAAGAGAAGAGAGGGAAGAGGGAAGAGAATGCAAGACACTGGTAGCAGGCATTACAGGATGAAAATGAAAGAAAAGAGACTGAGGAATGGTCAGGGGGAGAAACAGAAGAGTGTAATATCACAGAAACTTAAAGAAAAGAAAGAATCAAGAGAAGAATATGACTAATGGTGGCAAAGATTTCAGGGAGGTCAAGGACAATGATTGAACAGGGCCATTAGATTTGGTTATTAAGACTTCATCCATAACTTTGGAGAGAGCAATTTCAATTGAAAAGTGATGTCAGAAGCCAGACTGAAGAGTTAAGAGAAAAGGTAGAGAAAGGAAATGGAGGCACCCATTGGAGAGTAGGAACCCATCTTTTTTCTCAAAGAAGAAAGAACTATGTCATAATAAAATTGCAAGTTTCTCAATGGGTTTCATACTGCTCTTTCAATAATACTCTGTTCAAAGTAATATAAGTACATATCAACATCCAGTTCAGGAAAATCAAAAGCCTCAATTAGGTGATATTAGAGCTGAAATTGAGAAACAAGTGCAATTTACAAATTCATTTAATGCAAATGCCACAAAATATGACAAAAACAACATTAATTTTTCAAATTATTTTGAAAAAGAGGTGAGAATACTTGGAATGAAATATCAAAAAACCTTTTTAAGTTTAATAGCATATATTATAATTTAAAATGCTTTAAATTCAAATTGACAAGAGTTTTCATAGTAAGTTTTATTGACTTTTTTTGGTTTCTTTCTTGATGGTTATTGTATACATTTATACCTTCAATCTTCTTATAACATAGAAAAGCAGATAAGAAAATCCAAAGACTACAAAATTAACCTAAAAACTAATATACTGTGAATCTTAAAACTGCTCAGACTCTACCTTAGAACATTTGGTTAAGGCTATTCCCTTATTGTAACAAATGAAGGTACTTGATCAGGAATGTCTTGGGAATTTTAACATTACTCCACCCATACTTACGCATACTTTAGGGGAAGATAAAGTTGTAAACTCCTTACTGAACAATGAAAAGTCCCCAACTAATACTTACAGTGAAGCAAAAACCCTAAACTAAAAGGTTACATTAATCACTAAAAAGTCAAGCAACTTACAAAAGGCAAGCTTAACAAAAGAGGTGTGAAGTTTTAGTCTACACAGAGAAGGTGAGAACTAAAGAGTGGAGAGAACTAAGAATGGGCAGTCCTGGGAAAAGCAACTACTGTGATTGGTAGATGTGAAAATTTAGGGGAGGTGACACAAGAGAAAATTTTCTTTAAAAGGAAGGGGAATTCGAAATTGTAGGGAGTTGGAGTTCGTAGTTGGAGATGGAGTTTGGAGGTTTGGAGCTTGCTTGAGACAATCTTGTGGTAAGTGATTAAAGACTGACTAGTCTCTCTTAAGACTCAGGCCTAGGCCATTTGGCCTACCAAAAGGATCGGGGTTTTTTCTCTTTACCCCCATCTATATTTACTCCAAGAAACATCAAAAATAAAAACTCAACCACAGTTTGTTTCTAAGTTTCCTCAACTGTGGGTCAGTTGGTCTCTAACTTACATATAAGTATTCAAGGTGGTACCCAGTCAGGTATGGGACAGCTCTTATACACACAGAAGCAAATGCAGAAGATAATAGCCTTTTCTGAGACCACAAATGACAAAGAAAAAACATGAAGCATTCAAATGAGATATCAGCTTTCTCAGAAAGGAAATCAGATTAGGCGTTTTTTATTTGGGACGAGTCATTGACATTCTAGAAAGACCATTATATTTAGAGACTGAGGTCCTAGGATAAAATTTAGGAGTGAGCTCCTCAGATCACAATTTTTGAGGTCCTCGGTTTCTTTATTTGTAAATGATGGGGTTGGATTCAATGATTTACAAGGTCTCTTTTATATTTTTTTTAAACTTTGGTCATTTTTATTATATTGCTTCTACCTAACCATGAACAATTTTAAAAATATTTTATTTTTTTCAAATTACATCCAAAAACAATTTTAACATAATTTTTAATTCTTCCTCCCCATCTTCCTCCCCATCCCTTTCATTGAGAAGGCAAACAATTTGATATAGGTTAAATATATGCAGTCATGCAAAACAGATTTTTACACCAGTTATGTTGCAAAAGAAAACAAAGATAAAAATGTGGAAAATAGAGTTTTTAAAAGTATATTTCTAGCTTAAACTCTATCAATTCTTTTTCTGCATGTGGTTAGCATTTTCCATCATCAGTCATTCAGAATTGTCTTAAATAATTGTATTCCATCTCTTAATTCTATGTACTATCATCTGGTCTCATTCTCTTTTCAGTAGAGATATTTAAAGTCCTCCTGAGGCTCTAAATGGAGCTTCTAAACAAGCAATCTCTTCCCTTTGGACCCTCACTATCAAGTAATCTGCAGGCTTTATTCTCCAACTTGGTAATTTATCCATAAGGCAATTTCCAAAACTAATGGGGTCCAGGAAATCTCCCTTCCCTGACTAGGAAGATATATGTTAGGGATCATAATAGCTAGGGAATTAAAAATCCTCCTTCACATATAGGAATTGAGATTCATAATTATGGTACCTGAACTATTTTCTCAGAATACATGTAAGCTTATCTCTATCTCTGCCATGTCTTCTGCCACAACTTACTGTTTTCTCTTTCTCCATGAAAGAAACTGTGCCATCTCTTCAACATGTAGGTCCTCTGAACAACATACTACTAGTTTTTCTTCTTACAGTCATGAGAGTACAAAAGCAAGAAAGAGAGCTAGTTTTTTAGTTTATGAGCAATAAGAGTACTAGTTTCTCCTATAAGAACCTGTTCCCTTAAGATTCAAGATTCAATTAGTCAATCATCATTAACTTCTTGTATCCTGTAAACAAATTGTCAGTACATATGTCTGTATGTCATGGAAATACAGGGACAAAAATGAAATAATCCCTGATCTCAAGGACCTAGAATGTTATCCAGGAGACAAGAATAAAGATAAGTAGGCAGCTAGTGAAATAGTAGGCTAGATCATAGGACCTGAAACCAGGTAGACATGAGTTCAAATCCTATCTTGGATAATAACTGTGTGACCTTGACCAAATTGATTAACTTCTGTGTACCTCAGTTTCCTCATCTGTAAAATGGAGATATTAACTTCCTACTTCACAATGTTGTTAAGAGTATCAAATGGGTTAACCTATGTAAACTTTAAAGCACTACATAATAACAGCTGGCATTAATATTGGACTTTAAGGCTTACAAAGCATTTTCCAAATATTATCTAATTTTATCCTCACAATGACTCTGAGAGGTTGGTTATGTGATTGTCCTTGTTTTATATATAAGGAAACTGAGGCAGATAGCAGTTAAATGATTTGCCCAGGATCACACAGACAATTAAGGTTCCAGATAAGATTTGAACTCATATCTTCCTGATTCCAAGTTATGCACTATCAGCTTCACCACCTAGATGTTTCTAGCATAAAAATGCTAGACATTATTATTATAAATATATAAAGAAATATAAAATAAATGCAAGCTAATTTTTGGAAGGGAGGGTCCCAGTTGCCTGGGTGATCAAGAAGGGCTCCATGCAAAAGAGGATACTTGAGCAGGTTGGGGGACCACAATGGGAACCCTGAATAGCTAAGAGGGAGTATTATCAAAGCCAAAATATTCCAAAATAGAAAGTGACAGCTTCTGAAAACAAGCTTCATCTAGTTTACAATTTATAGAAAGTTAATCTTCACAAGTGGCCCAGACCCAGTATAATAAAAGAACATTCTAACCTAGCTCATCTGGGACAACATGTTTTTCAGAAAGTAGACATCAAATCCATTTAACTAAGGCACTTTAGGTTCTCATTTCAAGACTGAAAAAAATAGCAAATGTTAAAATAAAAAAGAGAGAAAATTATCTGCAGCAATAATGTATTTACTAAAGAATTACAAAGAAATGTTCTTCTAACCCTTGCCAAAGAGAAAAAAAAATTTCAAGATGTGGCACTAAAGAATGTTAGAAAAGATTTAAATTACAGTAGATTTGAGAAGTTTTCTTTTTGTTGTTTTGGGACCTCTGATTAATGAAGGGAATCTCCCTTAACCATAAAGTTCCTCTGAACTAGATTCTGCCCCTTAGACACCTTGGACAATAAGACAACTTCTGGATTTAGATTCCCAAACTACTTCCTTGCCATCTGAGCATTCCTTTTCCTCCCACTGGAATTTGGACTTGAATCTCTGAGTCTTGATGAGTGAGACTTCATTTTATCTTTATTAGATGATAAATAGATAGATAGATAAGATAGATAGATAGATAGATAGATAGATAGATAGATAGATGAATGGATGGATAGATGAATAGATAAATAGATGGATGGGTAGATAGATGGATGGGTAGATAGATGGATGGATGGCAGAGAAATGAAACATTTATTTAGTTCTTAGCCATGTGCCATATTCTGTGCTATATAGATAAGCAAAACAGTTCCTGCCTTTATGAAACATTCTAATAGGATAAGGAAAGATATAAAGGGGAGCTAGAAGACAGAGGTGGTTTTTCTCACATCATGGTGTGGGCATGACAGGATTGTATAGTTATTCCAGGGAAGATAAGGTGAATGATAACCTATCACAGTCCAGGGTGGTCACAGGGATGGAGTCCAAGGTAGGGAGGAATATGAAGATGTGGTCAGAGTAGAGGTGGCAGGCTATGAGTTGGTTGGGAAAGGACTCCCTATTTGAAGGTCAGCTCCTTGAGCTGTCTTACTAATATTTAAATTCTGCTCAGCCCATGACAAGCTCTCAAGAAGTGCTTTTTCATTGATCCATTCAACAGCTCATCTGTAACTTAAAAAATTAAAGATCTGGCTCAGGTACTTAAGAGGCTAAATGGCTTGCCCAAATTCATAGAACTCACACATGTCAAAGGAAGAACTTATATACCAGTTTTCCTAATGTAAAAGCCAGCCCTCCCTCTATTACACCATTTTCTCTTAGGGATAAGGAACATAAATTCCACCATAACCTTTATAATTGTGCATACTCTTAGAGAATGTACTTTTATTTTAGTCTTTCTATTGCTAGTAGTTAGTGGTAGTCTCTCGGTGATCGAGAGTGACTATTGTCTTTGTGCAATTTCATCTACGGTGTGCCCTCATGTGGCTCTGGAGTCCAAAGGCTGAGGCGCAGTTTGTGGCACATGGGACATGGGACGCCAGTTGTTACGGGAGGTTCGGTTGTGGCCTGGTGTCAGTGTTCACGCGCAGCGGCGAGATGTCGACGTCGCTCATCTTCAAAGGTGATGGCGGCATGGTGAATGTGGGTTCGCCAGCTGCTTCTGTCAGAGGCAGCAAGTTCTAGTTGCTTCGGTGTAATGCCAGCCCACTTCAAGTTTGACTTTAGCTGATCCTTGAATCTTTTCTTTGGTCGGCCTTGTTTCCTGAGTCCAGCTGACAGTTCACCATAGAATACCTGTCTTGGTATTCGCTGTGGGTCCATGCGGATGACGTGTCCAGACCATCGTAGCTGGGCTTTGAGGACCATGACTTCGATGCTGGTGGAGTTGGCTCTGTCGAGGACTTCCTGGTTGGTGATTCGGTCCTGCCATCGGATCCTCACGATTGACCGGAGGGAGTGTTGGTGGAATTGCTCCAGCTGTTTCATGTGCTTCCGGTACAGTGTCCATGTTTCACAACCGTACAGGAGCCAGCTGAGGACCACAGCGTTATACAATTTGAGCTTCATCGCAGTGCTTACACTGCTGTGTTGGAGGACTTTGCAGCGCAGCTGCCCAAGTGCCTGGCTGGCCTTTTGGATCCTGGCATTAATCTCGCGGTCTAGGGACCCGTCGTTGGCGATGATGCTGCCCAGGTACTTGAAAGTGTTGACGTTAGAACTCTGCATTGATTGTAATGCACGGCTGGTTAGTTGGCCTCCCTGGTGCCGGTTGGAATAGCACCTCTGTTTTGCTGAGGCTGATAGGCCAAACAGTTTTGTTGCGGTGGAGAACCTGTCCACAATGGTTTGGAGATGATTTTCTTGGTGGGCCATGAGAGCACAGTCATCTGCAAAGAGAGCTTCCAGGATGAATCTCTCTGTTGTCTTTGTTTTTGCAGTCAGGCGGCGAAGGTCAAATAGTGAGCCATCCAGTCGGTATTTGATGTAGACGCCCAGGTCAAGATCCATCACAGCATGTCGTAATACTTGGGTGAAGGATAGGTTGAATAGTACCGGAGTGAGGACACAGCCTTGTTTCACGCCATTGGAAATGTTGAAGCGATCAGAAGTCTCTCCATCAGATAGGACTTCCCCTGTCATGTCGACATGAAAGAGTTGGATCAGTTTGACAAATTTGGCTGGGCAACCGAGCTTGCTGAGGATCACCCAAAATGTGTCCCTGTTCACTGTGTCGAACGCCTTTGTCAGGTCTATGAAGACAGTGTAGAGACTCAGGTTCTGCTCAAGGCATTTTTCCTGCATTTGCCTCACCGTGAATACCATGTCGATGGTGCTGCGATCTGGTCGGAAGCCACATTGTGATTCAGGCAGGTTCTGCTCTGAAATAGATGACAGGAGTCTGTTGAGTATAACACAGGCGAGGATCTTTCCAGCAGTGGAGAGTAGTGAGATGCCTCTGTAGTTGTCACAGGCTGCTCATGAGCCTTTGTTCTTGTATAGGGCTACGATGGAGGCATCTCTGAGTTCTGGGGGCATGTCTTCCTCTTCCCATATGCTGGTCAGCACTATGTGGAATGCCTGGAGCTCCTTTCCATTTAAGGCCTTGTACACCTTGGTTGGGATCCCGTCTTTACCGGGTGCCTTGCCTGCACTCATTTGTTGAATGGCTTTTTGGACTTCCTCTATTGAAGGAGGGACATCAAGTTGTTCAACGGTATGGTTTGGGGGGATCTGGTCAAGGGCGCTTTGGTCAACTGAAGAGGGTAGGTTGAGAAGCTGACTGAAGTGTTCTTTCCACTTGTTGCTGATGCCTTTTTTATCTTTTATGAGAGTGTCATCATCAGAGGATAGCAAGGGAGTGGTGGTGGGTTTTAATGGCCCATAGACAGTCTTGAGGGCACTGAAAAATTGTTTGTAGTTTTTCGTATCAGCAAACCGCTAGATTTCTTCTGCCTTTTTTTCCCACCATAGATCTTACATCTTCCTGATCTCATGCTGCGCTGTGGCTTGGAGAGACTTGACTCTGTCCTTTTTAGGAGCAGAGTTTGGATTGTTTTGCCACTCCATAAAGGCTTTGTTCTTCTTGCTCAATAGGTCTTCTATAGCAGTGTTGTTCTCATCGAACCAGTCCTGGTGGTTGTGTTGTTTTGGGCCTAGGACTGCCTTTGATGTTTCCTTCACTGCGTCTCTGAACTGGTTCCATTTCTCGGTTGAGCTTCCAGTGAGTGGTCCCTTCGCAGACAGCTTGTCGTCCAGGCAGGACTGGAATGTTTGCAGATAAGATGGATCTCTGAGACGACTCATGTTGTAAAATGCGCGAACTGTCTGGGCGCGTTTTGGATGGCGAGGCGCAATGCGCATTTGAAGAGTCGCTCTCACCAATCGGTGATCTGTCCAGCATTCAGCTCCTCTCATGGCTCTGGTGATCTTTACAGCCTAGATGTCTCGCCGGCGTACAATGATGTAGTCAATGAGATGCCACTGTTTTGATCTTGGGTGCATACACGTTTTATATTTGTTCGCCATTCTGAACACAGTGTTTGTGATGGTGAGTTCAAACTCTGAGCATTTGCTGAGTAGCAGTAGGCCGTTGTTGTTCATTTTGCCCACACCGTGTTTGCCGAGTACTCCTTTCCATCTTTCATGGTCCTGGCCAATGTGTGCATTGAAGTCTCCCAGTAGTATCAGCTTGTCATTTGTGGGCACTGAGTGCAGGTCGGCACTCAGGTCAGAGTAGAACTGCTCGATGGTCTCCTCTGTGCTGGTCAGTGTTGGGGCATTTGAGCTGATGATTGTGGCATACTGGTCTTTGCTGAGAGGCAAACGGATCTTCATGAGCCTCTCGCTGATGCCCACAGGCAAGTCTGGCAGCTGTTTGAGCAAACTGGTCTTGATGGCCAGTCCAACACCGTGGATTCTGTCTTCATTTGAGGCTCTACCTTTCCAGAAGAAGGTGTATCCAGTGGTGGGTTCGCTGAGTGATCCCTCTTCTGGTAAGCGTGTTTCCCTTAAGGCTGCGATGTCGATGTTATATCGTGCCAGTTCTTTACCGATTAGAGCTGTTCTTCTCTCAGGTCTTGGGGTATTCTCTCTGTCAAGTAATGTCTTGATGTTCCATGCTCCTAGTAGGAGTTTCTTTGTATTTTTTCTTTGATTTCGACCACGTAAAGGGATGACCTGCCAGCCGCAGTGTGCTGACCGGGTGTTTGTAGGGCAGGCAATGTTTGGGACACCTTTTCTAGTCCCCTCCCTTGATTAGGGTGAGCAGTGCTGTCCTAGAGAGGGCTGCTCAGTCGTCCAGGATGCTGCCGAATGTCCCTGCTGCCTACAGGGCCGAGTGACCACTGGCCCGTGGGCCGCCTACATGCAGGATCGTGACTACAACTGTCAGTGGTCACCTCTACCTGTTGCGTCGTCACTCACCCATCACTGCAGGTCTTGAAGAGGGTGGACGGGGTTAGGATAGATGATTGTACACAAAGATACTGGTGCATGAAAGACATTTAAGTGGAAAAGTTGGGGTGTATGGGGTGCTCAGGGAGGGGTAGTATCTCTGGTATGGAGGACTTGTCGTGCCCTCCTAGGGCAGCTCTCCAGCCTCTGACTCCCACCTGACACCCAGCTCTCACTTGTGGCTCCCAGTAGCTGCTAGCATGCGGCAGTGGCCACACCCCGGGCAACGGCGACAAGTGGGCTAAACCTTGTGAGGGTAACCATCGGGTCGACGTCGACCCCTGGTGAACCAGGGCTTTGCTCACCCAGCATGTGAAGACTGCTTTGGCTGAACAGACAGAAGAAACCAATAAGAAGGTTCAATGGCTGAGAGGGCAATGCAGCAAAGCACTGTGGAGTGCTTAGGGCGTGTTGGAGCACAAAGGACAACATGGCCATCCAATGCAGCTGAGGAAGTCTCCAGACGTAACAATTTTTCGTGCCACTGGACCCAGGCTTCCAACACCGAGAGAGTGGGTCTGTCTCTGTGCATCGACTTTTCCACTATCGCTAGTACTTAGCACAATATCTATCCCATAGAAAGTCCTTAATAGTCATTGAGTGATAGATACAATAATGACCATTCCTACCCCAGTTTACAAATGAGAAAACTGAAATAAATAGAGAGCGGCACAAATATTTGGAGGATCACCTTGTGGAAGAAGAATTTGACCTTTTCTAGCTCACTCAAAAGGGCAAAACTACAACTAAATTTTAAATGGGCAGAAATTTTTTCCTCTCTTAGTCCTGCTTCTGAATTTGCTACCACCTCGGCTGCCTTCTAATCCCAGAAGTTCTCTTAGTCAATAGGAGAGGAAGGGGGATATTTACTTCAAGCATGAGAAAACTTGGTGGAATGGATGGATAAGAATAATTTGTTCCTATAGTCATGAAAGTAGCTGAAGCAGATGCTATGGAGTGCTTAGAGCTTGATCTGACATTGGAGAAACTAAAGGATACATGCCTCCTGGCCAAGACCAGGAGTAATTTAAGAATAGATATAGCCATAGACATATAGATAAAGATCTAGATATATTCTGGATCTAAGCATATATATATATATGTATATATAAATATATATCATATTCTTGTATTTGTATATATATGTGTATGTGTGTTTATTTCAATATCTATCTATATATATATATCTATAGATATAGATATAGATATATATAGATAGATATATATATATATATATATATATATCTTAGAATCTTAGATCCCGGTGTCGATTTAAAACTTTTATCTTTCCAGCTCTAGTTGTGACATGACTTCTTTTTCTTCCACAAACTAAGAGCCATAAAAATCTAAGAATATAAGTGATGAAGAAAATGTTTCATGTTCTGGTACTATAGAAATGGACTTCTATTAAAGAAGAAAACAAAAACACCTAGCATGAAAAAAGCACCCTTTCATTGTGACCCTGTTATATGTACCTTACTATCCTAGGTAAGATAAGAAAGAAATATTAAAAAATAGGCTCCAGAAGCCTACATTTTTGAAACAAACCAATATTAATAACCTAAATGTCTAATAATGCAGGAACAGTTAAAATGTGACACAATGACTCCCTAGAATACTAAGATGCCAATAAGGATCTCTGACCTTGCACAGGTGAAGATTGTAGTTAGCTATCTCCTGATTTGTAACAATGAAGATGCTTAGTTTAACAAAATCAGGGATGTCTTAGGAAGTTTGCATTACTCCACTCTACTTTGTCTAACAAAATCGGGAATGTCTGTAACCATGCTTGAGGATTGAGTTTTAAGAGGGTCACCTTTGATAGAGAAATTGATAATCAGAAATAGCTGACAGACCCCTGAGCTGTCCTAAGTCAAGCTTAGGCTACGATTGGTGCAGAGGAGACACAAGAAAGTGAGGTAGAATCATTTAGGTTTTTTTGTAGGATTTCCTCTGGTCTGTTTCTTTCCCCAGAGATGTGGCTCTGGCTGGCAGCATGCTAAGCGTTCTGACATCTTGGTGTGGTGGCAGCTAATTGTCTGGTTTTTGGTGGTGAGTTTGCCCTTGAGCTAATACAGGTTCAGGCATCTTGGCTGAGCCCTCTTGGAGTTCAGGCTGATTCCTTCCTCCTTTACTCTCCAAAACCTTATCTTCCTAAAGCCTCTAATCTTCCCCCCTGGCACAAGTCAGGTGGGAGAAATCCTCCAACCTTTCCTTCTCCCTTCTTCTTAAATTCTTTCCACTATATTAATTAAATAACCATAAATTTCCAGCTGTCTTGGGTATTTTATTTGGGATATCCCATGGCAACAAATAAATAATATAGTTTAGGTCACAAAGCTAAAATTATCCTTTTGTAAAAATAGACTCGAACTCTGGACTTCAATCCCCAGAAGCCCTTGCTCCACTTCCCCAGAGTGCTTTGAATTCTCACGTGGGCCGAGATTGAGAAGGTATTTAACCTGATTGCAAAGGCTTTTGGGTGGTCTTTTGGACTTCCATTTTGGAGCACATGCGGCTCTTCCATGATGTGAGATTATCTTGTCTAGGCCTCTCTGGCCTAGGCACGTGTTTTCTTATCCTGTATTTTCTTTAATCCTTTATCTTTAATAAACCTCTAAAAATATAATACTCCTTGCAGAGAGAAACTAATTTCTACCAGCCTCAGTCTCCCCCTAAAATTTTAATCTTTACACTTTACACACAAAGATTTCCCCAGACAAGTGTACCCTAAGCTCTATATACTCTGTAGGTCTACATTCACTCCAAACCACAGGACACAAGCCCCTATCAATCTATCTACTTCAACAAGCAGTCAGAGAACACAATTAGGTATTCTTTTAAAGCACTTAATCAGAGAATATATAGTAAGAAAAATAGCAATAAAATATTTCCCTCATAAACTAAGGACACACCTTCTGACAAATACTAACAAGGGACAGCTGCATAGCACAATGGATAGAGTTCCATAATTGGAGGTGACAGGACCTGGGTTCAAATGTTGCCTCAGACATTTCCTGGGTGGGTAATCCTGGGCAATCATGTAACCCCAATTATCTAGCCCTGGCTACTTTTATGTCTCAGAATTGATACTAAAAACAGAAGATAGTCATGAGTCTTTTATTGTATATGTGTTATGTGTTTTCTCTCATAGCATGGGGAAAATGGAAATATGTATTGCACTGGTATAACCTATATTAGATTATATACCACCTCTGGAAGGGGGATGGAAGGAGGGAGAGATCATAAGATGTCAGAAAACAATTGTCAAAAGTTATTTCCCCCAAATCCAAGCTTTTGTAGGAAGAACACACTATTTGACAAAAATAGCTAGGAAGAGAAGAAAGCGGCATGACAGATTAGGCATGGACCAACATCAAACATCAATATACCAGGATAAAGTCAAAATGGGTGCTTGATCTAAAAATAAAGGGTGACACCATAAACAAATTATGGAAACATGGAGAAATTCACCTGTCAGATTTATGGAAAAGGAAAGAATTTATAACCAAACAAGACATACAGAGCATTATAAAAAAATGAAGTGGATAATTTTGATAACATTAAATTTAAAAGACTTTGTACAAATAAAACCAAAGAAACCATGATTATAAGGGAAACAACAAATTTTGGGGGAAATTTTATAGCAAGTATCTCTGACAAAAGCCTCATTTCTCAAATATGTAGAGAACTAAGTCAAATTTATAAGAATACAAAGCATTCCTCAATTGAATAGTGATTAAAGGATGTGAATGGGAAGTCCTAAGAGGAAGAAATTTAGACTATCCATAATCATATGAAAAAATTCCCCAAATCACTATTGACTAGAGAAATGCAAATTAAAACAACTCTGAGATAACACCTCATACCTACCAGATTGGCTAACGTGACCAAAAAGGAAAATGATAAATGTTGAAGGGGATGTGGGGAAATTGGGACACTAATATTGTGCTGATGGAATTGTGAACTAATACAACCATCCTAGAGAAAAATATGCAACCAGACTGAAAGGGCCAAAAAAACTCTGCATACCTTTTGACCCAACAATATCACTACTGGGGCTGTATCCCATAGAGATCAGAGATAAGGGAAAATATTTTTAGGAGCTCTTTTTGTAGTGGTAAATAATTGGAAACTGAGCGGTTTTCCATACTTGGAGAATGGCTGAACAAGCTGTGGTATATGGTTGTAATGAATACTAATATGCCATGAGGAATAATGAACAAGATGAGTTCAGAAAAATCTGGAAAGACTTATATGAACAGATGCAAAGTGAAATGAGCAGAACCAGGAGAACAATGCATATAATGACAGAAATATTATACGATGATCAGTTGTGAAGGACTAAACCATTAACTTCAAAGCAAGTCTCCAAGATAACAAGGACCTTGTGATAAAAAATGCTATCCACAGCCAAAGAAGGAACTGTTGGAGTCTGAGTGAAGATCAAAGCATACCATATTCCACCTTATTTCCTTCATATTTCTTCTATGTGTGTCTTCTATCATGATATCAGAATTATGGAAATATGTATTGCATGAAATACAGGTATAAACTATGTCAAACTCTTCACTACCTTGGGGAGGATGGGAGAGGAGAGAGGGTGAAACTCTGAATTTTAAAATGTAAAAAAAAAATTGTCAAAAAGTATTTCTACATGTAACTGAAAAAAGGAAAAAAATGATCATTGTTTCCACATAGAATTGAAAAAAATTTAAGTTTAAAAACAGAAGGTAAGTGTTAAAAGAAACTGAAATAAGTAGAAAGAATATACACTTAGTGTATGAACCTATGACATAATACATGTTGGAGGGCATTTAGGAAAATTTGGATACTAATACACCCCTGGTGGAACTGTGAATTAATACAATTCTGGAGAGCAATATCAAACTAAGGTCAAAGGACCAGAAAACTATGCATACCCTTTGACCCAGACACCTCCATAGGGAACACACATGACTTCAGCAAACAAGAGAGTAGTACCAGGTGATAATTAGGTCCCTTCCACCTTTGACATTTTCAATTCAACAAACATCTACTAATATCCTCAGTATTTGACAGGCACTGGGTAGGAGCTAAACATACAAACTATCCATCATATGAAAACATTCTCCAAATCCCAGTTGATTAGAGAAATGCAAATTAAAGCAACTCAGAGGGACCACCTCACACCTACAAGAGTGGTTAACATGACCAAAAGGGAAAATGATCAATGTTGGAGGGTATGTGGGAAAAGATAAACGTTTAAAAGTCCTTTGACCTCTGGAAGTTTGCATTTTTTGAAGGAGAAAATACCTAATAGAGAGGTAAATGAATGATCACTGTTATCCTACCTAGGATACTTGAATGAATGAATGAACTCAGTGCCATCCTTTTTACACACACACACACACACACACACACACACACACAGAACAATACACACTTTCTTTTGCTCCCCATATTATATCCCTGAACCAAAGCTCCATAGAGCACCTTTCTAAAGAAAATGCTTAAAGGGCTCTGGTCCATCACAGGTTTTTACATGGGCTTTATCTCTGAACTGCGCTATTGAATCTAGTGATCTGGCTTATTGCTGATTTTAATCTTGTTTTGTTTTTCAGCTTCTAAACCCTACTGCAAAGTGCTTAATATACTCTCTGTGGATAGAGACTGCATAAATAAAATGTATTATGTTCCTATTATAACCACACTAGATCATCTGCATTATGTAGCACCCATAGGTGTCCTACATTTTTAATTATTTTCCTCCAAAAAACCCTAAATTAATACAATGAATTTAGAGACTCCCCCACCCCCCCAGAGCCAGTAATTGAATACTCCATTATCATAATAAACCATTTCTTGTTGAAAGTGCAAATTCCCAGGGGGCCTCTCTCTGTGCAGTCTGTCTAAAGGCAATAGTTTTGAAAGGGTAATGTGTGCTGTATGCTCAGATAATAACACTTTGTTATTTTACGGCACTTTTCACCTTGAATCTTAAAGTACTTTTTTTTTAATCTCACAAAGCCTCTCAACATCCAGAGGAAATAGGGCCAGGTAGCCCTATTGTCCCAATTACTGAGAAGCAAATACAGAATAAGACAGGAGCACATTGATTCAAAATCAGACCAGGAATTAAAGCTTTAATTAAAGTAAAATCAAAGGCAGAAGGAGCTTTTGGAGCATCTTGTCCAACCTTTCTACTCTTTAAATGAACACCCAAGAAAATTCAGAGATGTGCTAGGTGGCACAGTGGATAAAGGATCAGACTCTTTGTCCTGAGTTCAAATTTGACTCCAGACACTTCCTAGCTGTAAGCAAGTTGCTTAACCATTTTTGCCTCCGTTCTGCATCTGTAAATGAGCTGGAGAAAGAAATGGCAAGCCCTTCTAGTATCTTTGCCAAGAAATGGGGTCACAAAGAGTGAGGCACTCTAGCCACAAATATTCAGTGGATACAGTGTTGGACATAAGCTTTCTGAGTCTCAGAGTCTTCTTATGTGAAACAGGGATGATAACAGCACCTCCCTCACAAGGTTGGTGTGAAATTCAAATATGATAATGTATATGAAGTACTAGATCTGGAGTCAGGAAGATCTGAATTCAAATCTGACCTCTGACACTTATTTACTATGTGACCTTAGTGAAGTCACTTAACCCCTGTTTGCCTCAGTTTCCTCAACTTTAAAATGAGAATAATAATAACACCTACAGCCAAGAGTTGTTATAAGGATAAAATGAAATAATATTTTTGAAATATTGGCCAAAACCTTTGTGTGCTCAGTGCCTGGCACATAAATATTAGCTGCTATTAGTTATTATTATGTTGGTAGCTAGATGGTGCAATGAATGCATAGCATTCTGGATTTAGTTTTGGCAAGACTTGAATTCAAATTCAGCCTCAGACTTACTAGCTGTATGACCTTGGGCAAGTCACATAACCTCTGCTTGTCTCAGCTTCCTCAACTGTAAAATGGAAACAACAATAACAATTACCTCCCAACATGATTATGAGAATACAATGAAATAATAATTGTAAAGTGCTTGGTGTAGAAAGAGGCATATGCTAAATGGCCAAACCACTGGCTTCACTTCAACCCTAACCCTAACCCTCACAAATCCAGTGGACACAATAGAGTCAGGGGAATTACAGAACCTCCCAGATCCCAGTTTTTCTTTCTAGTGCAGTCCCCAGAGTCATCATTCAGAATAGCAAATACTGTGAAGAAAAATAAGACAACCGCCTCTACAGGTGCTATAATTCAAACTTCCTCAGCAGATACTCATACTGACAACCTGGGTAAGAAAATATATGGCTACCAAAATCCTTGGCATTGCCGAATGCTTCGACATCAGAAATAGATGTGGTTTCATCAATAGAAACAATGTGAAAGATGCATTACCCTAAACTTTGCAGCTGCATCCTGAGAACTATTCGAACTTTTTATTTAACTGATGGCCAAAACCTTTGTGTGCAATTTTCTTTTTCATAATGAGAGGTCTTTGAGAGGAAGGACTATCTGGCTTTTCTGTTTACATCACCAGCATTTAGCAGATAGTTAAGCTCATTAAAAAGTGGTCAACTAGGTGTTCATTTGGTCTGGAGTCAAGAAGAAATGAGTTCAAATGTAGCCTCAGACACTAGCTGTGGGACCTTGGGCAAGTCAATTAACTGCCTCTGTTTCCTTCACTATAAAATGGGTGTGAAAAGACTTAACTCCCTGGGTTGTTGTGAGAAAACATTTGAGATAGTATTCAGAAAATGTTTAGTCCAGAGCCTGACAAATAGTTTGGTGTTTTGATTTTTTAATTTTTATTTAAAATATTTCCCCATGGTTACATGATTCATGATGCTCCCTATCCTCCCCCACACACAGCTTTTCCTTCCCCCCTCCCAAAGTCAACAAGCAGTTCCACTGGGTTATACATGTATCATTGTTCAAAACCTATTTCCCTGTTATTTATATTTGCAGTAGAGCAATTTTCTAACATCAAAACCCCAATCATATCATTCTTATACTATGTGATCTATCATATATTTTTCTAATGCATTTCTGCTCCCACAGTTCTTTCTCTGGATGTAGATAGTGTTCTTTCCCCTAAGTTCCTCTGGATTGTCCTGGACCATTGCATTGCTGCCAGTAGAGAAGTCCATGATATTCGATTGTACCACAGTGTATCAGTCTCTGTGTACAATGTTTTCCTGGTTTTGCTCCTCTCACTCTGCATCACTTCCTGGAGGTTGTTCCAGTCTCCATGGAATTCCTCCACTTTATTATTCCTTTGAGCACAATAGTATTCCATCACCAACATATACCACAATTTGTTCAGCCATTCCCCAACTGATGGGCATCCCCTCGTTTTCCAATTTTTGGCCACCACAAAGAGCGCGGCTATGAATATTCTTGTACAAGTCTTT